>NW_008825615.1:1163737-1181846 GCF_000699105.1 Pygoscelis adeliae
CCTCGAGCAGATCAACACTCCCGCCCAACCTGGTGTCGTCTGCAAACTTACTGAGGGTGCACTCGATCCCCTCGTCCAGATCATTGATAAAGATATTGAACAGAACTGGCCCCAAAACTGAGCCCTGGGGAACACCGCTCGTGACCGGCCGCCAACTGGATTGAACTCCATTCACCACAACTCTCTGGGCCCGGCCGTCCAGCCAGTTTTTACCCAGCGCAGAGTACACCTGTCTGAGCTGTGAGCCTGGATGCCCAGGGAAGTGGTTGAGTCACCATCCCTGGACATACTTAAAAGACGTGTAGATGAGGTGCTTAGGGCCATGGTTTAGTGGGCATGGTGGTGTTGGGTTGATGGTTGGACTCGATGATCTTAGAGGTCTTTTCCAACTTTAATGATTCTATGATTCTATGAATTTTCAAATCAATCTTGTACAAATACTGTTAGATTCAAACAGTTCTGATAAATTTTCATTATTCTCAATTTAGTGAGACAATACATAAAATTGATCTGTGGTATTTTTTTCCTCCCTCGAAGATTATAACCTAGGGCAGAAAAATTAAAAAGCACAGGAAGAGCTATATCCATGATTTCTTTCTGTACTTGAATGTCTAAAGTTTGTCTGTTTAAGACTTTGAGTTTACTAGACTGCTATGGGAAAAATCTCAAATAATTATTCTTGCCAAAGAGTTAGTTCAAAAATATTAACTGCCAAAATCTTTATTTTTCCTTTTCTAAAAAGTACATGAAAAGATGTTTCTTGTCAAAATCCTATGTAACTGTTCAGACACTGGGAAAAGCAGACAATTATCTTAATTTAGCTTGGAATGCCAGAGATACATCTCACAGAAGTAAAAGGTCAGTCAGTATCCTGAAAGACAGGGGTTTTTTTTATTTGAAGGAATAAATCACCTTACTGTGGTGATAATATTATCTAACAATAAGAGAAGGAGAGTGAGATATACAAATTGATATGATTTAAATAGGTGTTCTTTGGAAACAGTTGTCTTCCATTATTATCTTGTTATAAACTCAGATCCATTGCCAGACATTGCCTTTTAAAAACATACAACAAAAGCGAAAAGGAGTAGAATTGGTAGTACCATGAACTGCTTGCTCCACGTAAGTACTGCTCAAGTGCTACTCATCATCTGTGTAGTTTTCTTTTTCCATGCAAACTGGGGGAACACAAGGCCGTATATATTTATTTCCTTCAGGTCATGAAATATATTGCCGGTGGTCAGCTAATGAACGGTGCAAAAAAAAGAGAGCGGTAACTTTAATACTCTGACCTTTAAAAGCTCCATGTTACTATCTGCTTGCAATTATTTCAGTTCTCACTTCCTCAAATTTCTTGTGTACTACTCCAGATGAGCAAGAACTACCTTTCAAATATACACAATTGTATTTTAAGAATGTAACGCACAATAATAAGCTAAGATACCTCCCGCTTGTCAATGTCCAAGTTACTAAAGCATGCAATGATGAGCCAAGTGAACCTGACAAAGCCAGACACGGCAGCTGTAAGGATATGAAAGTGCTTATCGTGCCTATTGAGAGAGTCTTCCTACGCTAACTGATTGCTGCGGAATGTGAAGAACACTGACAATGCAGCCATACTGACCTGTGAAGAAAACAGAAAAGAACAGATGCCTCCCAACTTTGTATTACCAGCACAATCCTCTGTTTTGTATTACAAAATTGAAATGTAGTCCTGAAAGCTGTAAGACTCTTACCAAAACTTCAACTGAAATTAAAATGGAAATGTCAGCCACTGTACCCCACTATCTAGTACCCTACGCATTTCCTCATTCTTGAACTGCCATCTTTCTGCTTTTGACACTTGAAAAGTAATTTTACTGAAGCTCAAGACAAGTGAGATTTACTGTATCTCTTGTAAAAAATACTTTTCCCCTTCATGAATCTGTATTTAATTTTGTTCCCTTTTTCATTTACCTCCATACCTTGCAGATAATCACTAACTGAACATAAGGATTTAAAAGTCTGACTAGTAGGCCTAGATCATTTCTCTCTACTGTATTCCTTCTCCAATAAAGGAGCTGTCTACTATTCAGTTATAAAAATAGCCAAATTAGTAAGATAAAAGACCTCCCCCAGTACTAACTCCAAGGGTCTGTAATCTTAAGTCAGTTTTCACTTCCAAAACTAAAACCTATCTGCTTCTCCCTGAAATAGTATTTTCCGTGCATATGCTTCACATTGTTGACCTTCTAGGTATGGTAGTCATGACTTGCAACTAATTGCTTATGTTTAACTATTACTCAAAAGAAAATAGAACAACGTTTGAAATTGCTGTTAACTTTCCTTTCCCAGGAAGAGTTAAGAGCACCATGTCAAGTTTTTGCGGTGTCCATGGTTCTGCAAGAGGTATTGTTCATCAGTACTGGAACACACACAGAGACACAACTCTATGTTCAAACTTGCGAAGTCTCCACCAGTTACATCTACACAGTAAATATGCTCGTTGAAAGCTCTTGCATTCAGGACCAGTAGCTTAAAGGAGAAATATCGAGGCATCTCAGATGTGCAGCACTCCAAGACAGAAGCATGCAAGGCAACTGTGCACAAGCACAGTTCTTCTAGACACATTCGCACTAAGGGTGTGCGCACATCCTGATACTAAGGACACCAAAATATTTTGAGATCTCAGTATAATTTTGGCAGCTAGGCCATCAGATATAGACGCTTCAAAAACCATTTCATGAATATACAGGTTTATATGGTTGCTTTGAGATATCTGACATGAACACATTTCTTTAAAAAATGAATACATTGGTGCTTTTTAATACCGATATTCACTAGTGAAATATCTACAGAAGATACGTATAAACAAAAAGTATTTCACAGATCAGTGGGTTAGACTATTTCAAACTGCGATATGAAATAAAGCTATTATACATAAACCGATTCCTTAGATCAGGGACAGAACAATATGGTGAGAAATAAAATGCCTTCATCAAAGGAGTCAAAAAACATTGAATGTCTACTGTATAAGACACTGCTTTCCAAGAATAAAGATAACAGGATGAAATGCTTTCTATTCTTTTTAGGATAGGCTAGAAGGAATTTCTCAGCTTGCAGGCAGAGGTGACAAGCCCCTAAACAGCAACAGAGCATAGGTACTGGAGAGTAATCAAATGTTACAAATTGCAAGACAGCTTAGTTCATGGCAAAGCCCCTGAATCCCGAGAGGTGAAACACGAGGAACATGATGACTTGATCTATATTCTCAATCAAGTAGCTAGGTATAGAGTCGTGATGTTGATGATGTCTTCTGACTTCACAATAGGGGAATAAAAAGTGGTTTTTTTTTTTCCTGGTAAAAACACAGCTAATATGCTGGTTCTTGGGTTGGAGCTGGACATTCATCTCATTCAAACGAAGTTCATTTTTGAGGGCTGTGTCTTCCAGAGTAAAACTCTAAGCCTGAAGCATAACCTCACTGGCTGCTACAACCGTTAAAGAACTGAGCACGTGATGAAAACAGCATTGTTTAAATTCCTGGAAAGCTGGTAACAGTCTACTTTTAAGGTGCAGTTTATGATAGTTTACAAACTAAGCTGGACTTCTGGCCTTGACTCTTCTGTGCAACTCCAGCCCTGTGCCAGTATCATTACAGAATTAAACGAAAAGTCAGTCATGGAACTGAACTGGTAAAATAAAAACATACCTGTAAGTAAGTGAACAGATCTCTCCTTTCAAAGTGGAGCATTAGTCCCGGTTTGCAATGCTGAAATCATCCCTGCCCCAAGAACCCACTGTAAATTAGAAGATGACTAGGATGATAGTAGGCATGACCGATGAGCAAAAGATGATGCACTGGGCAGTAATGTCCTCAAAGCCCCACAGCATCTAAAAAGGAGTTGGTTCAAGAAGCATTTCCAGACCATCAGAACTTGATTAAGTGAATGCAGCAACATTGCCTGTTATGCCTCTCTTCTGTACCATGAGGAAAATGGACTGACTGGTTGAGAATAGCCTTATAAACATGTTTTCTTTTTAATGAAGTAGTTGGGATACTAAAAGTATACTAGATATCCCAGTTTAGACATCTCTGGAGTCAAGAGGCTTTGGTACCAATGCATCAGTACCAGATCACCTCTTTGTGAAGTCCCACAGCAAAGTTACATCCTAAAGGGACACTAAAACAATCTTTACAGGTGTTGAAATACCATTATTCTCAGCCTCAATGATCTACAGCTCCTAGAGCTGAAGACCACCTTTTTTTTTTTTTTTGTGTGATCTGCTTTCTCTCCTCCTTGTTGTTCAGTGTTTTACCAGAAGATGGAGAACAAGCCTTTCATCACATAAAAAGCAGGAGTCTTTTGATAACTGTTGCAACTTTTTTTTAAAGAAGTTGTTAGGTTAAGGTTCCCATGAAAGGCACTTTAATTGAAGGAGGCTAGAGGCAGCTAAGGAGTAGCTGGGATGCAACCAGCGTTTACGTCCACATTGTATGAGGACAGACTACCCAACTATGTCAATCAAATAGAATATTCAAGTAAAAACTTTAATAGTTCTTGACGAGTTCCACGTGTTAAAAAACCTTAATACAATGTCTAATTTAAACCAAGACTACCTCAGATTTCCCATGAGATTTCACTATTTAAGGCATTAGAAACAAATACTATGACAGATGATTTTTAAAGAATTTAAAAGAGTAAGCTAAGTAAATGTTTACATACAGTATGAACTCCACCATACCTCCTGCCCATTTAAAAAGCATGGGGCGGGGGGGTGAAGATGAGTATCTATTCCTTTCTCTTTGGCATGACAACCCTCTGATCAAGGCATTTCTCCCTATCACCATAATCATAATCCATCTTTATTTCACTTTCACATTTGCCTCCAACAAAGAACCTCAAACATAAATTACCTGTTTTCATTTTTTTAGTTGGGATGCTCTACAGGCAAACTGAGTTTTAGACTAGAACAAAACGTACATAGACAAACATGGATATTTCAAATCTGTCCACTACAAGCATCAGACAGAACAGCGCCATCTGAAATACTGCTGCCCTCACAGATATGCCAAAACAAAGAACCAGGTCATACCAATACAAGTCAACAAAATCAGTTTCTATTTATTTAGGTCTGTGCACAGAGAGGTCATTTTACAACAAGTCAACACAGCACTGTACTTCTAATTCATTTCCAAAGCAGTTTAATAAGGCAAATTAAAACTGGTACCAGTTAACTGATTCAGTATTTGTTTACTAAGGTTTAGCGCTGTTACCTTGATTTTGTAGCTAGACAAGTGCTGTGAGAGTATTAGCTCTTACGTGTTTGTTGTTATAATACAACACAATCCAGAATCTAACAGCAAAACTTCAGCAGGTACAGAACATGAGATTGCATTTATGAAACTAAGGATGACATAATCAAATATGATTATCTTTTCTAGTGTACAAGTACCATTTAAATTATGGTTATGATCAAAGAACATCAATCCCAATTTTTACACAATTTTAGGTTTTTAAAACCTTTCAAGATTTTCAGTTGTTGATGTGCTATTTTTACTTTGGACGTGCCTTCTGAATTGTTTCACAATAAAGTTGTTAAGCAAAGCGTAGCTCTAGAAAGCCAAGATGCCTTTGGCTGAAGAGTCGGCTGATGTTGCTTTAATTCTAATGGAGATATTGACTTGTGCCCAGAAGACAGGACTGAAGCCAGACTCTTAATTCCAGCACTTACTACAAGATTGTATTTAAGCAATTGCTTTCATTCTCAATTTCTGCAGGCACGGTGCAGAGCTATCCATTTTTTTTTCCCCATTACTACTCCTCTTCACTGATAGGCTGCAGTTCCAATCATCTTCACTGTTTTTTTCCTTTTCCTTCAAACAGAAAGGAAAAGCCAGCTGCTTTTACACTTTACACCCCCATTCTAACACCATCGGCTTCTCTGTGCTGCAGTTGAAAGCAAAGGGAAGTCAAGTCAAGATTAGTGAGTACTGAATTAGCAAGTCCAAGAAACACACAGAAAGCCAAGACAGACTCATTCAGAGATGAAGTTCAAAACCAAAATTTGAGTTTGCAATTAAGTGCTAGTCCACAAAAAGCTCACAATGACTATAGCACTTCAGTGCAATGCTCTGCATAAGAAGCAGATCCACACAGCAGAAAAGCTGGTGCTGAGAACCCAAGTCCCCAGTGTATCCACCATAGGAGATCTTATTTCAGACTAGCTTTCAGATGGTTCCATTAAGTGGATACCTATTAGTGGCAGAAGCAGACTGCCTGCAATCGCTTCTGAAGCACAGCTTGTGGTTTCATTTCACCCAAAATACATTCAATTTCCACACTGCAAAGGCACTCCACAATGTAAAACAAAGTGTGGTAAGCAGGGATGATCAGAAGATCACTTTCAAAGTGAACTTCTTGTCTGACCCAGAGTGTTAATGTATAGGCACCCACTATTTTGGTTCACATACATCTTCCATGGATATGTTACATTATCTGAAAACTGTTCTTTCAACCACTCACTTTCTCGTTCATCTACTGAAGAGAGATATTTGGAACAATAAAAGTAGTTTTGTTATAGTGTATGAGCATGTAGGTTTTTATACTCCTGTCTCTACTACAGTGTTTCTCCTTCCACAGGAAAAAAAAAAACCCACGCTCTGTTCTGTACTCAGAGTGAAGTACCACCTACAGGATGGCACTGATTTTTATTATTGGTATCTTCAGTACCCAGATACATAGGTATGCACTCTCTAGTATAGATAACCATCGCTTATTAAGAACTAATGTGTTTAGGTATTATCTAAACTAAAAAAACGCTATAGCTCAAATACTTTCAAGTACTGGTTTCTTAAACAGTTTTAAAGATAATCTGCAAAACAGTGTTGCAAAATTTTACCCATCTACAAGCCTCATTTTTTTAAAATAAACATTCTCCTCTCACCATCCTCTTCATTTTTTTTTTATTCAGTCGGTGTTTTCAGAACAACCATGTAAATCTGAGATGTTGTCTATCAAACCAGAACACAAAGAATAAACTGAATTATAACTGCACAATTTTCTTGCGGTAAAATTGCAAAAATATAAAGATACAGATCTATGTTTTATGCTCAAGCCTCACCTGAAAGGGAAAAGGAGATGCACAGAAACAACAAGAAATCAAGTATTACACATTTATCTTGCAGCAACTCATGCGTATATTCATACTGAAGGAAAGTTACAATCCTGGAGATTTTCAGAGACAACAGTGAATAAGTTCAGAGAAATACACACACATGGAAAAGGTAATTGTTAAAGAACTGATACTAACTTTAATTAATTTTGATTTACTAGAAAATTAGAATACATTTGAAATCCAGTAAAGGTGATCAACTACTCTGCAACGAATGATTCATTTTCTCAGTTTGTTCAATCCCTACACATTCACACATCTATATAGTAGTTTATACAGTGTATATATATACTATATGTAGCAGTGTATTATGCAAAATAAGTTTCTTGAATATCATTCCACAAAAATTACAAAACATGAAAGTTGAGGAAAGATAGAAAGTTAATAAGAATTATTATTAGCTAGTTTTTGACTCTTGCCTAAAAAGATTATCCGCAAATAACCACATCTATTTAGGTCTCCTTCATGGATTTTTTTTTTTTTAAATAAATCTCACTGCAGCTCTAGTTACCATGAATATGTAATAACTAAACAGATTTCAACGCTTCTGAAAATGCAAGAGTGCATTCATTATTTGAACTGCCCCTTCCTTTCCCTATATTTATTTATACCACCTAAGGTGTTAATCACCTTGATGGTTCTTCACAACTACTTGACTGTAACTCACACTCTCATGGTTGCACATCGCTGGTAAAGAGAGTTAAGACTAATTTCAGGAAGAATCCATGTAATGATCGATGACATAAAGAAACTCACCCTTAAGATTAACTTTTTGAAGATTTTTTAAACTGTTGTTACAATTCAATTTGTAAGGGCATTAGCATCCTGAGCCTCATGAAATGATTAGCATCATTTCAACACACAAGCATAGAAAATTAACCATGCTTCTTATCCAACTACTTCTACTTCACTAGGCAGATAAAGTAACAAAAAAAAAAAAAACCCAAGTTTGTCTTCTAATGCATGTAACTTTGAATAGCAGAGAAGTACCACTGCCCCCAATTTACAGATAAAAAGCCAAGACAGATGTAAGTATGCTGTTGAAAAATACATTTACATTTCTAAAGCAGAGTCTACACTGGAGGAAGGTTGGGAAAAAAAGCACCTTAGCAGATACGGAAGCAGAAATA
Organism: Pygoscelis adeliae; assembly: GCF_000699105.1. Lineage (NCBI taxonomy): Eukaryota > Metazoa > Chordata > Aves > Sphenisciformes > Spheniscidae > Pygoscelis > Pygoscelis adeliae. Next base: position 1,172,023 of record NW_008825615.1, read on the forward strand.
GAAAAAAAGCTTGTGAAGGCTCCGCTACAACTCTCAGAGTAGTAATTTTGTCATCTACCATCACCAAGAAAATATCACAAAAAACACAGCAAGGAAGAGAGACAACTGACTCCGGAAAGTTAATTACCAAACATAGAACCTTCTGCTAACTGACAGAGAGACATTTCTCTCCCCAGATGCAAGTCAAAAGCTGCAAGCAATTTGTATGTTTTTCACCCGGGCATGCTGAACATACTGCATGAGCTCAGACTGCTAATTATTAAATTGAAAGAGGCAAAACAAAAGAGAAATTACCTTGGTGCTATTCCTCCCATTATTCTTTAGTCACTATTTTGCTTAAGATTCAAAACCCAGCTAGCTTTAGAAAAAGAACCAGAAAAAACTAGAAAATGAACAGACAGTCTCTGCTTACATACATAAACTGTTTTAAAACAAGTAAATTATTTAAAATACCAAGAAATAACTTCATTAAGCCTCATGCTTTGTCATATACAGTAGTAGAAATTACCCTTTTTTAGGCCTGCCTTTAATCTTTCAACATTTTGCATTCAATATGCTCTTTCTGATCTTGTCAGTAGTATCTGATTTCTCTCTTACATCCTTACATAAGAAGTGAACTTGTCATCCCAACCTTCATATTTTAGTCTGTTTAGTTAAAAATAATATTCAGCAGTTGGCTATTAAACAGGCATTTCAGGAATGTGGTGGGATGCTCGTTACAGTAAACTTTTATCCACTGCCAGGAAATCTAAATTACCTATTCTTTTAATTATAAGACTGGCATATGGGCAGATTAAAAATAGGAAGATAGCCAGAAATAACTGTGTCTAAAATCTGAAAATATGTGCATTTCCTGCAATATAGATGACTTGAACCTGCTCTCTGTCAAGTGAAATGAGACATTACAAATATTTCTGTAGTTCATCTGCGTTACATTTTTGTACTAGCTGTCTTTATCAGCTGAATGCCACTTCTCCCACTGCTACTTCAAACCTTTTTAATTCTGATGAGAACTTAATTGATAATCTTCTTCCTCAGTAGAAAGGTTACTTAATTGCCATTTTAAGCTTGTCTATTCAGCACAGTCCAATTGGCATCCCAAAGGATGCTTCCATCTGATCTACATTTCCTGTGAAAGAACAAGGCAAATCTACCTGATTCACACAGACTCCAATAACCAACTGTGTCCTTATACCAGTGTCAAGCTACTGCCACTGTGTCCATGTGCAAGGAAGGAAAGGAGCCAAGATTATACTTTCTCCTGAATACATTAGCAACCCTGAGCAGAACTTGGAGCTCCTGCCATCACATTGACATGGTTCATGACGTCTAGCTGCGTATCCAAAAGCAGGGTTCAATTGCCATGCCACTTTCAGCTAGAACATTATGCAAGTTCCAGGTCTGTAGAATTGGGATATTTAAGTTTTACCATCTTCATTATTATGGATTCATGTTAATTTTTATCCCAGCTATTCTCTTCGTAAGAGCTACCCTCCAATGATTAAAGTAAAAATGAAGTTCAGATTATATCTTTTGCGATTCTGAACATTTCATCTCTTCTTGTCCTCGTCCTTGTGTTCATTCTGTTATAAAACAGTGGGTGTCGGTCTCTTCTCCCAAGTTACAAGCGATAGGACAAGAGGAAACAGACTCAGGTTGCACCAGGGGAGGTTTAGTTTGGATATTAGGAAGAATTTCTTCACCGAAAGGGTTGTCAGGCATTGGAACATGCTGCCCAGGGAAGTGGTTGAGTCACCATCCCTGGAGGTATTTAAAAGATGTGTAGATGTGGTGCTTAGGGACATGGTTTAGTGGTGGACTTGGCAGTGCTAGGTTAATGGTTGGACCTGATGATCTTAAAGGTCTTTTCCAACCTAAACGATTCTATGATTCTATGATTATCACAAGCTTCTGAGACAAGCAGGAATCACAAGACTGAGGAACTCCTTACCTATAATTTGATTTAATGCCTGATCACTGATTTCATCAAAACAGTATTCAGTGTATTAGATAAATCCTGTTTGATATTTATGTATCTATTCACCAGAATCAATTCCCTCCATTATTTTGAATAACAGAAGACAAAAGGAGTCCTGCCAAATTCTGTTATTTATGATATACAGGAGACTGAGAAAGCAACACCATATTCACTACCAGCTCAAATGAAAACTCTTAAGATAACTGCTGTATTCAACCCAAAAGACAACAGAGAGTTACAAAATAAAGACTGGTCTTTATCCTAAAGAAATCCTAAAGAATTTTACTCCAGGGAGTTAAGTTTCTCAAAGCAACAAATGCATCTGTCCAGCAATTAGGAGAGAATGAACACTAGGAATCAGTATCTGAAGCTGGATTGAGCTTTGGCAGAAGTTGTCCATGTTACATGAGTCCTTATACGGACAAAGAATTGTGTGACCAGCTCAGAATAATTAACAAAATAATCAAGTGAGAACTACACTGGTTAGCATAGGATTTTCCCGATTCTCTGATGAAAGATTAATTTACTTCAGCTTCATACAGGGAATCATGAAGCCAGAAATATTACATACTAGAATACTGTACAACAGTTACAGAAGAGAAGATGGAGAAGAAATTTGATCAAACTATTCTTACCAAAAACTACAGGCACATGTTTTTGCAAGTTTAGTTCAATTTCCTATTGGATCAGGCCTATTTTCAGAGAATAATTTCATAAAGCTCCATTGCCTTTTTGATGTTACATATACCTTCTTTCTGAATGTCTTTGTTCTGCCAAGTACCAGGTGTTATTAGATTAACTCTTCCCAAAAGAAAGCAGTGCAGTTCATCCTTAGAGATGAAAGATCCCAGAAATAATACCATGGAGTTCTCTTCAATGCATAGTTGGAAAGACAAATAGAAAAAAAAAAAATATTCCACACCTCAAAAACACACCTGCACATTTCTTAAAATGCGAGACATTAAGTTCTTAACATATGCAAAAGCACAGACCTAATAAAATGGGGAATACTATTTGAAAAGATAGTTTCAGGTCATATTGTTTACCTGTTATTTAAACTTAAATTTGCAAGTTGTTGTACTACATCATTTTAGAGAAGCTGATGGCATAAGAATGTCATGCTAGCTTTCCTCATGAAAACTAAAGAATTATACGCACTGTACTGTAACTGCTCAAGAATTTATATGGAGGCCTTTAAAAACCACACTAACAAAATTTTCTTGATAGATATAAATCAATGCCTGGAGCACTACTTCTTGAAGATATGCTCCATACATACATGAATTTGAAATAGTTTCTTTGGCTTGTGTGTCAGTTTAGGTAATACATCACACTGAAGAAACAATATGTTGTTGCCTCCTAACGGTTCCAGTTTGATCCCTAATTTAGGGAAGTCTTATGTAGAAACCACCTACAATATATAGTACGCCTGCATAAAGCCTAGAGTAAAAAAATATTATGACATTTAAATGGCAGAGTAAATGGAAAAGGCCAGATGAAATTCCCTGATTCTTAGTCACAATGGAAGCAAAGATTCGCTAGAAGAGTGCTTTTTTTTTTTGCTGCCTTCCCTCAAGATCAATGGTTTATGAGATATTCATCCTCTAACAAAACAATAAAAAAAAATAGAGAGATAGGAAATGGACTGAACGTTCAAATAGATATATAACTTCCTTATCAAGAAACTGAGAGACATAATGTGGATATTTTGATACAATGAGATGCCTTACTGAACATTAACAAATACATACATTCCTTGTACAGTCCTGCACAATAAGGAAGATGTTTTCCATAGTCAGTATTTCATGTTTCTTAAACATGACTCTTCAATAATTGTAGTTTTAGAAAGAAAACTAGACATTATTGTTATACATTATTTTCAAAAGTTGGGAAAAAAGTTTGGATTTGTGGGAAAAGGTAAAGGCAGTACTGTATGTGCCAGTACAGAAAGTACCTAATACATTTAGTTATGCTAGCATAGATGTGCAGCTATTGTTTACAGCCAACTACTATGGGTAAATTGAAGTCTACAGTAAGGTCACATCCACTTACTTTGATACAGGAAAATTTGTGTTAATAAAAACTTAGAGTACAGAACTCGGAAGTTCTAATGACGACCACCTCCAATCTGGCATGATGCTGAGGCTTGATGCCATTACTGAGGACAAGGACTAGAACAATCGTGCTCATTGGTTAGACTCACCCTAAACAGGGAGGGTGTTTTTTTCTAAACACATACACATTATATCCAGATATGCACACATACCATATTTATTTGAAAGCAAGACAACTTCCCTGACCCCCTGTAGTTTAACTTCAAAAATCAGGGGGTGTCGTTTCCGCCCCCCGCCCAATAAGATGACTGTTTGACATGGCAGGTCTTATAGTAATGAAGGAGCACAAAAATGCCTGAGGCAGCTCAGAGTTTGCATGAGATGACACAGTGATAACAGTTGTTTTTCTTCATGCACTTGGGAATCTGTGTGGTGTGCTATAGTTTAGCAGATTCCTTGTGATTTCTGGCAGCTGTACATCTCTCCCTGAATAGCAGATCATCTGGAGGTCACAGGTACAAACACAAAATGGAAAAGTATTAGAAGATATGATGGAAATCTTACACTTGTGGTAACATATATAGAAAAAACTAGCAACTATGAGACCAGGAAGAAACACAGTGTGGTAGAGGCAAATGTGCAAAGACAGAAACATCAAAACAGAAGCTTTTAAGGGTTAGCTCAGTGCAGAAATCACTCACTGGACTCAAAAGAAAACACTTTTTACTTAAAGAAGTAGAAGCTGTAGAATTTGTGCATACTCAAAAGAAGAGACAGAGACCTGGTTACACAGGAAATCATTAAACTGAAAACTCAAAAAATAGCAACCTTACCAACATTCACATTCCAGCAGTTTGTGACTATATTACGTAAAGATCACTATTAGCTCTTGAGCTAAACAAAAATCAAGAGTAGGTGTCTACCTACACACTCAGTGAAGAGTTCGATGAATGCTGTCTGGAGTAAGAGACCAGGTGTGATATTAAGAAAAAGAGAAAGCATCTTCTACTTGTATTAAAAGGGCACCTGACGTTTTGCTGATGGTATTTTTCACTGTCGGTGAATACCAATCTTATGGTCACATCAGGAGGAAGGACATCATAACTGCAGGTGCTTGATGAAATAGCAAATAAGCCCTTCAAAGACTGTTGAGGTCTTTATATACAGAAAGACTCTTGGCAAGGGATCATACTCTAACTCCTACAGGAAAAAATGAAGAAGCCTACTGAAACACTTCTTTGTCATTGGATTAAGACAGACTGGGTTTGGATAAATCCAGAAGTTGTAGCTAAAAGGTTTAAGAAAGGCTTTATTTCAAATTCTATGGGCAGAACTGAAGATTATTTCTGTCATCTTGAGTCTGAAGAGGAAGCTGAGAATACAGACTAAAAGGGAGGAAGATGACAACAGCGAAGAGGGTGACAGCACCAGAAAGTTGTGAAGTCTGTGAGGTGTAAAAACTGAAAGCCGTTTGTAGTACGGTATAAGAGAAGAAAATAAGACTAACCTCCAATAGAATCAAATCATTAGTGAAAACTTTGTAACTTTACTGTATATTGATTACAGGTATGTAATAAAAAAGCTTTTTATGTAGAGTTACACTTGTTTGCTTTTAGGAGGGACATCTTATATTTGGATTAGTACAGTATACGTTCCCCAACATTACCAAGATTTACTCGTAGCGTGTCAGCACACAAAAAAAAAAGGATAGGACCTTAAGGTATTAAGGTAGGACCAATACGCACGTGTTCCCCAACTAATACTTCACTACTACCTCAACACACAATAAAAATCAGTTTAAAACAGTAGGAACAAACCCTATGCAGTCAAATCAGTTAAAAACAAGCTTGTTTTAAAAGAAGTTTTGGTTGTTTTTTTTAAGTAGCTAAAAACCTTCGCCCCCCATTTTTCCATCAGCATTACACTTTTGCTGCTAGTGTTAAGAAGATCCTAGGTTAATATGGAGTAAACTGTCGACACTAGAAGGATATTGATGTGTCTACTGATGGCTAAGCACACTTGTTAACATGTTTTAACACAGGATTTTCTCATAACAGGCAGACATGATGAGACAACCAACAGATGAGACAAAAAGTACAGGCAAAGTTGTTGAGGAAGGATAGCACAACAGTCCAAATATTTTGGACTCACTGTATGTTGACATCTTGTTTGGAGCTCACTGTATGTTGACAGCTTGTACATTAGTGCAACAAACCTGACCACCTTACAGTTTTGGAGAATTTGTATCACAAGGTACAGCAAGGGGAGGGGAAACAAACAAACAAACAAACACACACCTCACAAGCAGATTCAGAAAAGAGATGAAAAGTCAAAAATAACCATGGAGGGAAGACTAATAAGCTCAAAGATGAAACATCAACTACAGAAAAACAGTCAGGATAAGTAGAAGTACCACTAAGATTTCACAACTAACTAGCTACAAAAGAAAAATTGTTACCAGCCTGCAATTTGGTATTTAAGAAAATAAAGGTTACATCGGGTAATGACCACCTGGAAGGGGACACAGCCCATAGTGAAGAGCTCTGATACACCCATCAGCATCACGTTCACCTAGCTCTCAGGGGAAAAAAACCAAACATTTTGGTCTTCTCTAATTGAATACAATCAACAGACCACCTTTAAGAGCAAAGTTTGAAAAGATTCTAATCAGCCTCCACATGGTGACAAGAACAGCAATCTTTCTTTGGACCATTCTGAATTCTTGCAAAATTCACACTTTCAATTTTTAGTCACTACAGCTGAAGATACTTGTTTTGTCTGCCCCAGTCTGCACACATATTGTTTGTGACAACATAACCGTTTGTCACGCATTTGCTAATTACCAAATTGCAACACAAGAGCATGAATCACAATTAAAAAGTCATTTTACATATATCCGTACGGATATGAATTTCACTTGATAGCAATTAAAAAGAACGCTCTTTATTGCATGCTGACAATGGCGAACATAACTACATTCACACAGATATGGTACAGGATTAAGGTCCACTCTATAATCCCCTTAAAATTTAAGAATAATTGCATCATTTCACAATGCAATCAGCAGCAAAACACAAAAATATTTATAGCTAATGAAATGCTGCATATAAAATACATCAAAAGTAAAATTTATTCTTACAAGAGAAGAAAACAGTTCTACAATATTATTTTCTGTCAAGGTACAAGGTGTCTTGTTTTTCTGTGTTTGTAACAGTTGTACTACACTGTTGGGTTATAAACATTAAAATAGTTCAAACTGAGATTTTTCAAAACCAGATAAGGGATTTGGCCACACAACTCCCACTTCATTTAATGAGAGCAGAATACTTAAATCCCTTATTTGCCTTTGAACCTAAGGACCTTTCAAATGCTCTACTGCACATTCTTTAGCTTCCTTCAGTATGAAAATATGCTTTTTTTCTCAAACATTATGCTACCCACTTCATTTAAAAAAAAAAATTAAAAAGTTGATTTATGGCAACAAGCTATGTGGTTGCTGGGCTCCAGAGTCACTACCTGGCAAAATAAAATATGGACACAAGACTTTCCAAGTTCTGTGTAGTTATTTCAGGCCTAGAAACTAAGCACGAAAAAAAAAAAAGCAGGTGAAATCATACTGAGATAAACGCTAAAATATTTCTTCAGCACTGCACTTCCAGACTTAAGACATAAATAAGACTCAGTTTTGTATATATGACCAGTCAAATTATTCTTTCATGCATATATATTCAAAGACTTTATCCTAGAAATCATGGCAGATGCCTTTAAACTGTTATTTAAAAGAGATTTCTGAGATGGCTTTTACTATCACATGAATTTTCTATAACCCCTGTCATGCAGTGCAAGCTAAGTAGCTAAGCCTACTATTTGAATCATGAATACTATTTTGTGTTAGTCCCAATAAAGGATTAAAACTGTAGAAGAGCTGAATAAGTATTTTGGCACTACCAGCACAGGTGAACAGATTTAAAAAAAAAAAAATCTCTGTTGAACCAGTATAAAAAATATCCACCCAACAACACTATTTAATACATTAAGCATCTGTTTAGACCTCGGTTTAAAATTTGAAAAGCAGGCTCCTTCAATATTGAATGGCATGTTTCAATTCTCAGTGCTACCCATCAGTCTTCAGCCTGCAAAAACAGATAGAGCCTTCCTATAAATCTTGGTATAGAAGGAAGAGTAACTCATTTCAAAACAGCATGGGTATTTATCTAAGTCAGTTTCTACACAACTGTTTTGTTCAGTGAGACTTGTTTTTAAAAGGTGTATGTTTAAGAAAATTAGTGAACTTGGGCCTTACAATGGACTTTTCAAACAGCCATTAAAATAAGAATATTAATTTTTGTTAAACTTCCAATCAGTCAGCTACTGAAGCCACTCACTAAGCACAGGCAACCATAATTTCAGTGATAAATCTGCTTTAGATACCAGTAATCTACTCTGTACATGTCAAGGATGGTGGCTTCATTCCCACCTACCCAACTACTTCAGTTCAATGAACAGCTCATTCACAAATTAGAAGTCGAGCCAGAGCCAGGAAAGCCAGATTTCCATCTCCCAGTGTGTGAATTTAAGAAAGCAGGCACAAAGATTAAACAGACCAAGAACACAGTGATCTGAACCAACATAAACCAATCTTGTTTCTGTGCATCTACACAGACATTCTACCCAAATACAGTATGATAAATTTTAACCGGAGAAAAAGAACCTGAAATACAACTCCTGTATATATGAAATAAAATACGAGAAAGGAATATGCTTAAAATATTTAATAGTGAATCTCCCTGGTTAGCAAAAAGTAGAGCCCAGTTTAATCCAGAAGTGACAGACATGTAAATTAGCATGCTACAATGGCTACCACCAAGAATCAACTCTTTAAGAAAACAGATACGAAGTCACAAATAAAACACAATTCAAACCGGCCATGTGAATTCAGTCTTACCCGTTCCACCTTTTAACAATTTGCCTATGTTCCATGAATGGGTGACAGTAATGTGTAAACAAACATTATCACTTTTATCAGATAGACTATTAAACCCATAGTAAAGCTACAGAAGTAGTGGTTTCTGTGAATTTCTGTGGTCTAAAATATTTAAGAACTTGTTTTATACATTGTGTCATACCTAATGCTAGCTGAGAAAGGACATCTAAGAGAAATCAGGGCAATGTATAGACACATACATGACTAAAATGGAGCAGTTTGTTTTAACTGTAGGTAGCACCACGAAGTTTGTTCAGAAGGGGGTACTCGACAGGGTCACCAGTTCAGAAGAAACACCTGCAGACATCCCTGCTTCAGGACCAGCCCAAGCCCTCGGGAAGCAGGCCTTTTCCCGACGGCAGTCACAGCCAGAATAATTACACACAATGGTGCTTCAAACAGTGCCAAGCTCAGGAGCCCTCTCCTGAGGTGGGATTGCGCTCCCTTGACAGGGCGAGAAAACGGTGAGCAGCAGCACAGACCTACGGACCTGCCACCATCACTGGCGACTCAGTTTAGTCCACCACCGCTTCACCGCCTTCTCTTTCCCAGGATGGCAAAAACTCCGCTATCCCTCTAGGGTGCGAGATAGGGAAGGGGCGGGGGGAGGAGAGGGGTACTCGGGCATAGAGCAGGAGCCCCGTGCAGAGGGGACCCGGGACGGACTTTCAGCTCCTTCCCGGCCCCTCGGCGGCGCAGCGGAGACCCCCTCCCCCGGACTGCCGCCTCCCTCCCTTCGCCCCGCGCTTCGCCTGCAAGGGAGGAGGGGTGCCGGAGGGAAGGGGACGGCGGGGGGGGGGAACGGACG
>NW_008825615.1:1182806-1202207 GCF_000699105.1 Pygoscelis adeliae
CTGGGCTTGCGGGGGCTGCCCTGCCTCCCGGGGCTGGCGCGGAAGGGCCTCGCTGGGGCGGCCCTCGCCGCTGTCCCTCGAGCTCTGAAGGTGGCGACAGTTCACTTGTGGCCTGGTTGTACCAGAGCTGCGTCCCCCTCGCCGGCTGTCATTGCATGTAGCGAGGCTGTGGCGCTCCCCAGGGGCCTGAATGGGTTATTTGCTCCCCGCTCCTGCCCGAGGGTGCCGGGCGGCACCAACCACCGCGGGGTCAGCCATGGTCAACACCGATGGAGTTTTGTTGCATGTTGTTCCCTCTTCTTTCTTCCTCTGCAGGAAGTAATGGGGTGTGTCAGCCTCAAGGATGCCACTGAGTTGTCTTCTTCATACCTGGATCGTCCTGCTTTTATTATAATCGGAAGTGAGAAGTACGGCTTTGCTCTTCAAATGAAGCAATTGAGATCTGGAGGTTCTGGAGGGCTTTGTTGACCACGCGGTCCTAGTGCTGCGCCGAGCTCCCTCTCGCACACTGGTGATGTTCTCAGAACAGTGGAAAGCTCCAGTGATGGGCACTGACCTCCCCTGCATCTGCCCGAGAAGCTGAGGAGACTCTTTCACCTGTTGCAAGTATTGGAAATACTGGAGATTGGCCTGAGGCATTGAATCTGATGAGGAGGCAAACATGGACTTGATGGGCACTGAATTGGCATGGATATGTGTTTTGCAGTCTTCTAGGCTGTATAGGTTGACACGGGTTGACGGTTTCACACTCTTCACGTTGCCAATGTTCATCAAGGAAGTGAGGAGGAAATGTGTTACTGCAGCGAAAGCACTGTCTGTCAGGACTGGATCATTTCTTTTAGCCAGCCAGCAGTGAGAGAAGGTGCACTGTGTTAAACTGGACCTTTCACATCCTCTGGAAAGCAAGGAACACTCTGGTATTTTGCACTAACTTAAATCAGGTTTAACACTTTTTTGGCTGGAAGAGACTGTAGCTGCATACTCCTCAGTATATCAGTCAGTCTTGCTCGGACCCAGGTTTAAAACAATATCCTACATCCGCTAACTTGCATGACCATTGGACTGATTTGATGATTATGTTCTATTTTTTTTTTGTCACAAAGTAAAAGTGTTGCTACCTACTTGCATACAGTTGAAAGCTGAGGCGTATGATGGAGTGAACACTAAATCGGAGCTGGGAAGAAAAGAGATTCCTCTGAGATTGCAGAAACGTTAATCTGCAAGTATAGACATTCACAGTGATAGTATTGAATATGCAACGTTTTGGAGACAGGCCTGGGGGTCTGGACCCATATTTCGGGTCATGGCAGTAAACCCAGAATGGTATGTTTCTAGTTACCCATACAAGTAACCAAGTAAATATCTTATTTGCTATTGTAAGCCCGAAAACTTTTAAGTTTCTGATTTTTGCTGTACTTGAAACCCATGCTGTTCCAAGCAGAAGAGAAAACTTTCAGCTTTCCCTTTTAAGGCTTAATGTAGTACTTGAAAAATCTGACTGGTTCGCATGTATTCCTCACCACCAAACTGCCTATAACACCAGTACTAATAAGTAAGTGATGCAAATACCAGAAACAACTGCACAAAGACCTATTTATTCTTTCTCAATCACTTAATTTATCTGCAGGAGCTAAAAGAACTTCTCCTCTGGATAACTCTTTCAGTCCTATATTGTGCTATTTGTAATTATTTTCACTTAAGGGTAAACCACAATAGCCAAATTCATATTCATAGTCTGTCCTTGTTTTAGCTTGCTGTTTTGTTTCCTCCTTGGCCAGAGGGTTTTCTGGATTGAGCCCAGGCCAGGAAGGAAGGAGAAACGTGGAGCATGAGTTTCTTGCTCATGCAAAAGGTTAGCACTCGGAGATGGTAGAGTGAGGGTTGTTTGTTTTGTTCTCATCAGGGTCAAGTGGAAAGAAGCCTGTCCTTCAGCTGTCCTACCCTGAAGAGGGCTTGCACTTAGGCCTCCAGGGGCCTTGTGCAAGGGAGGATTCCTGTCTTTAATCACAGTTCACAGGCAGTTAATTGCTAAGCTTACATCTAAGAGACCAAGAAAGGAATTAGTAAGTAGAAGGAATGACCACAAACAGCGGTGAAGAAGGGAGGAGTTCTTTTTTTCTTGTTTGACAACAGTGAGAATGTGATGACAGCTACCAAGGCAAGCGTGGCGGTGGCCTGAGGAAGAGGAAAAAAAATGCTGGGCACAACCAGATAAAAAAGCTATGGTATTTGTCCTGTCTTTGAATCCTGACAGAAACTACACTGTGGTACATAGAGCTCATGGAAGAGAAGAGCTGGTGCCTGACAGTGACAGGAGAGAAAGAGATTGCGTGGAAAAGACAGTCTTCAGATACATATGAGACTATGTGACAGTGAAAGAATGTGAATATAAGAGAGAGGAGGCTTACTATTGCAAGGGAAATATAGTCAAGGAAGGCATTTGCTGTACTGGAAAATACAGAGAAGAAAGAAGCAGATGAGAAAGGTGCGTATATGGGGAAGGACAATGAATCCCATGGTGGGGGTGGGAACCAACCAAAACAGTCCAAGGAATAAAAAGAGGGTGGAGATTGTGAGAAAGAACAGAAAAAAGATGGAAGACTAGAAGGGGAAGGACCTGAATTTTACACCAGTACAAAGATGGAATTTCTTGTTAAGAGGACTTGACAGGCTTATTACTAGGGTGTACTAGAAATAAAGATTTAAGATAAGGGCTTGTGGCAGTAAAGATTCCTCATCATCAGAAATTCCTTTGGGATTCAGATACACTCCTCCCTGCTCTCTTACTCTTGCCACTTCCTTGACTGACTCAGTATTTCCACAGTGTGATGTTTTCCTAGCTCCACACTTTGATTTCTCATGTCCCAAATAAACCCGTCATTAAGAGGAGGCATATCCTATAGCTCTTCAGATACTCTGGTTGTATGTTTTGGGATGCTGGGCCTGGCTAGAAATGCATAAGAGCAAAAGGAGTCTTCGTGATCTAAGGTCCCCTGTATGTGGGTTATTTACCTATCGATTGTTTGAAATAGCTTTAAAAAAGAAACAATTTACGTGATGTCCCACTACTGGTTTTAAGATGCTGGAAGGGGAAAATCAAGCAAATAGCAAGAGGAGTAACAGAGGTTAGGATGACGGACAGCAAGGAGAAAGAGTTGGAATAGTGATGAGGATGTTGCTTAGACTGTATGTAGCTGATAGTTGGGAAGAAGACTATTAACTCTTCCAGGGAGAATGTTGTGTTAGCAAGAAACAACTGTGATGTTTGTGTATCATTGGAGCCCTGGCAACAAAACTAGACCTTTTAGGGATAACAGAAGATATGACAGAATAGAAATTAGGACAGCAACACACAAATATTAAAACACTTTTGGTGTTTGGGAGGCAAAGGTGATTGATGGAGGATTAGAATTTGCAGTGTGATAGATATTAAAGAAACAAACAGTGATAGGAAAGATAAAGTAGAACTTGTTTGAGTCAGTGTTGGGGAAATGCGGCAAAGAGCTTCTGTTAGAGAGCATGAAGATGTGCTAGAGATGTTTGGGTTCAAGTCTGGAGAGAAATAGTTTTTGTAAGGTTATTAGGAAAAATACTACTTGAAGCAAAAGTAGGTTGATAACTAAGGTTCTTAATTTTAAAGGTCAAACTCTGAGAAATTAAGGGAATGAGTTGGTGATGACAACTGTGTCTAGGTGATCGAGGACTTGCATGTGGAGAAGGCTTGGCATCTGTCAAGTCTCTGCAAAAAAGTATCTGGAATTCATATCTCAAACAAGAGGGACAGACAGTCCCAGCTGGATAAATAGCCACTTCAAAAGGGTTATTGGGAACAATCAAGAGCTTGAAAGGAATGGAACAAAATGATTGCTTGAAAAATATTAAGAAGGGTAAGAATAAAGTGAGAATTGTCAGAAGCCCAGCTGAGTTTCCTTACAAAGGAAATTAAAGCAGGGGCTAATGAGAAAGAAGATATGAAAATGAATGTTTCCACATTTGAGATGAAAGCAAAAAACCTATCACATACCCATCTGAAACATCAGAAGATCTTTATTCAGCCAGAAATTTCCGTTAATGATGGAGGTACGAAAATGTAAGCTGTAATAATGAAATGTGCTGATGACACAAAATAGTGCGATGCCTTCAATATGAGAAGGATCAAGACTAGATGACCTTGAGAACCTAAATAATAGAATGGATTAATTTTAATAGCACAACATGCAAGGAGACCGATAGCAGTACTTTCTGCTAGAGGGGGAACCTCATTAGTTGGAAGTGACAGTGGGTACAAAGTGCTCATTGTATTAGTTGACGATGACCAAGTCATAGATATGATCCAACTGCAAAAAAGTTACTAAAATCACACGACGTGCTAGGTCAGCTATTTCCATTAGATGCTGCAGATAAAAACATTGGTCTCATCTCATCTGAAACAATTTGTGCAATTCTGGTCACTATTATTCAGAAAAGATGAGATCGCGCTGCAGGAGGCACAGAGAAGGACTTGAAGGATGATCAGTAAAATGGAGAATCTGTTTTATGAGAGGAGAAAAAAAATGGTTCATTTAGCTTAGTGAAACAAAAGGTGAAAAGAAGTATAATTTCAGTCTAGAAACACTAAAAGTAAGCATCAGTTGGGACAAAAGCTTTTCAAGCTAAAGGATGGTACTGTGTGAAGAAAAACTGGAACTGATTGCTGAATATATATGTTGAAACAGACATAGCTATCACGTTAGACAATAAATAGTGCTATTTCTAAGGTACTTACGTGTTCCTCCACAACATTACAAAAGAAACTTCATGAAAACAGTAAAATGGTAGATTGGTGCAAGGGGATCTGATCATGAAAATTGATTGCAAATGAAACATGAACTCCAAAAGGGGGAAGAAAATTAATCTCATGTAGTCATATCTTTCTTAATGATACTGCTGGCTTCTGTCAAGGCTGGGACCATTTTCACTCGTATTCAAAATCACTGATGTAGGTCTATACTCAGTAATCAAAGTGGTCTAAATGTCTGTCAACAAGAAAAAAACCCAACTGTGCAGAGTATGGACTGTAGGTTGTTTTCTGCTTCAGAAAAGATGAGATCGCGCTGCAGGAGGCACAGAGAAGGACTTGAAGGATGATCAGTAAAATGGAGAATCTGTTTTATGAGAGGAGAAAAAAAATGGTTCATTTAGCTTAGTGAAACAAAAGGTGAAAAGAAGTATAATTTCAGTCTAGAAACACTAAAAGTAAGCATCAGTTGGGACAAAAGCTTTTCAAGCTAAAGGATGGTACTGTGTGAAGAAAAACTGGAACTGATTGCTGAATATGTTGAAACAGACATAGCTATCACGTTAGACAATAAATAGTGCTATTTCTAAGGCACTTACGTGTTCCTCCACAACATTACAAAAGAAACTTCATGAAAACAGTAAAATGGTAGATTGGTGCAAGGGGATCTGATCATGAAAATTGATTGCAAATGAAACATGAACTCCAAAAGGGGGAAGAAAATTAATCTCATGTAGTCATATCTTTCTTAATGATACTGCTGGCTTCTGTCAAGGCTGGGACCATTTTCACTCGTATGCAAAATCACTGATGTAGGTCTATACTCAGTAATCAAAGTGGTCTAAATGTCTGTCAACAAGAAAAAAACCCAACTGTGCAGAGTATGGACTGTAGGTTGTTTTCTGCATGAGCTGGGAGGAGGAAAGGAGAAAGTTTTTGCGACATCCATTTTCAGATTGCATGGAGAATCTTTCTATTTCAGAGGGAGCAAATTAATGATGAGGGAGGACAGCACATTTGAAAATACAGCCTGGGTCATGGCTTGAGCTGTTTTCTCAAAAGGGAATCTTACAAAATAATTTCAGGGCTATCTTAAAAGCAAGGGAGTGGTTATGTTCTCATTTTTCATAATTAAATACAAACCCCAATACTATTACCTGTAATTAATGGTGCCTTTCTACCTTTCCAATTGTCTTTTCTGTTTATCATTTTCCTTTGTTCACTTCCCAGTGCACACTGCCTGGATCCTCAATAGTTTTATTCTCATTGAGAGAATCTAACAGAGTTCCAGCGGTACTTTAAAAAAACTATTAAAAGAAAGAAAGGGTGTCCTGGATGTTTTCCCATCATTTCACTCTTTTCTTCATTCCCTTCCCCATTTGACAAGATAGGCATTTAAATTAGGAGGATTCCGCAGAAACACTTTTTTTTTGTTTTTAATTTTGTGTCTAAGAACTGGATCTTTTTCATGAGTACAGAAAAAAGGGATTGAGCATCAGGATAGGGCAGTTCTTGTGAACAACTTGGGGAGGGTGGGGAGAGAATTTATTTAAAATAACAACTGTGAATATGCTGCTAAGAGGTAAAGGAAGAAATTGCTGGTAGGTGTGAGGTCAATTAAAAGAAAATTTTGTTTTTCATGTTGATCTGCATTCTGCATTCCTGACTCTTTGTGATTTAGCTATTTTATAGTCAGTTTATTACTTAGTAGTAGCACACAGCTCTTCGCTGTGATAAAGCATAAAAATGCTTCTCAAGAGTATGTTTTACAGCAACATTTATTTAAAAAAAAAAATTTCATTGAATTTTTCAGCAAATTAATACTGAAAACCTTTGGTGTAACAGAGATCCCAGAGTCAATAGAAGGAAAAACAGGTACAGCCTGCAAAGGGCAGGAGGAGGAGGCAGAAGGATAGGTTTTAAGCATGGGTAGTATAAATGCTCCGTAATCCCTTACCATTCTCTGACTGATGAACTACATGTACTGCCTGTTACAGCAATATTGATTGCAATCAGATGATGAAATCATTGCACAGAGAAAGAAACCACTGCAGTGAAAATGAAAAGATGGAAATGTAATGAATTCTTGATTCAAAAATGATTTCTTCGAATAAAATGAAAACCTCATTCTTATAGCTGAGAGTTAGTCATGGGAATAACAAAATGCTGAAAAACTATAATAATTTTAAAATAAAATTCATTTCACATTATGTATTTATCTTCAAAAGCCATCCTGCACTTTTCATCAACATTCCTTATGCTGCAAATTTTCCTCACTCACAGCTTTAGCTTTACTTTCAATTAATCCACTGGTATTATAGTGATGGAGATTCTTGCTGGAATGCATTAACTTCCTCTGTTAAATCCCCCCTCAGGCAAACCACTTGAAAAATATTTCCTTTGTCTAGGACACACAGTTTAGTGGCTCTCTTCTTACAGTGAGATAGCCATTCTTTTGCAGTGATTTATGCATACTATTCAAATACAAAAACTGCATTAAATTATGTTACATTAAAAGATCTGAGACACACATTCCATTACTTAGGCACCATTGAGTAAGGAAAAATGTAGGTCTGATCCTGTTGCCGTTCAAGCCCATGCTTACAGAAACATTGAATCATTGCGATGTGGAGTTGCAATGATGCAGAGTTATTAGGAGTTGAGTAACTTTTGGCTTACAGAGACCAAACAGACCTTTCAAACTCACTGATGACCATGTACACTTTTAGAATTTTTATTAATCATACAAACAAAGCTGCTGTGTGCTATTTCAAAAGAAGTAGGATCAGGACTTCTGGAGGGAAGATTTCACAGCCTCTGACATAACCTGCTTCAACGCTTTGCAATCCTAACTTTGAATGGATTCATAATACCCGACTTAAATCTCTGCTGCAAATTCGTCTGATCTTTGTCCTTCCCCTAGTTGTCACGGTAGAACAATGGCCACCAAATCTTTTATGGCAGCTTCCTACGTTTTGGAGTGCTGCTATAATATTCCACCTTGATCTCTTCATTTCTCAATTTACTGCTCTATTTCTAAGCCATGTAAACCCTGTTCCTTCAGCTTTCCTCACAGTTGGTATTTCCTAAACTCTCCTTGCTGTCGTACATCCCCCCCGGTGGATTACCATTATCTTTCTTGGAGTACGTTGACCAATGCTGAACCCAGTACTATGCTTGCTGGGACTTTGCCAGAGCTGAGTTAAGTGGAATAATTACTCTTTGTGTCATCTATTACATTGTTGACTCTTTAGTTTGTGATGTCCCACATTGTTTTCTGCCTACACAGTAATTTCCTATTCTATATTTAACTTTCTGCCCTCATTAGATTTCTCTTTCCAAAGCATTGTCTGGTTTGTATTTTGTCTGGTTGATTTTAGGCTGCTTCTTCAATTTTTGAGACCCGTTTTTAGTGCTATTTCCGTCCTTCAAAGCACTTTGCCACTTTGCCCAACCTGATGTCACCACCAAACTGTGGCAGCGCACCCATGTGCTGTCACCCAGGTTGTTAATGGATGTGGGGAATAAAACTGGCCCCAGGACAAAGTCCTGTGGCTCTCCTCTGGAGAAACCTTCCCAGATTGACACCAAACCATCAATTACTGCACTTTGAGAACAATTTTTCAAATGTTGTGCACCTACTGGGTTGCTGATTACCTCTGGAATGCACTGTTGTGGCTTACTTAGGAAAATGCTGTGTGGGACAGTGTCAAAAGCTCGTCATTGTCAAGATGCATCATATCTGCTATTTGCACTTATTTGCTAGAGCAATTATCCTGTCAGAGAAGGAGATTAGCATCAATTGACATGATTCTTTTCATGACAAACCCATTTTGACTGTTTTTTAATAATTATAATCTTCCAGGTATTTACAAATCCTTTATTTAATAATTTGTTCTGTTTCAAGCGATAAAAGTTAGGTTGACAGGTATAAAATGTTCTTAGTCCTCTACCCTCTCTTTTAAAAATAAGTATTGCATTTATACTTTTCTAGGGTTTGAACCTTCCTCGCTTGCTGTTATTTCTTGAAAATGATCATCAATGATTCAAACATTACTTCAGCTAGTTCTCTGAACATTCATGGTGAATTTTGTCACAGCCCAGTAACTTAAACACCTCTAACTTTTTTTTTTTCCCCTAAGTATCATGGGATCAAGGGCTGGGCTCCCTAAGCTTGTACTTGACAGTCCCAATACCATTTTGCAGTGTGTGTGCTTAGTGTCAAAAAATTGTTCTAATCAGCAAAGCATGTGTGCTTATGTACACCCCTGCTCAGCCAACGTGTAAGTACATGATTAAATGCTTCTGATATCACTGGGACTTGCTACATTACCAAAGTTAATGAGACTTCACACCACTGGCTGCTCTGTAAACAGCCGCAGACTGCTCAATCGGAGACCTGGTGTGATCCCCTACCCTAAATTGTATTTGACTGTCTACTTGCTGTTGGAAATTATGTCTCTCTGCATACTGGGATAGAAGGAGAGAGCATGTTGGTGGGGAAGGATAGCAGAGGTGAGCGTAGTCACGGCTGGGCGTGAACGAGTTGCGTGCCAAGGTGTTAAACTAGGGTGTGTGCCAGCCTAGCAGCCCAGAGAAGCGGTTGAGTCACCATCCCTGGAGGTATTTAAAAGATGTGTAGATGTGGTGCTTAGGGACATGGTTTAGTGGTGGACTTGGCAGTGCTAGGTTAACGGTTGGACTCGATGATCTTAAAGGTCTTTTCCAACCTAAATTATATGACTCTATTCTATGATTCTAGATTCTATGATTCTAAGCACCGAGTCTTTTCTTTGGCCTCAGGCAGATTGATTGGGTGAGCTCCACACCAAGCAGGGAAGCACTAAGCTATGCTGGTCCCGGGTACAGGAGCAATACAGTTGCACTGGGATATCTCTGTGACTCTGGTGACAAGCCTTGCTTCTCAGCTGAACTTAGTAATTCAGATGTGGCAGCACGCTGCTGGGTCTCTACTTCTTTTGGAACCGAGTTGGTGCGTTTGTACGGGGCCATACCACACTGGTGGATGTCCTGGTGCCATTCGGTGCCTGCAGAATGCCTCTAGATCCTGCCTTGATACCATCCTTGGCCTTTTTTAACCTGCTTTCAGAACCTCAGTATCTGTAGTGATGCTCTGAGAAAAGTTGTAGTGGTTGCATAGGGAATAGATAGAGTAAATTTAGGTGGGCTGCTAAAAAGTGAGTTTTTGGTCATTTGGGGCTTCCTGTGAGCTTTATCTGGCCAAATGTAAGAATCTGAAGTGCAGCTGTAGATGCCTACATCTGAGCTAGTTGTCTAGGTTCCCCTTATAACCAAGGAGAGTGGTCAGTTTATCTTGTCCTGAGATAGTTGTCAAAAATAGGTCTAAAAATGCCTTTTTTCTCTTTTGATTCTGAGGGAATCTGGACAGTCAGCTCAGGTGTCTATATGACATTGCAGTTACCTGCGTTCAATCAGACAAAACTCAGGCTTATTCAAGTAAATTTTGCAGAATATGTGTAGCCATACCCTCA
The DNA here is from genome assembly GCF_000699105.1 of Pygoscelis adeliae. NCBI lineage: Eukaryota > Metazoa > Chordata > Aves > Sphenisciformes > Spheniscidae > Pygoscelis > Pygoscelis adeliae. The sequence goes on from NW_008825615.1 coordinate 1,193,097, forward strand.
AAGATACGTACCAAATATGGTAAATAATGAAAGTATCGGTTCATATCCATGCCTGCTTTTTTTCTCATTTCTCTTCACCACTCTTTCATCTGCATTCAATTTTATTTTGTTAGACTTTAATTTGCTAGACCGATGAATCACTTTCTCCGTGGTTAGCGCTTGCTCATTCCTCATTTGTAGATGGCACTGATTGCAACTTTGTATGTAGGATTTGGTTGAGTGGGAGGGGAAACATGTGCATAGGATTTAAACTTCTTCTTGCAAACATTTACTAGACCACCACCCAGGTATCTTGTGACCCAGCAGTGGTTCGCAGACAGCAGGATGAGTAACTCTAATGTAAATTGAAGGTAGGCATAGAAGACTCTATTGTAGACCCCAGGAAACTGAACCCATCACTCACTACATTCCCTGTCCTGCCCGTTTGCACAGAGCAATTCTGTCAGTTGTGCTCTGAGGACTACTGATCATATGTCTATGAGTCCTACTTCATGATTTGCTTAATATAGCTTTTTAAAGCACACTACTATGGGTATCAGGGCTGAAAAAGTTTCCAAGGACGTTGCTTCCTCCGTTTCACTGCACATTAAAGCAACATTGGTGGAAGAGCTAAAGCAGACAGCCAGGAAACTGTTAAAACACAAAGACATTGGCACCGAGCTTTACTTTTCCCTGTCAGAGTGAGCTGATTTCACACACGCGACCCTTTAAACCAATAAATCAATGGCAAACTCATGACCTTATTTGCTGTAATGAATCAGTTGTATTGCTGTGTTCTGCAGCATATCAAACAGCAGCAAATCTGGTTTCACTGGCCAGTGCACTCTGCCTGCTTCAGTGCTGCAGTGAAGCTCTGTTTAAAATAAAAAATGCATGTTTCAGCTTGATAAGGCCTATCAAATTTTAACATTTGTTACTTAGTCATACTTCACTTGGTAGTATTTGGTACTAGCCAATAGAAGTAGCAAAGTTGTGCTATCTCTGAATTTCCCATCTAACATTTAGATATGGCATTTTAAATGTTTAAAAAATAACAAAACAACTCTAAAGGATATTCCCAGGAAAAAATAAAGTCAGTTAACAAATGGTGGCATTGAAATGTTCTTATTAGCTTGTTAGCCAAAAACTCTGGCTGCCTTCTTAGAGTAGTGTGTAGTGCACTCCTGAAAAAGACATCAACATCCCGAAGTTGGAGCTGAGGGTTTGCTTGCAGGATCTTGTGTAGCACTTACCGGCATCGTTTTTCACCCGTCTGTGAATATCTGCCTGTAGCAAAGACTCTAAAAGCTGAAGGACCTCAATACGTATTTCTGTGAAATCAAAACAAGTACTGTTAAATGCATTTTGTGTTAGCCTGTGGGCTTCTCTATGCCTATCACGCTCTAGGTCTCTGTAAAGTTATCCCCACCTGGGAGTAGCTCTGGGAAGGTGATTATGTTTCTGAAAGTCTGCTTACTCTCATCACAGCAGCCGCACTTGCAGCACCATCCTTTAAAAGGATGAGGTGCATTCCCTTCTTAGTGTCAAGCAAGCAGAGTGTTGGTCTGTAATAGTTATACTGTCTAGGAGCCCTCGTCATGGATAAAAATAGTTTGAATAAGAGGATAGCCTTTGCTTCAGAGAATTTTCAAGCTAAATACCAAATAAGACAAGAGATGACAAATAAGCACAAAGGGAAAGAATCTAGGAGGCAATTAACAGATAAGATTAATTCTCACCTTCCTCCCCTTCCTATCCTCCTATAGGAAGTTACAGAGAACTTTGGAAACACCACAGACCTCAGATTGTCTAAGTGTAAAACAAAAGCATGGTTGTATCTATTCCTGGCATATTAGCCATAACATGAAAGATGCGTTGGGCTGGATTCATCTGGTCAGGTGAGAATATCTTAAAAAATGGATATGACTATCTAAGCCAGTTTTCTTGACCTGTCTATAACCAGTGGAGAGAAACAAGCAATTGTAGGGCATCACCCACTTCATTCTAAGGAGAGTGCTAAGATAGATTAGATGAACTGCACCCTGAAAATGCCTGCGTCTTCCCATTGACTGTAGAGGTAGCCAGAGCAACCAGCTTGGACATTGGCCATCTGTACTGCAGATGTCTAAAGTTGGGAGGAGTTGAATCCCACTGTGGTATCTTTCCTCCTTCTGTGCACTTGTGCAAGGGTAAAATATCAATAACCTATTCTTCTTGACAGCTCATTGTGCGAAGTGCACACAGAAATTTGCATGAACAAAATAATTCCTGAGTGTTGAAGCAGGGAGTGATCCCCTGAAGCATTTCCCACAGTGTTTCTCCAATCTGGAAAGAGGACACATGCACCACCTAGACCATTTGAACGAGGAGATTTTATTTAGTCCTTTCTCAGCTCTTTCCTTTTATAATCTATGCTTAGCTTAAGAAATAACCTGGACCACAAAATTATATAAAATAGTATCTTTTAAATTTTTACTGGTTTTTGGACTCCTTCCCTGCCCTCTCCCTCCCCCCAAATTTACAGCTTGGACCTTTACAGTCTACTTAGATAGACATCTAGCTTAAATTTGAGACATCACTATGATTCATTGCTGACCCTCTGAGGACAGCCATGTAATGTTGCTGGCAGCAAATGGCTATGGTTCTGCCTCTTGAGAGCGGCTACATTTCAGCGATACGGGAAATCAGCTTTCAATATCCAGCTTTCAAAGTACCATAAGATCTATGTTGAAGTGTTATTATGTAAATGTAAGCTCTTTTTATTTCTGAAAAGTAACTGTATGGAGGTGGGCAATATTGGCCTGCTTTACTTTCCAATATGGCATTAATTATACTGCACTAGCCAATTTTCCATGCGCTGAGTCACACTGATAACCAAATACCACGTATAATTCCCTTCATTCGTTGCTCTGAATGTCTCTCACAACTATGAAACATATGCTACGCACAGTTCCTTCAGAGGGGCAGGTGGCTGTGTGAAGGGATTGCTTAGATGTGTGATCAGAAGAGACCGCCGTGAGTGTGGGAACTGACCTGCTGCGCTGTGTAGACCTAGAACCTCATCTGGAAATTTTGGTGAAGCCCAGAACATCACTTTGAGATCTGATGTCTTCAGAAGAATGCCCAGGTGGGTGGAACTGGAGGAGTTTGGGGGAATGACTTTACTCCTCCAAACGTGGTACGAGATGGTGAGTTCTCTGGGGCAGGGGACCATCTCTGCGTGGTCTCGGTGGGGGTTTCTTAGGTGCTGCTGCAATACGGATCGTAAGAATGGTGAATTTTTTATTCAGCTGAATGACTGGGCAGCCAGGTTTCTCTGTGCAGCGACAGTAGAGAGTGTAACAGCAACCTGGTAACCAGCCTCTTGGTAATGTGATAGAAATAAATTGTTTTCTTCAGAATCCCTTTTCCAGCTATGTTTCCCTGTCAGTGCTGTCGTGGTTTAACCTCACTCGGCAACTGAGCTACTAGGAAGGAAATTAACTCTATCCCTGCTGAAACCAGGACAAGTGCATTTTTTTATTATCAGCACTGTAGGCTACTTCTTGTTTGCCGTGATTTGATCGGAATTTGATGAACTTGAGCATTTTTTCTGCTTTCATTTGTAGAAAGCAAGCAATAAAGTTCTAGGAAATGTGAAAGCAATTCATAATAGAAATCTGTACTAATAGAAGAGGTGATACAGCGAGCATATGAAATAATGATAATAGCTAATTGTCTGAACAATTATTTCTGTATTAGATAATGAGAGTTGCTGAAATTGCTAGTTGTATAAAGGAGACATCCTGCATTATTGATCAGGCTTCTTTGTTTTAGCTGCACTCGAAGTATACATTTCACTTTTACATGGCTATTTATCAGATCTAAACCTGACATGCAATGATCCATTCATATGGTAATTATTTTTTTTTTCACGAAAAAAGCTAAATACTGAAATATGTTTAAAGTAAGGCTGCATTATCTACCTCTCATGGTCTACCCTTATGGTGCAGTAACATACTCACTGACATAATCAGTTTGATTGGTAGTCTGTCTAGTCTAGTGTTTTATCTGTGTCTTATAGTAAGCACTTAATGTTTCAGGAGTCTAACAAAGCTGGTTACTTCAACTGAGCAATGTTATACGTAACAGGAATAGTCCTTCCTGACCTTGTGAACTGGTTTAGTGATTATATGAGGTGTAGTTACTTTTATTAATTAAAAGTAGAGAAAAATAATATTGAAATACAATCTCTAAAGCCCTTGAGGTCAAACCTACACATTAAAGACATTTTGTTTGCTGTTCCACAATGCTGTGACAGTTGTAATATTATCTGTTCTAATTTTGCTCAAAGGAATTGGATTTCAAATAAACCTATTCCAAAAAGAAGCATGAAAACAGAGCTAAACAGAAGCCATCATCCTGTTAGTACCATAAGTTGCCTAATAACATGCCATGATTAAACATTTTGACCTTGACAAGTTACAGTAAAAAAGGGGGAAAAAAGTAGATGTATTCCTTATAATCTTACTATTTTTCTTCAGAGGCACAATTTTTACTTAGCTTTGGTGAAATAATGATTATTGCACATATTTCTGAAGTGCCATCGTCTGTAACATTAATTCCTTTAAAAGCCAAAAAAAAAGATATGTATTAGTGAACCCTCTTTACCCTATGGTTTTAGAATAGGAGAGGCTTTGCAGTCAATTATTTATGTGCAATAAGTACTGAAAGCCTTATTATCTCAGAATAATCAATGCTTGGCTGAAGCTTGAGAACACTAATAGCTAACCTTAGAAGTCCTGATCCAGTGTCATTTGAAATAATGGCAGAACTCCTATTGATTTTAAGCGAAGGAGGATGAGGCCAAAAAGTATTGCTTTGAGAGATAATTTTAGATAATCAGTTGAAAACATCTGTAAAAGAACAGAAAACTTGACTTTCACTCTCTGCATGATACAGTATGGAGTATTGTGGTAGACAGGAGCTCTTTATTTCAGAATGGTGTGTATCTGTATTTTCTATTGTCCTGGGGAGCCTTGTTTAAGTGTATATCTACTGAGCTGGTGTTACTGTCTCTAAGAATAGAGAGATGACAAATGGAAAAGTTAGGAGCAAACTGGGAAGGAGTTGGGAGACTCAGTAAAATATTGAAATACCTGCGTGTCTTTTTGTTTAACACTCAAGTTGCTTCTTTTTTCCTTGAATTCCCAGCAAATCTTGCTCTCAGTCATTCTGGTGGGACCTTTCGTTGTTACCTCTCTTCAGCAACTCTGATAATTTGCCTGCGTCAGTGCAGAGCAGCTTGTGGCATGTGGGAGCCTCTCTCCTCCTGGGATGCTTGGAAGATAACACGAGAAATGAAGGAAGTGACACCTAAAATGCAAGAGAGAGATAGTACCAGTGCTTTGGGATGCCTTCTGGTGCACGACCTGGTGCGGGCTTGGGCATGTGAGTGCTGTGTCAGCTTGTAGGGCAGGGCTGGAGAAAGAAGCCAAGGAGGTATTCGAAGATTGCAAGGGCGAAGGGAAGAAGAGTTTCTGGCGTTCGGTGAGCGTGTGTGATAGCTTCCATTCTCAGAAGGGGGGCTGCTGTTTTCTGAGTTTGCATGAATGATGAAGGGTGGATTTTGGCTGCATTTGCAGGAAGTTCTGAAATACGATTTAGTTATTATTAAAAAAAAAATCCTCCAGAACTCAACCTGCCTGTCCATCCAAGCCAAAAATGCTATCAGAACTTCATTTTAAAGGTTGTTTCTTCTCATTTGCTTATCTACAAAGAATAGGAAAATCAAGAAAGAAGGCAGGAATGGTTCTGAAGAATGCAGCAGTGATTAAAAAAAAAAAGTAGGTGTGCTCTGTCCTGACCTTTCTGCTGGTATATAGTATAGCAAACCTTGTATTACCCTTATTAAAAGTAGGTAAATTCTGTTTAATAGTGCTAATCTGTGACCACACTTGGAGGTGTGTATCTGTTTATTGATAAAGTGGAGTTGTTATTTTTGAATAAAAGAGTTTATTTTCTGAAGCAAGGGAGCTCTTTCCTATTCTTTTACTGACAGTGCTGGGGGATGCCCTGCAACTCCGCTGAGTGGCAAAGTAGAAAAGCTTTCCTCTAGCAAGGAAGAGGCAGCATCAGGAAGCAGCCTGTAGATAAGCAGATGTCGCTAAGTAGGGAAGTAGGACAGATACCCTGAGACAGCATCTGGCAGAGCAAGGGAAGAGACGTGAACCCTCCTTTCCAGAGAAAGCCAGAGAAGGAGCTGTAGGGACCCAGCTCCTAGAAAAAAGCCAAAAGTTGTGAAACTCCATAATGCTTAGGTGCTGAGCTCACACTGATTTCAGTCTTAACAAATGCTATATTTAGTTTAACTTATGCTCCTTAATAGGGTCCCAGACCAATTTAGGAACACAGTGGCCTCAAAGAAACTTGAAAATTTTAGCACTTTGTTGCCTTTTTCCACCTCAGAATGGCTTTTTCTGCTCCTACAAATAGAAAACAAAATACTGATCTTGGCAAAGAATATTCGATGGTCCAGTTTGGCATATATATTTATCTATCTTTTCATCCATATACTTATGTAGACCATAAAATCATAATATCACAGTGTAGCAAAAACCTGTAAGAGTATTACTAAGTGATTTACAAATACCCTGTTTAATAAACTAGAGGGTTTTTTTCCCCCTCTAAAACAGTGAGCCACATTCTCTCATTTCTCATTCAGTCACACATTAAGACAGATTTGACCAAGTATTTTTAGTTGGAGATTTGGAGCGGCTAAAGTAAGAAATCCTCTTAATAAAAATAGGAGCTTTTTTTAAACTATCTTTTATACCAGTGTAATTCCACTGACTTCACAAGATTTATTCCTAATACATTCTGATAGGAAAAGAGTACCAGGTTGTGGGCACTTTTATTTTTCTTTTATGCTGTCGGGGTGACTTTGTCACTGTGCTTGAGTCCTTCTAAGAAAGAACTATTTTGTATAGCATTTCCCTTTTGATGACATACTACAATACGTAAGTAAATAAGTACCATGTATGAATATACAATACAATCATTACTTGTTTTGCTGATGATGAAGATGATAGTTTTCTGTTTTTTGTGAAGCATCACAAGTCATCCTGGGTTTCCCATAGGACTGCAAGCTGAGGTGAGTATGAAATGGGCAGGACAGAGCCAAGTCAGAGGCACTCTATAAACTTCAGCAATTTTCATCGATTTTGCTTTGAATGACAAGAAATATTAAGCTTCTGTCTTCCAGGGGAATATTTCTCAGTAAACTATGTTTACCAATAGCTTTCAAATTTGAACCTTATGCTTTTGTTATTAAATGAAACAAGACCATAGGGAGAGAGACTTTTTTTTTTAATTTATCTTTTATTATATCAGCTCATATTGTTGGATAAAAAACAGACAAACTTCCAGGTGGAGAAATCCATCTTCAGTTTTGAAACAGAAGCCAATTTCAAGCCAAGTGTAGGCTGGGGACAATTGTTTTGAGTTTAACTTTGTTATAGTGATCAGGTGAACAAATAGAAGAGAAAAAGGTGTCCGACACCTTGAAGCAGACGAGGCTGTTAGTGAAGGCAGAGGTGATCAGATTGCAATAAATGTGTCTGAAACAGCTAACAGAGTCTGGGGGTGCTGCTGTTATTAAAAAGAGAGTCAAGGCAAGGGACAAGAAAACTGAATGGCAGAAATCTGGACAGGTGTGATTCACCAAATCCAATTATACAATAAACATTTTGGGAGAGACTGATTGAATCGCGAATCAAAGTCTCATTTTCATAGGAACACAAGAAGCTATAGGGGTCTCTTTCAATAGCGCATCTCCAACAGTGAGTGACAAAAAGTAGGTGCGTAAAAAGTAATATGTTAAGCCTTTGGATGTTTAGGAGTTTCTTAAAGCTATAAAATATTTGTAAAGCTCTAAGGGTAGGACAGTAACTATCAGTCCAAGCTAGTTACCCTGGGCTCTCAATTGTGAAAAATAGGCGCACTGGAAAAGTGACTTAATCTTGTATCGAAATAGATGTTTAGGGCTATTTCTTTCCATTGACTATAAAGGCAGTCTAGACGGAGTAACTCGGGTTTAGGCAGTTAACTTCTGAAGTGAACTTGTGACATCTGAAGTGAATCTGCCTCAAGTCTCCAGGACTTGAAAACGCAATAGGGTTGCAGGAATGGCCTTGAGCACCGACCCAGGACTGTCTGCATTGCCAGGGGCTGTTCCCAGTAGGTGTTTGGATGTGCACCTCCCCTTTGGGAAGGGAAGAGTTGAGCGGATGCAAGCCCTGCTGTGCCGCTTGGCCTCGGTGCCAGAAGGCAGAGTGGGACCTGTACTGTTTAGTCAGCATCGACACAGACTCTGTCGTTTGAAATTGAGGACTTACAAGTCCCTAAGCCTTAAAAATCTGCACCCTGGTGCAGTTTTCAGAAATGCCTCCATTGCATTAGCTTTACTCTAAGAACAAGATGAGATCCTGCCAGAAATCTTATCTTTATAAAGGTAATCCTTCTATATTTATCCATGCATTCATTCTCTGGGCATTAAATTCAAATGGAGATTATTCTTTTAAATGTTTGTATGGATCTCCGCTGCTCTTTATTTTGCTATTCTTTGCTAAAACAATGCCAATGCTGTGTTTTATGTGTTTTAAAAATAATATTATTCTCCAGTTTAATAAGAAGTGTTAGGAAACCTTAGTAACTCTTCCTTTTTCAAAATGAGATTCTGTTCACTGAAAACTGCACCAAATGACTGGATGCTTGATATTTGAGTTCCCCAGGAAACACATACAGCACTGAATGTGCTCGCAAGCTGACCTTTCTTTCATTATATAAGAAAAAAAATAATCTTTATGAAAGTCAAGTCAAAGATAAGATCAGCATGGCGGGCTGGTAATTACATAAAGTAATGTTCAGTCATTAGATAAAATGTACAGTTGATCCTATGGCTTAGATGTGGGCGAGGAATATGATCTAGCTTTACAGGTATAAAAGAAAGATGCAACTTTTTCACACATCAGTTTTGGGAACGTCAAGGACAGCTCACCTTCAAACACCATCCTGCAGTTTCTCAGCTGTCTGATTTATTCGTGTTGAACAAGGGAGGTAATACATTTTTAATTTTTTGTTACTGTTAAAGAT
>NW_008825615.1:1202244-1214964 GCF_000699105.1 Pygoscelis adeliae
TCCCTTCTCTCCAAAAGTTTTCTTCTCCTTCCATTCTGTCCAAGTTTTTACTTTGAAAATTAACTTAAAGGTTGGTTTGGGACTAAACCATCAGTGCTTGGGGTTAAGCTAGCTCTGCAAGTAGAAGAAAATTAGGTTCTAGAATTGTATTGCAGCTAAATATCGATATTTTGTGATTTCTGATCGGGTCTGGTAATTCTTCATCAGTAATTTTGTGTTTTTCTCCTGGTTAATGGTGTTGCTGTCAAATGTCAAATGTTACACAACCTGTGGTACTAATTCATCTTTTAGAGACTTTAAATTGCCAGTCATGATTAAATATGTTAAGGGAAGGAAAAAAAAAATATGTTAGGGAAGATTTCTCAGTCTCCAGTGGCTTGCTAACAGGTTATTGTGTACATGACACTGGGCTGCAAGTGAAGCGCTGTCACTTGTAGTTTGTCGTTGCTGTGACACAGCCGTACCTCATGGCCAAGCGTCCCAGAAAGAAATGAACACGATGTGCAAAGTGTTTAACTGCTGTTGGGTATGACAGCACCACCGTCACCCTATGGAAATGTATAGAGGGACGTCCCAAGTTAACGCGAAAACATTAGGTTATTTCGTACAATCAGTACAAAGGATGCCTGTTGAACAGAGCTTTCTGGCATGTCTGTGCCAGGACATGGACCACAGAGTTAGACAAGGGATTCTGATCCAGTGGAGCTTGACATGAATGTAAAGAGTCCCACCCGTACCTGAACAGAAGGCCTGTTTGCAAATACAGATGATCGCCTGTCTTTATGATGGTAACTGGTAATATGACAACTTATTTACTGAAAAAGACAAGATATTGTAAATAATGAGGTGAGACTTTAACTGCTGGGGAAATCTTAAAATTGCCATCTTTCCAAAGAGCTGCTGAAATTTATGCATTATATACTGTTCCAATAGCTTAAGAAAGACAATATTTAATAGAGCAAAGTAAAAGCTTCCTTTGAGTTGATGGTGAGATGACATGAGTGGTGTAGACACTAACTGGGTTAGCAGTGTGAGCACAGTCAGAAAACCAAGTAAGACCATCAGGCAAAATGGCTGTTGTATTGGAATAGTAGAGAAGATCACATCTGGGTTTTATCGACAGGTATCTTTGGTTTTTTTTGTATGAGCCTGACAGTCTGACTCAATAGAGGAAGTGCAAGACTGCAATTTCAATTCCCCTTTTGGTTAATGTAATTTAAACAACTTCCCTCTGGGATTACCTCAAACCCTTATAATGTACCAAATCATAGCATTATGTGTTCTTAGAAAAATCAGGATGGAGAATGCCACTGTGCCTTCTGCAAAGAGCATGAAATCATGGAATAATCAGTCAAGGGTTGTGGTGTTATTCCTGTGGCTGGCGTCTTATTGGAGCTGCTCGAGCATCCAGGCTCTCAAAAGGCTCAGGATGATGTGGGAACAGGTTGTTTGGAAAAGGCTGTCTGTCTTCTCCTGCTGGTGCATGAGCCCCTCCAGCTGGCTCCTTGCACTCTGGGGTATGTCCCCTTGGATGGAGCAGGGCAGAACATTAAACTGTGGGATTGTGTCCCAGTGCAGGCAAGTCTACCATCAGTCATGCCCCCTCTATGGGGCTGGAAAGAGCATATACAGTAAATAACCTTAAAAAAAGCCTTACTTGCTGGAGGGAGGGATCCAGGCAATTTATTCAGCGCAACTCCATAGATGCAGCTGAGCTCAGTTCAGTTCCTAAAATGTTTGGCAGGACCATAGGAGTCTGTGGATCTAAACAGTGTGAAGGACCACCTTTCTCCTGCGGACACAGGTTACTTTTGTCAAGGGAACAGGGCACAGAGAGCTGTCAGCTGCTTCTCAGAAACCTGAGAGCCATGTTCAGTGCTTCCATGGGACTACCGTGTTAACGGCATCCCCTGTTTCCTTTGCCACCTGTTGATTAACATCAGAATACTATTTCTTGTACTCGAATGGGGTTTTGGTAAAAGCCCAAGCAGAGATAGTAGCTACAGGTTGCATTCAGCCTGCATGCATACGTACCTACATACATTGAACTAGCTTTTTGATACCTCTTCCAAATGCTTCTTTCCAGTGCTTCCACAATTGCTGCCAATGGTTTTTCTTCCTGTTCATTATTGGCTGCTTTTAACTCCTTTATCCTCTGTTTTCTGCCAGCATGGACTGACTTGCTGAGCAGGTGGGAGGGAGGAGGTGAATTTACTTGTACCCAGCACCCAACCCTTGCCACCCGTTAATTGCAACCTCATTGGCCTCTTAGCCATTCAGTTTAGCTGGGCTTCAGATCAGCCTCTTACCTCTAGTTTTTGCTGTCTTAATTAGAAAGAGGTTTGTTTCCACTTTTGTGCCTTCATTCATTGCACTGGAGACCATTGCGCATCAGTCTTGCTTATAAACTTTGTTTCTTTCCACTTTGCTAACCCCAGTCAGGCAAGGGCCGTGTTCTCGTCATCCTGCCTTTGGTCTCAGCCCCATCTGCCTGGGCGTGATCTTTTTCTGACTGCTACAAGGATGGAGCTCTCTTTGATTTTGTTTGTATCATTGTCCCGGTTTCAAAGCTATCTTGTAGGGCCCGTGCTCTGCTGCAGTCTGAACTGCTACCTTTGATGACTGCGTTGTACATCTGTTTGATCAGTGAACCAAGACTTGCTGACCTGTCTGTAGCAGCCTCATGTCCCCATATATCTCTGGGAATTTGTGCAGTGATGGAGTGTCCCTCTGCTAATCAATATGTCTCTTTGTACACATCCCAGTGCTCCAGGTTCACTCTCAGATAATCATACCAGGCAAGTAGCTTCACTCCTTGGACCACCTCAAGTTTGCCTGTCCCTGCAGATGTGGGCAGGCATTGTTTGAACATTTGCATCATTGTGGCAGTCATTGCAGGGATTCTGCTGGGTAGGTGCAAAATCTGAAAAGAAATATGTTTCCAATATGCAAAAGCTATCTTTGTTTAATTATACTTTCCCGTCTTGATTTTCTACCATCTTTCCTGGTTAGGGTTGTCAGTGCCTTCTCTGATCACTATAGCATGCTTAAATAACCTCTACACCAAATCTCAAGATCAATTTCTTTGTTGCTTGCATTATTGTCCTTCTCATTGCCACCTCATTTTTAGAAATATTTGGTGCCAAAATTTGATCTGTCACTGGAGGATATTTATCATGGAGTAGCAGCATTGACTGGTGTATTTGGAAGAAGAGAAGCTCTTTAGTAGTTAAGGATTGAATGCTTTTTTTTTTTTTTTTTCTTGCTAAGCGCAGAGTAGCTTTCAGTATCTAAAATGTATATATTAGTGTTGTCAGCTTGGGGCCTTATTCCGCACATTAGTCATTAGCACATCATGCTCTTGTGTGACAGTTTCAGTCTTTTAAAGTCAAGGGATCAGGTGGTCTATGCAGGCATAGAAGAAATTGTTCAAAAGATCCAGTTGCAAGAATCTGGAGATGCTGTCAGCACTGCAGTTCAGACACAGCCCAAACGAGCTGTTGGTTAGCTCCAGCCATGGCCTGGGAAGGTGACTGCAGAGGTGGAGAGATCTGCATGATCAGATAACGTTTCTGAGAAGGCAGGTAAAGAGTTTGGTGCTGTGGGGGAGTGTGCCCACAAAACAAAGCAAGTTTTTGTTTGCTTGCTCCCCTTTCCAAAAGGAGCTGCGGGCTTGGGATGCAGCCTGGGGTGCTTGTCTGAAGCCGATCAGGAGCAACTGGGGCTGGTGAACCAGGCACTGCTGCACAGCCAAGGACCATCTCTTCAGGGTGAAGATGAGCAGTGCTCAGCTCAGAATCCCTCACATGATAATCTGTAAGGGCAGGGAAACTCCCCCTGTTGAAATGTGCTCTGTGTCTCAGCAATAAAAAGACCCTGAAACTCAGTCCTCCAAGGCAAGGCTGTCCCCGGCCAGCCAGGTTGGGTGAAGGAGTGCTGCTGTCTCTGTCACCTGCACAGGCTGCCCCGGCTAGGGAATTTAATACTTCAGCATCCTTTGTACAGCTCTTTTCTCCATGGACCCACTTTCTTGACCATGGGATATAACTAATTCCTGTTCATTTCTAAAGGAAGGGCTCAGGTCTATGCTTTGGAAGAAAATAATTTTTAAGGGGGAAATCCTGTTTTCCGAGTGAGAGGCTGGGCCAAAACGGTCTTAGACTGAACACAAAGAAATTGTCAGTACAATATGGAGGCTTAGTGCTTGAGAAGGAAGGTTACAAACTTTGTGCCTAAAATACTACATTTTAATGCTGACAAGAGCAGAAGTGAGGTTCAGTATTTTGTTTTATGTGTTCATCGCTCAGATGAATCCAAGATTTTTAAAAGTAGCATTAGTTGACCAGATGTTTATAACATGAAGATCCAAAAATGCTTGTGGCATCTTCAGCCTAACTCAGATCCTGCCTGACTTTCCAGTAAGGCAGGTCCTCCCAGGCCATGCCACAGGCACATGGGAGTTCTCTGGCTCAAAAGAAACACCAGTTTCTTATGACCAGTTTATGACCAGTTTTTTGTCTCTGACCAGGCTGGTACAAAATGCTTCAGAATAATTTTAAAGGTCGTGTGGTAATTACCAAAAAGCATCCTGCTGATCTGCAGGTAGCCCTTACTTAGTACATCTGATGTTTGGATACGGAGAGAACTGAGGTTTCGTGTGTGTGTGTCATCCCCGCCCCGCTCCCTGAAATCTTATTGTGACTAATAATGAAAAAAAGTAAATTCATTTAAAAAAAAATCAAGCAGAGAATTTGGGATGATACTCGTACAGTTGCAACTTATATATCCTGCATCTTTAATGTTATGGTTCCCCCAGTTATTCATATCAGAGATACGCATTGCCCTGTGGTATAGATTTGATCTGGATCAAATATAGTCACACAACTGCATTTCTGTTGAATTACCCAGAGAACATGTGATATGCTATTTATGGCCACTTCATCTTGTGCGCTAGCAGTAGAAGGACAGATGTGCCATGCTGCATGTAGCCTTCTTGCACAAAATTAATCTATTGAAAAAATCTGTAAAAGTACGAGATGACTGGGGTGTGTTTATACCAGAACCCAAAAGTCAATTGCTGCATCGGTAAAATGAAGCCTAAAAGAAGTCTTGGTCCAGAATGTTGCAGCGATGCTGAACTCCCTGGGACCACCCTGACCCTGAGCTGCCCTGACGAGGCCTCCGTGCGATGCAGGTGGCTGTTTCAAGCCCTTCTGAGCTCTCTCTTGGCACCGTGTCTCCTCGGGTGCTCTGGAGCACAGCATATAGTGCCCCTCTAATTACAATGGTCGGAGGAGCTTTCTCCCACCGAGGGACAGGTCTGCGAAAATCTGTTTATGGGGACTTTGGCACTGAAGAGCTCAGTGTGTGGACAAATAATCTGACTCTTGGTTCAGGAAATTATGTCCTGATGTGAAATTATTTCCCCTGAAATTAGTCTTTTCATGGCCCAGACTCTGCAGATTCTTTCATCCTCTCCATAAGCATTTGCTGGCTTTATCCATTCTACCATAAATATTAGGCAGTTATGACGTTTGAAGTTTATGTGCTGTGGTTTATGTTAATATTCAGAAAAAACTGTTAAGGCCAGAAAGAGAGGCACAATTTTGTTATGGTGAAGTCAATTTTCTGATCCTATAAAATGCACATCAGTACCCTGCATTTTGTTTCCAATCCTGGTTCTAAATTGTCTCTGTTACTTGCACTGAATGCTGTATCAGTGTGTAGCCTAGATGCTGGTACTATACTCAATGCGAAACAGTCCCTTAAAAATGTATTTATTTGTATTTCCAGAAAGATCATGGATTGCTACGGGAAGTATGCAGCTGTCACTTTGACCATTTTGTCTGTATTTCTGCATCTTCTTCATGCTTTCCCAGATGGAGAGTTTCTCATGCAGGGTAAGCTGCTTTCAGCATTCAGAAACAGGGCAATTGTTCATAAAGAGTATTAATTAAACTTTCACATGTTTTATAAATGTGGTCATAAATCTCATCATTCAGTTGCATTTATTGACACTGAGATATGAAGGTATGATAAATCAAGATAATTTTGCTATGAGTATACTTCCTATTTCTTCTCTAAACTTGGTTCCTCCAGGTCAAGAGTCTCCCAGATGACTGTGTCCTCATGTTGACATGGGTGATCTTAATCCTTGAAACATTATCAAATAGAAACGTTTCGGTTTCTTGTACACCTGAGATCTAAATGGCAACATAACATCAGGAACAGCAGAACCATAGTTTCTCCTCATAATATGCAGAATGTTTTTCCTCTGTAGATCCCAGAATATGGCATCTTGGTGGTGTAGCATTCTACGAAAGAGGCATATTAGGAAGATTTTAGGGGTGTTTTGAAGGTTGTGGTTGTTTTTTTTATTCAGCCTCAAACTGAATATAGAAAAATGCAAGCTACAAAAATCTTGGGATCACTGGGCATTTTTACAACTCTTGATAACAGAGTCTTGCCTGAAAACAGGCAATGTTTAAGAAGCACTACAAATCCTGCTGGTGCTATTTAACTATCTGTAGCTAGTAGGAAGTTTTCTAGGGATAGCTAGTATAGTAGAAAAAAAACCCTCCATATATCTATATATCTATATAGTATATAGAAAAAAAAAACATACAAAAAACCCCTCCACAACTGTCAACAAAATTTAGAAAACCAGAAAAGATACAATGATGCTTGTGCCTTATCTAGAAAGCCACACTCTAGTTTTACAGACTGTGTGTGTTGCTGACTTGAAGGACCCTAAAGAGGAGAGCTTTGCTGTCTGTGCTTTTCTGTTCTGCAGCCATCAAGCAGCAAAGTGTGGCCAGTGCTTCCTCTTACCACCCACACTTTCCCTTTATTTATGAAAATGAAAATACAGCTGGAGACCAAGTAAAAGTCTCTTCCTTATATTTTTATGGCAGGTTGTCCAGAGTGCAAGCTAGGGGAGAACAGATTCTTTTCCAAGCCAGGAGCACCCATTTACCAGTGCACTGGGTGCTGTTTCTCCCGGGCCTATCCCACTCCGATGAGGTCCAAGAAGACCATGCTTGTTCCAAAGAACATTACATCAGAAGCAACATGCTGCGTAGCAAAGGCTTTTACCAAGGTGAGGCTGTGAATGAGACCCGTTTAAGCTTGTTTTAGGATGCAACGTTTAGCTGAACCAGTGCATAGAAAGAATATGTTTTTGCTGGAGGACATTGGAGAATTATTTGAGGGAAACATCCTTGGCATTTATACCCTTTGCTCTTGGGTTCTTTCTTTTTTCTAAAGAGGAAATTAAAAAGTCAGCCAGTACCGAGACTGATACTCAGCTGGGATGTGGAAATTGATGCAGTGTCACTGACTTCAGTAAAACTACTTTGACGCATGACACCCGAAGTTCTGGTGGTGGACTTGCTGTCCCCTTGCTTTTAACTCGCCTGGATGTGCACCCTCCCCTTAAGTGCTATGCAGTGGGTATTTGATTTTAATTAGTCATTTTCTTTGTGTCTTTCCTGCATAGGCAGGAGTTCTCTGCAAAGGTGGCTGGTCAATACTATCAATTACGTATATGGGAATGAGGGACAAAAACCACCTGTGCTCGTTAGATTCATTGAGGTTGTGTTTACTTTTAATAGTATAACCAAGAGGGAACTGTAAACATGTGCAACTACTTTGAGCATTTAACACTCTCATCTGGAAGGTTCTCTTAAAGAGAGGTTCTGCTAAAGCTGATTATTTTGGGAGTCATTCAGCCCCAGGTGAAGAAACCTTAAATTTTATTGAATAAATGGTGAGCTAGTTGAAACAAGCTAAGGTGTCTATCCTGTGGTGATCTGAATCAGGCTCATTAAGTGTGTTGACTAGAGGGTCAGTTCAGTTACCCACTCACAGATTTGGTACCATTTGAAATACCCTGGTGTACTCAGGACATCTGTGTATGGCTGGCAGACACAGGACCCATAAAAGACCTTCTGGAGTGGCAGCTGGGGGCTTGGTGGGATTCCCTCTGACATCTTAAATGGCAGTTGACGGCTCTGTGTGTGCAGCTGAACAGAGCACTGGGTCTCCACTGGCTGTGATGAGAGCCCAGATACCTGACTTACCTATAGACACCTACAGCTGAACCTGGCTGAATCCTGGCTCTTCATCTGAGTAGAGCATAGATCTTTTTCTAGACCACTAACATTATACTTGCCCTGAGACAGCAACTAGAATTTGGTCGAGATTAAAAATAAAAATGACTCATCGTGTTTGTGGTCTCTGTTTTTATAATCCCCATGTGAAAAATTCTGAGGACACTTCCTGATTTTTCATAGATTGGTTACTTGACACTTTTTGAAAATTAGACACTTTAAGAAGTGCCAAATTAAGGACACCAAACTATGTCACTATTGAAAACTTTCTCTTTACGGCTCTGAAAGCCACTGGTGATGCAGCTTCACAGGTTGGCGTTCAGAGGCTGCTCTAGTATACTAACCCCAAAGAGCCTGTGTACTTTGTGGTTAACAAAAAGGCTTCAGCCATCTTTTACTTGAGAATGCTGTTTTTACTGTCTAGCTAATCCTAATTATTTGTTATGTGTGTGTGTTTTCTTTTTTTAAGATTACCCTTAAGGACAATGTGAAGATAGAGAACCATACAGATTGTCACTGCAGTACCTGCTACTATCATAAATCCTAAAGCCTGTCCCTTTGTTAATGATCAAGGACAACGGTGAATGGAATATTTGTTTTTCAGCTTTTATAGCACCACTATGTAAAATCTTATGTTTTCTGGTCAAGACACTGGGTAGACCTTTGAATAAGATGGATGGCTGTTTTATTTCCTCTTTGCTTCTTCATGCATTTAAGTAAGTTTAATTATTTCCATTAGGGATGAAATACAGCACTTGCATGACAACCGAAGGCTTGATCTATTTTTAAAATAAACTGTCAGTTAAATCATCAATGTTTCTTGAGGAAAAATGATGATTTAATAACTTAAAACAAAACAAACAAAAAAAAGATTCTGCTGAGTTAATTTCTAGATTTTTTTTTTTTTTGTGGGAGAGGGAGGGAAGGAGGCAGGGAGGGATGGGAAAGTGGACAGAAAAAGAAGCAATAATTTCCCCTTATACATCTAGTGATTAGATTTTTTTGAAGACTCAACATTTTGTTTCTCCTGTTTCTCTTCCATTTTCTCTTTACCTTGTGGGCAGAAAGTTTAACAGTGTATGCTCTGTCCTTCTGTGCCATCTTTTATTTTTCTCTGAACTTAATCTCCTCTCATATAGATAGATAAATGGATGCAGAATCAGATGTTATAAAGAATTGTACAGTTTGGTGTAGCAATTGTAGAATAGAGGAGTGCTACAACAGTACTACCTATTTAAGGTGTGCATGGTATAGGGCTTTAGTAATTCCCAAATGCAATGTGCTGAACCCAGATATACAAATGTGAGAGTTAGGGAAAATGTTAGGTGGGAAGTGGACCACAGAGTATGTATTCAGAATACATGACCTTAATATCATAAACTGGGAGTTTAGAGTTGCACTTGTTCAGCTGAAGTGGGTTGGATTGGGGTCTCTGGTGGAACTGCTTGCAGGTCTGGAGCCCGCTCATGGGAACTGAAGTGAAGGAATTCCCCTGCTCTTCACCCTAATATCTGGGGTGAGAACATCAGCCTTGCTATGGTCGCTGGCTGCAAGGGTTTAAATGTGCTGTCTCAAAAAGCCTCAGATATATTTGTCAGGGATTTCCCTGCAGCAGATGCTGTGAAGGTAGCAGTAAGATCTTCTAATGGGGACAGGGAAGGTTGCCTGAGGTCAGGCTGTGAGGGTGGATGGTCTGTCCTGGGGCATGGCCGTGGCTGATGTCTGCGCCAGTGCCAAATGACTCAAATAGTTTAGACAGGCCTCCAGGGCAAAGCTGTGATGGGGCATTTGAGCAGCCCAAGACCGGCAGGATCTAATGATGGTCTAAATCCACTATTCATCCACCCGTCTGTCTATTGGAGTGCAAATTCAGTGCTGTTTTCTAAGAATACAATCATGGGGCTTTATGGAGAAGAAAAGACTTCTCATAGATAGGGGAGATGAGGTTCTTAGGGCAGCATTATTCAGCATATGTCCACTAAACCTTATTAGCCTGACCTCCATGCCTTAACCCCCTGATTCAGTCTCTGCCCTGGGAACCACTGGTCTGGTCCAGTCCCATGTCCCAGTGCAGAATCAGCTGCACCGTGCCATTCCTGGGAGATGTTTTGCCCGACTTGCTCTTGAAAAAAAGCTCCAGTGGTTATTCCAGAATCTTGCAAGAAGACTGATCTTGTCGCTTCACTATTCTTACTATGCTGGAAAATTTCAGTCTTCCGGAAAGTTTTTCCCTAATGTTTTATGTGTCTCATTTGCTTCAACATTACTTTTGGTCAAAGGGGAGGTAATCCAGTAGGGTGGTCGTTAGGATGAGTTTAATCAGCAGCACAGGTTTTCACAATGAGAAGTCTAATTTCTCATTCTGGATCATCACTCAAGACATCACAGGAATACACGTCAAGCAGCCGCTATAGCTGACTCACAAGTCCACATTGTTGTACAATTTTATTAAACGTGATTGATATTAAATGTAGTTTTGCAGGAGAGCCAGGTCCTGCCTGGGGTTTCTGGGCAACGAGAGAGGAGTGATCTGAAGCTGCAAGATGATTACCTTTGGGAATGGTATTGCATTTTCTCATAACTTCGACAGGACTGAAAGGGAGAGCAGGGAAGCACATTCTCTGAAGTTCACTTGCAGAGGAGGTGTGCCTTTTCGTCTTGCCAAACTTCTTGGATGACCTCTTACTCAAGTGAGCTCCTCTGGCAGTATCGAGTACTTGCTTGTCTGTCTACGCCTGTGCTGCCCACAATAGCACGTTGGTGACATGATAAACTTATTTTTGCATCTTCTGAATCAACTTCCGTATTTTGCATCATAAAACCATAGAAATATTGAAAACCAATAACCAATTAGAGCGAAACCCATGGTTTAAAGAAGACATGGGATGCTGTAGCCCTGTGTCATTCTAGGGTGCCTGGTCTCTTTTTCGTTCTGAGCAGATTTTCCCTCTTGCTTGTACAAAGCCATTTAGTCATGAACTTCTCAACTCACGGATCCCTCTCCCCCCTAAGGCGACCTCAGGCACCAAGAGCTTGCAAAGTGTGTATTGTGAGGGTGCGTATGTGGAATGCGGGAGCATCCGCCTCGTTAAGTTCAAACTCTTCAGTTTAGAAGAAATAACACATGACAAGGAAAGCGATAAAATAAACACGCAGATACACAAACCTAACAGCAGGCGATAAAGGAGACAATGAGAAGGACCAGCCCTCTTCAGCCGCTGATTGATGGGCCGTTAGCGATGGCCCGCGGGCACCGCGCTGGAGAGGGGCAGCCTGAGCTCCCTAACCGGTGGGAAGGGGGAGCAAGGCTGCCCTCGGTGCAGTGGGGTGTTTGAGGGAGGCACGGGGGGCTGTGCAAAACTCGTTATGGGGTATCAGAAGGGGCTCGTGGGACTGTGCAAAACTTATTACAGGATGTTTAGAGGGAGGGCCAAAGGTGGAGAAAGGTGGTGGTGGGGATCAGGGTGGATTGGGGAGGAGCAAGCGTGGGAAAACAGAGGAGAGGGGTATTAAAGGGACCAGTTGTGTCTGCAAGCTGCCGGTCAATATGCTTGCTGACTGAGCCCTCTGCTTGATCACTGCAGTCTGTCCCATCTTCTTATTAAATCCTTCACTTAACTTCTTTTTTTTCCTGTGTAATCTCACTTTCTATCCTATGTGTGAGTGCTGCAAGGTCTAAGTGCTAACAACTGGAGAAGGGACCCGTAGGTCTTGGTGCCAGCAACTAGAGAGAGAAATATGCAGGAGAGGTGTGGGTGGTAGCAACTGGAGGCACCGTGGACCGTAAGGCTTGTAGGTCTAGGTGTCAGCAGCTGGAGGGACCAGGGTGTGTGCTTATGTGGGAGAGGTCTAAATGGCAACACCTGTAGATACCGAAGTGGGTTTATTTTTCCCCCAGCGAATTTAATCCTGTGTGCACATGTGTGTGTAATTTGCTAGCAAACTTCAAGCTGGACTAGTTAGTGAGCAGGAGGAAGCCTGCATCTGGAAGGACTCGAGGTCAGAGCCTGTGCTGGGTAAGGAGACCCAGGGTCTGGGCACGGGTGGACTGAGAAGCTGTGTTAATATTCAAGTGATCTGCGATTGTGGGGGTGCTTGTGAGACGAGTGCGTAGTGCACGCCCCTGCTTACTAGCAAACTTCAAGCTGGACTGGCTGGCAAGTAGAAGGAGACCTGCTTACCGGGTAAGGGAGCCCGGGCATGCGGCTTTACAGGCTGGGCTGATATTCAAGGATCTGTGAATGTGAGCGTGCTTGTGAATCTAGAAAGTGAAGGCACATATTTTTTCATAAAGGACTTCAGTCCTGATCAGCCAGAGAGGAGGAACAGGACTGGGCTTACTTACATTTAAGTGAGGGTTGTTGGTTTTTATGTGAGTGTGGCTAAAGGCAGTGGTCTGTTGGGTAGTCTGCCTGTCTGGCTGCCTTGGTGCCCTCTGTGTGTTTGTGTGTGCACGCACGCCTGTCTGGGACAGATGCTCAGCTTCGCTGCTGGCCAAACCTGCACACAGGCACAGGAGCCGTGTCCACCAGACTGGGATGGAGAGACCTCCTGAGTCCCTGTGTGCCGCAGGCTGGGCCGCAGCAGTCAGCAAGGAGGGATCCCCGGG
>NW_008825615.1:1215000-1224553 GCF_000699105.1 Pygoscelis adeliae
TTTTTAACATACATTATCCAAATAAATTTTTTGACATTGTAGCTGTTAGAATCAGGTCAGAATTTAATTGTTTTTGTTTGAAGGTGAGTGTAAAAACCAAGGCCGTAGTCAGAAGAGTGGTGGTGGTAGGTCAGTGAGCCCTTACACAGTCAGGGCTAGGAAAAACAATGCTACGTGTTGTTAGGAAGCTAACACAGTTGACCGTAATAGAGAATAAATGGGATATGAATGAGACTATATGCTGGAAGACAATCTAGATTTGTATGTGTAGGGATTAAATACCAGATTTCCTGTAGGAATGGAAAATAGAAAAGAAAGTACAATATAGTTTCCTTACATTAGAAAATGGCTGAGGCAGAGGCTAGATCAGTAATATATATTCGAGAGGGCATGGAGACACAATGTCACAAAATCAGAAGAGAGAGTAAGCTCTTGTTTACAGTGATAGCCAACATGCATCTTTTATATTTCAGGAATAAGATATTTGTGCACAGAGATAAAATGAAGTCCTTGTCAGTGTGGTTTATAAGTAGTAATAAATCAGTCAGGCTGATACTGCGGATTAAAAATGCTGAAGATCAAGGAAGCTGAAGATAAAAATGATATGTTTTTACTGTCACAGTGACCTATATAAACCTACATCACCATAGTCCTAATAACAAATTCATTTTGTGAGCAGAGGGACTAGTGAAGCTTGATTTCCTGATGGTCTGCGCCCTGCCTCACCAAAGCCCCACTTTACTTTGTCCTCAGCAAACTCCTCTCCCTCCTCCTGGGGCAGCCCCATCAGGTGCCCTCCCGCGCTGGTGCAGAGCTGTCAGCCAGCGCCAGGGCCGTGCCGATGTTTGTTCATCCAGCATGTTTTCTTAGAGCTGGGAATAGGCTGCTACTGACTTCTCTTCAATCAGACCCCAAGTTTTATATTTTGCAATTAGCAGGTGTTGATTTTCCCCAAACTGGCAAGACCTTCCAAGGTCTGAGGTCATTACCCATCACCCAAAAAACCAACCAAAGAGTTAAACAGTTGCTGAGAAGCAGCTGTCAGACAGCTGTGTGGACAGACAGGCAGCATGAGTGCCTCACTGCTGCAAGATGCCAGGCTAAAAATCCTTCCGATGATTCAGAGGCATTGCGATTTCCAGTCCACAGCTGGTAAGTGCAGGATGGGTGTCTTCTCGGCAGAAAGATAAAGCTCTCGAGCTGTAGGGATTTTAATGAACTGAAATTTCAGACCAGACTTCTTACTCTTAGCAAGCTTGAGAAGCTCCAAGTGAGCAGCAGCCTTCCTTTTCTCTCCCTGTCACCCTGCCTAAACAATGATTTTCAATAGTCGTGAGGGGGAAAAAGAAGGTTATCCCAGGACTTACGCTGGCTAAGTGCAAGCTATACGTCTCCCCTTTACAGCTGGGTGAAAGCTCCTTACTAACTTGGAAGTCACCTAAGTATATTCATATACAGCAGGAGCCTCTTGCAGCGGAGGGAAGGCTGTTTGGCTGTGTCAGAGGATTGCCATGAAAAAGAGAGATTTGAAGATGACATCAGGAAACATGTGAACACATTTGGTGATGGAATAAAACTAACAGTTAATCACTTCATTAGCGTCTGGAGGATTTCCTCATTTAAGGGGTTTCCCTGTTGCTCTGCAGTTTCCCATGTTTCTGGCATATGTTAACCCAGCACTTGGCCTGCGGTCAGGTTACAATAAGATGCCGTCTCATTATATGCACACGTGTGAGCAGTAAATCTAACACTTACTGTCCTGCCAAACCATTCTGGGTGTGGAGGTATGAGATAAACCAGTATTATGGTTGAAGGAAACAAAAGAGCCAGCAAATTTGCTTTGGAAGAAGATTTCAGCTCAGCATAATTTCTTGGGAATTTGTTTTTTATTTATTTGGTCATCTGTTTTTAAAAACATCTGTCTCTCTCCATGATTTGGCTGTTTTAAAAGCATAAGAAATCCCTTTCTGGTCAAAGCAATCATCCTTCTAGCCCAAGTACTCTGTTTCTGACTCTGGCAGTATCAGATGCTGTTTAGGGGAGCATGTGAGTCTGGCCACTTCTTGCAGTCAGTTCCCCTTGTACGACCCCCAGTATCCACATTTGTTTGTTGGGGGGTGTTAGAGGGTACTGCTCTGCCTTGTCCTTTTTGTATCTACCCATGCACTTCTTTTCTATGAATTTATCCAGTCTGGTTTGAACCTGCTGATATTACCTCCTGTCACAATAAGTTAGAGAAGTATAAAAAATACTTACTTTAATCTGTTTTAAACTAATCTCCTAGATATTGCCTTCATTATTTTATAATACTCAATTGTTCCTCTTAGCGTTTTCCTCTCAATCACAAAAAGCCCAGTATTTTTAGGTTCTCCCTTGTTAGGCAGCTGCTTGATCATTTTGGTTGTTTTTCTCCGTCCCTGCTTTAACTCTACTGCATCCTTCCTGAGAGCAGAAGAGCAGACCATGAACAGTACTCAAGTGTGGTTACACCAAAGTTACATGTAGCAGCAAAACGATGCCATCTGTCTTGTCTTGGTACCCTTTTTCACGATGCTGTTTTGACATTTATTCATGACCAAAGAATTGTCAATGATGACTTTTAAGATCTTTTTTTTCTGACGTGCCACTGTCAGTTCTGTATTCAGCATCATGTAAGTGTGGTTTGGCTTATTTTTCCCTAGATTCATTAACTTACATTTATCTACTCTGAAGCTTATCTGACACCTGTTTGCCCATTTAGTTTTGTGTGGTCTTTCTGGGGTCCTTCACCATCAGCATAAGATTTGGCTGTATGAAAGAGTTTAGTACAATCTGTGAATTTGGGAATTCCACTGTGGATTTCCTTCACTAGATCTCTGATGAATATGTTGAATAAAATTGGTTCCAGCATTTTTCCTTGAAAGTAAGAAGCCCCACTAAGCCATACCCTTTGTTTCCTATCCTTTAGCCAGCTTTTACTTCATAAGAGGAATCTTTCCTCCAACACTGTGGCCACTTAAGTTTCTTTAAAAACACTCTTTAAAAAAAATCTCCATTTTCTGCGGTGTTATAATTGTAAAACACCCCAAATCTTAGTATCCAGCTCAAGCTGTCTCGAGCAGCTGCTTGATAGAGATTGAACAACCGCCCGGTGGCTGCTAAGACTGCCTTTACCCCGCCGCTGGGTTTGGAGTCAGGTCTCGTCACAGCTGAGTCAGTTTTCCTTTCTTGAAAATTTCGTAAAGATATTTTCTTCCGGAGCAAGCCTAGCTATAGTTAGGTTCAGAGAAAGCAGGGCTTGAGTTTCCTGGCTGCATCGCCACTTCCTACACCTCCGCATGAAGAGAGCCTGGAGAAGAATCGGTCCAGAAATAAAACCACCACTCTGACCACAGCTCCTATCCCTGTTTCTCCTCCTTCCAGAAATGATTATAGTAAGTTACTGCTAGCCTATATCAACACAATAACTTCCACCACATGGTCACAGCTAAGCTAACTAGTGCTTAAAGAGAAAGAGCCAACATGCTCTTTTTCTCCCTTTTTTTCTTTCCATTTTCTTCCCCTTCATTCTTCTTGCCCATCTTCTCCATAGTGATACTCAAGTCAGTGCAGAGGCCCATCAGCTCTCATCCTCAGCAGACAGGGATAGAGGATGTTTTCCTTGTTCTCGCTCCTCAACATGAGTGTACACTCATTAATTTGCCGAGTAAGGTAAGGCCAGATGAGGGCATGAAGGGCATATTTTTTTTCCCCTGCAAGTTTTTGAGTTAGCTTGATTTCGAATAGCTATGTTTTTACATGTGTTTCGAATAGCTATGTTTTTACATGTGTTTGTCATTTTACTTGTTTTATGTCTTTATACTAAGTGGTTCATAATGTTCCTTTCATGCAAATATACTCCCAGAGGAGAATACAACAACAAAGCAATTTTGAAAAGTCACCAAATAAATTAAAGTGCGAAACATTGATCCGTGTATTCTTGAAAAGACATAAGGGACACGCAGTTGCCTGGGAGCCCAGGGGAAGGAACTCCAGCTGATGGGTCCTCCAAGCGCAGAGCTGGAGGTAAGAGTCTGAAACAGCTCTAATTTAACGTTTAAAAGAGATGCATAATTGCATGGCCATTAGTAACATTTGCAGCTATGAATGCAAAGATAATGGCAAGCATAAACAAATCCAGTGCTTCAGGAAGTAAATCAGCCCTGTAGGCATTAGGAACAATATTTTTCTTCATTGTGTTTTGGTCAGATCAAATACTTGTTCGTGACAGGTTTTCTTTATTTTTATTATTTTACCTTTCCTTGGGTGTGAGGCATTAACCATTGCTGGGGGCAATGATACAGGGTTTCCTAGTGAGACAGTGTTCCTGATAAGGATCCTTTCTAGTTTCTTAGTATTACTGAATATTTTCTGTCCCAAGCAGAAGAGGAAACATGATCTTGCTGTGGACGTGTTGTCAGGCAGTGGGGAGTCTGAAAAACAGCAGAGTGCTCGCAATAACAAAGCAGCCCATGGAGACAGTGTAAAGCTATTTACTCTAACAACTAGCCTTTCTGCACTCTGCAGTTTCCTCATCCTTGGGCAGCATCAGCCCGTTGGCTGTTTGTTGATGCCGTGGATGCAACAGATTTCTGTGAAGTGCTTGAGAAGAGAAGGGGGGGTGATGTTACGGTGGTGATGATCCAGTGGTTATACTCTGGATCAGTCCGGTGGTTGTGTTGTGGATCACCTCAGGAAGGAGTTGTAGTTCCCGACTCTTGAACTGGATGTTAGGGCTCTACAGGCAGAAGCTGATGACTGTGGAACAACATTTCTTATTAGCTGGTGGGATTCTGGGTGTCCATGGGGCCGTGAACGTAGTGCAGGTAATGACAAAGTTTTTTTCCTTTTGAGCGTTTGATTAGAGAGTGGCTAAGGAGCGAAGATAACGCTGGGAATCTTAAACGAGGAATGTGTTAAAACATAATGCCTTTGTTGTATACATAATCTCTGTTGAGAAATGATCATATATTTGAACTGTGCTTTGTAGTTTCTAAAACCCAATTTACAGTCACTGTTTTGATACTTACAGTTAAAACTCTGCCCTTGATGTTTCCTATTTCTTCTTTTTTATATTACACTGTAGTATAAAGTGTCAAGTAAAATTGTTACTGTTTTCTTCCAGGGGAAAAAAAAGTGTGTTTTTCTACTTTTGTTATTTTAAAACCTCATTTCAATGGGCTGGGCAGAAAATCTTGTGCATGGTGGATAGTTAGTAGTTTAAGACTGGAAACCACAGCACCAACTTCTACCTCTTCAGGTAACATAAAATGGGCCTTACAGGAAAGAGGGTTTGGACAAGGTCTGTATCTGATAAGGAGTCCTCTGAGCAGATGGTGTAAAAGAAGACCAGAAGATTGTTCCCTGAGAGCCACTCCCCGCCCTGAAGCCCTGATGTGAATAGTGCACAGGCTGGGAGAACAAGGTTGTACATGCAGGACTGTTTTAACTCCATCATCTTCTTTCTAGGCCTTATAATCTATATCAGAGAGATAACTACAAGTTATTATATATCAAAGACCCAGAGACCAACATGATCCTCTCCAGAAAACCAGCAACCAAACACCCCTAAAAGCTGTGTGTTTTTAAGATACCACCATCCTGTTGTGAGGAGAGCACCCCGCGCACCGCTGCGGATCTTCTCTGAACAAAGGACACATCTCCAGGGACATGAATATGTATATAAAATGAACTACCTGAACACCACATACACATTTACTACAACAGGAAAATGAAGCCCCATCAACTGTACACTTCTCTTTGTTGCAAAATGCCCTATATAGTAGCTGGAGAAGATCACATTATGACTTAGATGTTCTGAGATCCCCCCTTTCACCCTCGGGCTTCTATCCCCTGAGCCATGGCAAAATCCTCTCCAGAAGCAAACATATCCTGTAGCCATCATACCCCAAATGGAACTAAAAGGAGTCCTGAGCCCATTGCTAGAAACACTGTGACAGTACCCCAGGCAGTACAGCCTGAGAAACGCAGCTCACCAAACACCTTTGTGCGAATGAGGCCAGACCACCACCACCAGTCACACTCTCGGCAAGTGGCAGTAACAGTGGTTTTCCAAGGCAGACTTACAAAAATTAAAGAGGGAACTAAAATTCATAGCTAGGCTTCGTAGCAAAAATTACAGACTTGGCAGGACACTGGTTTCCTAGAATACCGCAGCTTTTCCTGGTGAGTCTTTTGCTGCTTCTACCCCATCTTTACGCCACAGAGGCTGTGGCTCTGTCACCTCTCCTCTTCCGAACCTTTCTTTGTACCACAGAAGTGCAAACTATCTTTTTCTTTAAAGTCCTTTAATTGGCAAAACTCAGCAAATATTGCCAGCCTCCAGCTAGCCTGAAGCTTGCTGTGCTCTTTCAGACCTAAGGAGATGCTCATCTATTCCAGAGCTCATCCCTCTTTCCCGAGTGTACCAGCTGGCATGTAAAAGCAGTTGCCTCTCTGCAAACCTGACCCTACTCGCACTCCCAGACCCTTATGGCTACACCCCAACAAATACTGTTACTGCTGCGGGGTGCTCTTCTTATCTATAAAAAAAAAAGCCAAGCTGTCTTTATTCTTAATGAGGCCGTGGAAGCGCAGGGCAGTTCAGGTGGGAAGGGACCCCAGGAGGTCTCCAGCCTGACCTCCTGCTCACAGCCGGCTCAGCTGGGAGATCAGGTGGCTTTTAATGATGCTGCCTAGCAGTAGGATGGGTCTGAGCTTTAAAGAAGGAAGACAAAGGCAGAACTGCTTTAAAGGGCTTTTTGTGTGTGCAGGTGTCACACAGCTAGGGTGTCATGTCTGTGTAGACCCAAGGTCAAGTTCATACATCTCACCTTTTCTCTCCCTGTTGGGCCCACATCTGGAAGGAAAAACAAAAGTCCCATCCAATTGTCCCCTGCCAACCCGTATTAATGCTGACGTAGACTGAGATGCTTGGGTATGACTGCTGAATTCTCCTGATACATTGCTTTCAGATCTCCGGTCCTGTGTCCTACATGCGTATTCAGTTGCATCTCAGAGGAAAGCGTCTTTCTCCTCAGAATTTTTTTTTTCATTTTTTCTGGATTTATTTCCTTGGAACTTCGAAAACATGAATATATTACAGAAGCATTACCGAGAATCCAAAGGCTTTGGACGCTTTGTGTTTTAATTTTCTAAGAGGCATTTTCTTTTGCTGCAGTTACCGGTGTGAGTATTTATGGCCCTTGAGTGCCATCCAGTGGTGGAAAGGCAGGGCATCTCCCAGCCTGCTGATAAACTGCCTCCAGCCACGGCAAGTTCATACGTAAAATTATTTTTACATTAACAGCGTATCATTCTTGTGCCCTGTTTGTAGCAAAATCAGAAATCATAAAAATATATTTTATATGGCAGGTCACAGCACAGAAAAGCCATCCGGTGTTCCACAGTTCTTTAAAATGTGAGCTAGACATATACCCTATTTATAATTTGAATTTGACTAGTTTTAAAGCTCAAGCTTTAAACAACTTTAAGCTTTAGATAACTGCAAGGGCTGACTTTTTCATCTTCACGATTTTTTAGGCAGAATTTTCTCTTGGGATCAGGAGAGCTAAATGTGAGCTAAAATGTGAGCTCACGTGGAGGGAGACTGATTTGTTAACCGTTTCCATGCAAGGCTTTGGAATAACTGGGTATTTCAGAAACTTGACATGCAGAGATTGCAAAATATGCCTTGTTGAGAGTACATTGTTACTTAAGTAAAAGTACTTTCTGACTTTCCTATGGTGTGGATTCAGTAAGGATTTGATTCTATGCAATTACAAAAACACAGACTGCAGGTAACAACAAACTCTGTCAGTTCAGCCTGTCCAATAAACAGCAGGTTTGTTTGGAAGCTAAAAATATATACTGTTTTTTGAAAAGTTTGTTTCTGATTAAAAAACCCAAACAACAAATGTATAGAATAAGCACAGTTCTTCAAATAGTTATTATTGCTCAGTTCTTAAGCCACGATTTAAAAAGTCAGGCTTTCACTGTTTTCTCTCCTCACCCAGTTTCTGCTTTTCCCCATCCCTGCCACTTCATGATGGCAATATAGAATGAGGAAAGAGGTAAATGGACAGAAAACAGAAAGAAACAATTAAAAAACCTCCCCAAAACAACAACAAAAAAGAACAATTCCTTATTTTCTTATTTCTTCTTACAAAGAAGAGCATCTTCTTTTTTATATCTCCGCAAAAATCTGATTTTCAGTCTTTTAAAACTCATGTCATTTGGGGCAAATTTTCCTATTTAAAATATTTTCTGCCCAGTCACCTCTGCTTTTCAGTGAGATTCATGTCAAACTATGATTTCTTGCCCTCCAGCAAGATACCCATTTGCACCCTGAGCTGGGACCACTTACGCAGTCGGGTCCTAGACCATCGATTTGACAATGAGGGTCAGCCCTTGCCCTGAAGCCTCAGGCTCCTATGTGGACCCTTCCTCACCGATTGCCTTGCAAGGATTTGGAGCGCAGAGGTGAATGGATATTCATGCTTCTTCCACCTAACAGTTCCCCTCTCCCTGGCTACTATCGCACAGTGCCAGGGTACATCCCCAGCTACTTGGTCATTCGTACCGGTGACCTGTTAGCACAGCCCATGACACTGTGTCGGTTTATGCCCTCTAGCACAAATCCCAGACCTGGCTCAAGAGAGGGCACTGGGGACGGTTTCAGTATGGCTCCAGTTTTGGAGGACAATTTTAGAGAAAGACAGAGAGCTCCTGAGCTGGCCTCAGGGGCAGGGAGCAAGGACTTGTACTGTTAGTTGGCTGAGTGTATGTACCTTTTGTGTACAAGTCCCAGGCTTCTAGAATATAGTACTCAAATACCTCCTCAATCCCAGACACTGTTTATAGTTACGTTTGGCATTGGCATTAATGGCTACTCAGTCCTTAGCTTTTGCGATGAGGCACAAAATGGTACCTACTCCTGTTTTCATTTCATCCTGAGTGTTTAAACAATTTGCATGTTCGGGAGGACTGCTATGGGATGAGGACTATGGCATCAGCAATGCCACTGACTTCCCTAGATATAATTTTCAGGGAAGCTATTGCAACAACAGTGGCATACCTTTTGGGATTAATGCTCCAAGTCTGCCTGTCTCTGAACACTAATCCCAGGAAAGAGGTATCACTCAGTTCTGTTGGTGTTAGTTTTCTTTACCCTTTTCTTTGACAGGCACGTTCCCAATGCTTTTTTCATGAAGATCCTGCATACGCTTCTCTTGATGAGGCGAATCACATCTCTCTTTTATCTGCCGCATCTCTCAAGGAACAAAGCGCTCTTAGAAACCAGGATTCGTAGCAGTTCTCCAAGTGCTGAAAAATAAGCACAGATGAAGCCTCAAAATTTAAGATCCTCGCATAAAAGTAATGAAATTATTAGCAGCAATAGATTGCAAGTTTATTTGTCTGCTAGTTTTACAGCCTTTAGCGGTACCATATTTTCAAGCTTCCCGGCTTTCCTTGTACCCCCACATCTTGGAGGAAGGCAACCAAGTGGAGAGAGCCAGGCAGAGGCAGGGAGGGG
>NW_008825615.1:1224611-1245958 GCF_000699105.1 Pygoscelis adeliae
CACCGATTGCCTTGCAAGGATTTGGAGCGCAGAGGTGAATGGATATTCATGCTTCTTCCACCTAACAGTTCCCCTCTCCCTGGCTACTATCGCACAGTGCCAGGGTACATCCCCAGCTACTTGGTCATTCGTACCGGTGACCTGTTAGCACAGCCCATGACACTGTGTCGGTTTATGCCCTCTAGCACAAATCCCAGACCTGGCTCAAGAGAGGGCACTGGGGACGGTTTCAGTATGGCTCCAGTTTTGGAGGACAATTTTAGAGAAAGACAGAGAGCTCCTGAGCTGGCCTCAGGGGCAGGGAGCAAGGACTTGTACTGTTAGTTGGCTGAGTGTATGTATGTACCTTTTGTGTACAAGTCCCAGGCTTCTAGAATATAGTACTCAAATACCTCCTCAATCCCAGACACTGTTTATAGTTACGTTTGGCATTGGCATTAATGGCTACTCAGTCCTTAGCTTTTGCGATGAGGCACAAAATGGTACCTACTCCTGTTTTCATTTCATCCTGAGTGTTTAAACAATTTGCATGTTCGGGAGGACTGCTATGGGATGAGGACTATGGCATCAGCAATGCCACTGACTTCCCTAGATATAATTTTCAGGGAAGCTATTGCAACAACAGTGGCATACCTTTTGGGATTAATGCTCCAAGTCTGCCTGTCTCTGAACACTAATCCCAGGAAAGAGGTATCACTCAGTTCTGTTGGTGTTAGTTTTCTTTACCCTTTTCTTTGACAGGCACGTTCCCAATGCTTTTTTCATGAAGATCCTGCATACGCTTCTCTTGATGAGGCGAATCACATCTCTCTTTTATCTGCCGCATCTCTCAAGGAACAAAGCGCTCTTAGAAACCAGGATTCGTAGCAGTTCTCCAAGTGCTGAAAAATAAGCACAGATGAAGCCTCAAAATTTAAGATCCTCGCATAAAAGTAATGAAATTATTAGCAGCAATAGATTGCAAGTTTATTTGTCTGCTAGTTTTACAGCCTTTAGCGGTACCATATTTTCAAGCTTCCCGGCTTTCCTTGTACCCCCACATCTTGGAGGAAGGCAACCAAGTGGAGAGAGACAGGCAGAGGCAGGCAGGGCTGCCTGCGGTCCAGGGTGCCTGGTCCCTCCAGCATCTGCCTCTGCTCCCCAGTGCTGACTGTCCTCTTCAGACTGCCCAGGGGGTTCAGCGTCTCCCTTCGTTTTTGGGGTTAGCCACTAATTCCTGGTAGAGGGATAGAGGAAGCTGATTCAGGAAGCAGAGAGGGAATGGGACTTCTACACTGAGTTAATCCTGACAGCAGAGAGGCACAGGTACTGTTTGCGTGGGTGTTTGTGCCTGCCTGGACGGTACCCTGCAGTCAGTGCCACGTGTCCTGCTGGTGCTCAGGACGGTGGCGATACCAGCAGGCAGCACAGATCTCCGGTCCAGGCAAAGCCGGCCCCAGTTCTGTGCGGGTGCACCCGCGTTTCTGTCAGTCCTGCACAGTCAGAGGCCGCGGCTGGAGCCTCTCCTAGTATTTATGTGTCTGGGTAGCGTCGCACTGTTCAATGTGTATATGATTTGCACATAGTGTAATTAAACTCTCATTTCCGGCAGCAGAGGAACAAGCTTGGATGCTGGGTGGTGATAATTTCCTCACAAAACATCCCTACCTATTTTCACCAGGACCTATGCTTACAGTTGTGTCTCACTTTGTTTTCTGTCACTGGGGGTGCAAATATTCCCGTTGACAGTCTGTGTCTGTCTGCTGGCTCCTCTCTACCCTCACAGCGGCATATCCCGTGTCTGCCAGCAGATGCCATCAAAACTAATCAAACGTGAGAAGCTACGGGCTCATGAGGGGAGGACAGCCCTGCTTCTTTTCCGCTTTCTCCTCTGCTCTCCACAGCAAGGCCAGAAAAGGGAAGGAGTGATTAAAGAATAGACTAAAAATTATTCAAAGAACAGGTTAAAGAACATGTAAGTTTGATGTCTTCAGGCTGACCGCATCTGATTAAACAAGTATGGAAAGAACTAGTCAAAGCCACCTCTGTGTCATTAACAACTATCACAGAGAACTAAAGGAGTGTGGGGAGACTTAATGTGCCTGCATTTAGCAAAGTGCAAATAAGGCTTGAATAGTATCATTCCTAAAAAAGAAAAACCTTCTAACGGCCCAGCCAGACTAACTCTGACACCTGAGGTGTAGGACACGCTTTTAAGCAATCAATCTGTATACACCTCCTCAAGTAAAAAGAAATAGTCAGCATAGATTTGTTGAAAATAAATTGTGTCAAAGAAAACTGGTTTCATTCTTTGACAGGATAATGGCCTACTCTATGAGGTGAAGTGAGAAATGTAATTTACCTTGCATTTAAGTCAAACTTTTGTACAGCTGTTGGATATATAATTTTCAAATCATGCCTGGGTCTAGAGAAAGTTTTCATCCCTAGATGAGTGCACAGCTAGCAGAAAAACTGTGCTCATAAAAAATTTTCAAGGATCCACTGTCAAAGAGGGAGGACTTTGCAAATGCAATCCTGTGGGACAAGACCTGAGGGCAGCTCTAATCATTATTTTTATTAATGACTTGGATGATAAACTAGATGGGATATTTGCAAAGTTTGTGGATGACATTAAGTGGTCAGTGGTTTTATGTACCTAGGAGGAGAAGAATTCACACTGATTTTGATAAATTGGGCAAATGTTCCAAAATCAAGGAAATGAAATAAAAGCAAAGGCAAGTGGAAGCGCAACACTTAGGAAGTCTAATGCTGAAGCACATATCTAAAAATAACTGTCTACGTAAGAGCATTGCAGCAACAGAATAGAAGCTTCTTGTCATAAACTGCACAGGAGTAAAACTGGCATTGCTAACTCAAAAAAAGACAAATAACACCTTGTACTGAATTAGCTGGATAGGAGTGTGCAAGAGACAAATGTATTTGCTTGGCTCTGTTCAGCTCTGGGGGAGAAGGTGTTTTTGGGCAGACCGTGTCTCATTAGGGGTGCAGGACATGTGAGCTGTGAAGGAAAGCTGGAGGATGTGGGCTTGTTTAGCCCAGGACAGAAAGGACTAGAGGAAGCTTAATAGCCTTCTAGCAGACAAAGCATTCTTATCTAGACATCAGTAGAAAGGGTGGTGGGATGGGACAAGAAAAAAAAATCAGCTTAATGTACAGCCAGGAAGATTTAGGTAAAAAAATTAGGGAGAAAACTTTGTGGGTACAAAGGCAGCTGGAGCAGGCTGCTTCGGCCCTCACTGGGAGGAAGAGATTGAGCATCCCCCCGCCAGCAGCCAAGGGGTGCTTGGAGCAGCGGCAGCGCAGGGGTAGAGGAGACCCTCTCTCAGCCGGGAGCTGCACAGCCCCTTCCCATCTTTCTTCCCAGAAGCGATTACTGAATTCATTGAGTTTCCTTCAGTTGCACTTGAATTTTATTTATGTCCCATTCATGTGAACCCAACCTGCCCAACCTGAAGTCAGCTGAAAAGGTGTTGTTGCTCTTTGGACTGTTCTCTGGAAGACTTGTAGTGAATTATCTGAGTATGCGGCTGGGGTGGATGGATAGTGGATAAAAAACTGGGACTGCAAAGTAATCCTAATCCAGCAGGAGAGAGAAGTCTGACCCCAGTCAGTGCAGAGCTGAGGCTCTACCCTGGTGGTTTGGGAATGCTCTTGGTAAAGAGGAGCTTTAAATCTTGGTAGGCTAAAGAGAGTCTAGCCCCAAATCTTTCACATTCTGGATGAATGCTCTGAAGTGTAAGCCACTGTGAAAAAGGCAGCTCTTACTTCTTTTCTTCCTGTCAGCTGAGGTCTATGAACTATGAAAGCAGTTTCTGCCTGTGAATCAGTTTTGCAATGAGTGTCTTTCAAGGCTTCGCGTCTGTGCAGCGTCCAGGGAAGATGCATGACTTTAGACAGCTGCTCCTTTGTCCTGTCCTGCAGCTGCCTGAGATACAGGATGCTGGTGTGGCACACCTCAGGCTCACAGTCTGACTGTCCCCAAGCACCGTGTTGACACCATTGGTGTCCTAGTGAGTAATGTGGGCTCGTCTGCAGCAGCACCACATTCAGTGCTGAGGTACTTCCCCAGCTGGCATTGCAGACCCTGAGGACCGGCGGGTTCTGAACCTAAACAACCCCACAGGACAATGAGCCAAATCAGATTGCTCTCTGGAAGGCCCTTTCCCCTTGTAGAGGATGACCATACCATTTCTCACTTAGTTTCCTTGTCCAGAGAAACTCAGGGCTGAAACATCTTCCCTGTAGGAGGTGAGTTTGGCAGAGTTCAGTCTGTCAAGGATGGATGGGAGAACTTGCATAAGAAGTTACTGTTTTGTGGCTGCCTGTTAAATTTTTAACTAGGAAACATTTCCTGCTGCCTTGCTGGAAAGTGCATCAATACTCTTGTCTAGAGATCATCTGCAGAGCTTCCCTAGCAAATGCTGCCTGTCAATGCTCTACTGCAATGCAAATGAACCCAAATTTTATGTGACACTTCATGAAGTCATTTGCTTTCCTGTTGCTTCTGCAGCCACAAAGGAAGTCTGGACTTTGATTTTCTGGGGACTCTGCCAGTTCTGAAAACACATTTTCACAGTGTTTCTACCACTCGTTTCATGGAAACTCTTTTCAAGGAACTGTTAAGATCTGACAAATAAACATCAGAGATTTTACACTGGTGTTAATTGGGAAGACTGATGTTTCAAGATGCCCAAAGCATGAGTGGCTGAGGGCCATACTGCTCATTTGTGTTGAAAATCTCCTGAAATAAATTCCTTTGTCTAATTTTTCTCCAAGGGAGAAATTAAATATTTGAAAATGGACTTTAGGAAACATGGTTGTTCTAGTCTGCCTGATGTCCTTTTAAATCCCACTGGTTGCAGCTGCCACTGCACTGTGCTGCCATGTAAGAGGAAGAGGAGAATGTATATAGTTGCATTAATGCTATGTTACATGCATTATTAAATCACTGAACTGGAAACTGCTCAAGAGGAGATATTTGTCCTCCTAAGCTATCCCTGCATCAGGAATGGTAACCTGGGGAAAAGAGGTGGGGAACACATGTAGGAGCTACAGCTGTGCCAGCTGAACTCACCACCCAAAATCAGTCAGCGAACTCTAGTAAGAGGTTTAGAAGATGAGGGGGGCTGGTTTCTCCAGGCTGAGATTCTGCTTATCACACTGGTATCTTATGACAGAGTTAAAAGGTAGAGAGAAGTTAAAATTCTGTGTCCAAATTGTAAGTTCAAGTTCACACCCATATTTATGTATTTCAACTGGAATACTGTAGTTATTATCATAGAGTTCAGCTAAAATACACACTGAGTTATGCACAGGATGTTTTCGTTAAACAGCATGTTTAGGACAACTTGTGAAATCTTGGCACGTCTTACTAATTCTGTGCCATTGCTAGCTGTTATGGTCAAATCTGTTACCAGCAATAACCAAATGTGATGGGTGCTGTATTGAAGAAAAATAAAACACATTCCCTGCCCCATGATCTGGAAAGGAAACTAGAGCTTTTCTCTTCATGTGATTCGTAGCCAAAAGAAAAAAATAATTATTTTTTCAGAATGGTCTGAGGCCCTGGACGTGGCCGATGTCTATGTTCAGAAAGTTCAGCACACTGGGGATTCAGAGTAGACTTACTGCTGGTCTCTGAAGCAGGAGGTGGGGTGGGCGCAGAAGCAAGGAGATGTGGGATGTTACTATTTACACAGGAATCATAGTCAGTCAGGGTAGGCTCAGAATATTTTGAAGCCTGTGCTAATTTAAGTGTTGATCACTACAAGGTAAACCTCATGTCAGGCATGTGAGGGGACAAATTCTTGCTCTTCTGCAAAGAGAGGGAACCTGAAGGTTGTGACTCTGCTGCCCTGTGTGCTGTGATTTCATTTATACCTTTGCAAAAAAGCTCAGAAAAGTGACCAAACTGTAACTTTCCTCTGGATTGCTAGTAAATGGACCTGAGTTCTCTCCCTATGTCAGTTCTGTGGTCCAGGGATGGGGAGAGACAAACCCAGGTCTTTTCCATTGTCAAGTATATACATGACAGAATCTCACCATCCGTTGGGACAGAGGTGGGAGAGAGGTCCCTGGGGTGCGTCAACACAATGCAGTGGAAGTCATGGTGTGCTGGCATCATGCAGCAGTCCTTGGAGTTGCCTTGGTTTGTACCTGGGCTGGAAGGAAGAAGTTGCTGCCCAGTATAATGGTAAGGCTCAGATGCTTTAGAAGAATATGTGTCTTCACATGTCTGGCTAGCAACTTCTGGGAGTTGATTTGGGGGAACAGTCCTAAACTTCTTTAAAGAAGAAGGGTGTGTCACAGAAAGCTCAGTCCCCCAGCTTTCCCAGCAGCATTATGTAGACATATGCCCTCTGCAGCTGTGATAGCCCAAGCTGTGTTTAAGCAAGCACTGCTGTACTCAGATCCCCCAGAAGAACTAAAAATTGAATAGCAAACTGTCATATTTAGCCATTCAACAATATTTTGATAGATCAGAAATTCATAATGTAGAGGTAAGTCCAGATCCATAATGCCACCAGATGGCTGCTGAGCTTGAAGCTTCCACCAGCTCACACTGTCAAATCAGTGAGGTTTTGGAAGAAACTCCTGTTCTGAGGTGGGCAAAGAAATAGGGAAACTAGTCTAAGGTGGCATGTGGTCTGTTTGTAGAAGAGATGGTATGACACAGCGTTTGGGGGACAACATCAGGGGAGAGGCACAGACATCCCATCCAGTCCTAGATGTGGATATGCTCTCTCTCACCTCAGACTGGCCCTGCTACCCAGTGTATGCGGAGCGAGGAGGGAGAAAAACTCAAGTGAGAAGGGCTGGCACTATTGTACAAGTTGGTCCTAGACCTGCTAGATGCCTGGACTGCCATCCCATCTACTAGCTGAGCAGGGAATCACTTGTGCTCTCCTTCCTTAGTCAGTGCCTGCCAGGGATATTTGAAAATGCCACCTGAGGACAAACGGTTATTTTATATACAGGCTTTATGTACTTCATTGAAAAGTAACCTTTTCATGCATATATGTGGGGCGTATGAAAAGCGATTGGCTGCAAAGCCTGGAGCTCAGAGATATGCATAAGAGATTTCTATTACTGCTAAAGGTCGTTTCTTCTTCTGGTAAACACATGCTTGTTTAAGTGGTGTGCTTCCTGGGATACTTCTCTCCTGAGGTAAGAGTTGCTGAAGAGTATTCTGATAGTTAAATGTACGCTGTATGGGGCATTTCATACTTGTAAGTACTTCTTGTAATAGGCACTTAGCTGAAGAGGAATAAAAAGAAGTGTGTCATTCTGGACCGCTTATTGAATATAGGCTTGTTTCTCGTCTTCTACTCCTGTTGACTTGAGAGGAAGTTAATGGTCTTCTTTTTCACTTACAACTAGTGGGTCTCAGGCTCCTTGTGCGCTGAGATCTGCAGAAAAAACAACATCTTAAGGAAAGGTAATAGTCTGTGCAGTGAGGCTTTAATACTGACCTTGACCTCTTCGTTATTAGGTGTGAGAGAGTCATATTTTGCTCAAACTCTGCTCCTTGTTTGAGTTTTGTTGGAAACCATGTGAAATCCAATGGCTTTGGCATTGATGATGGAAATGATTTCTTTTCACTAGGAGTGGAATTTGTTAAATCACCTAGGTACTAGGGCTACCTCTATACCAGTGGAGAGAGACACGTCCCTGTACAGGGGTCATTTGTGTCCTTGTTGTGTAGTGAAGAAGACTACATGAGTAGTTCAGATGCCTCATTTCTGGGTGGCCAAAACTAGGTGAAATGAATCCCACCTGAGTATTTCCTACAGCACCAGCCGCTAACTGGTGAGATGAACCTCAGTGTGCTGCCACCATTATACATCATGATGGTAGAGCAGCATCCACCCTGTTAAGCCACGCTCAGCTTGCTAGTTTGGGCTCTGCAGTGGCACTACTGGGGCCTGAGGCAGAGAGGAGGACATCGAGGAAGAAGAGGTGGTTGGTGGTGCCTCAAGGAGGAGGCTGACGGGTCAGGAGAAGCAGAGCACTGGGGAGCCCAGGAAGCAGACCCTGGGCGAGGGTGCCAGTAGGAGGTAATGGTGGAAACTGGTGTTAAATACCTTCTTACTCATTGTGTGGTTTCTTGCACTGAACACTGAATGTCTGTTTTTAACCAAACTTTTTGGCCTGCTTCCCATATATTTTTATGCAGCCAAAGTTTACTCAGCAAATATTAATATTAAGCAAATTTGAAATTTGCTATCAGTAAACTTCAGCAGCAGAAGCTGGAGTGTAAGTATTAGTGCCTTCTTCCACCACTGAACTGAGCAGAAGAGGTATCAGGGGGTCTGTGAGCAATTGCAGCAAAGCAGCAGTCTTCAGACTGGAAGCCTTAAAAATACACAACGTTTTGAGGGAAACTTTTCCGACCATAATGCCTGAATAGCTGCAGTCTGTGGGCAAGACATAAGCAGAATAGGAAGGAAGATTTGTCAGGTGATAAGTGTTCAGAGGCTGCTGCGAAGAATAGTGCTTTTTTTTTTCTCTTTGTCTGTTGTAGATGGGATGAAAAGCAACATGCGCCAAGTGGAGCAAGGGAGATTCAGGTTAGATAGTCAATAAAGCTTTCTGTTGCTGAAGGAAATGAAGCAGGGAAATAGGCTGTCTGAGGCAGATGAGGCATCTCCATCACTGGAGGACTTTAAGAACAGATTGAACCAACATTTGTCAGAAGTGACATGGCTGTAGGTGACCCTGCCTTGAGGCTGGGGAATGGATGAGGCCCTTCCAGCCTTATGATCTGCTGGCTGCCTGAGATGGATTATCTGCTACAGACAAGTCTATTGGCATCGACACCACAGCAATGTGTTTGTCAGACTGTTAGACCCCTGCAAGTACACACAATAAGCCTAACAGCCGTGAGTTTAACCCTTCATTTTTAATTGGAGTTAATTTCCTAAAATGAAGTGAGGGATTGGGGAATCTGTTTAGGAAGCCTATTTTAAAAGGTCTGAATGTAACACTTGC
Organism: Pygoscelis adeliae; assembly: GCF_000699105.1. NCBI lineage: Eukaryota > Metazoa > Chordata > Aves > Sphenisciformes > Spheniscidae > Pygoscelis > Pygoscelis adeliae. The sequence goes on from NW_008825615.1 coordinate 1,233,603, forward strand.
TGTTTCTAATATTGCAAATTGGGTCATACAGCACTGCACTTTCTAAAGAACTATGGTGGGGTTTTTGTTTTGTTTTGTTTCTGAAGTGTGAGTTATTCTTGATTCAGGTAAGACCTGAGTGGTGTTAGACAGACCTGTGTGAATTACAGCATCTTCCTGACACTGCCCTGTGCACGGTGCCGCTCCCGCACCTGCTCCCTGTGCTCCCCGGCTCTCCCTCTCTCACTGGGCTTTTGAACAGAGCCGCAGGTGACAAGATATATGTCCCTTATAGGAGCCACCTAGACCAAAGCTACACCCAAGGTGGTCAGCTGGCTGGGCAAGGCCCCTTCACAGTGTCCAGTCTGCTTTCACCAGCTCAGGACCTGCTTCCCACGGTTTGTGAAATGCACGGTTTGGTCACAGTGATCTAGACAGCCTCTTTGGCTCTGGTTGGTTTTGTAGCTAGTACCAGCTGGCCTTTGGCCACCAAAATCTGTGCTTGACAGCATCAGGTGGGAAAGGACAACACGGTCAGTCTCCCAGTGACCACTGTGATTGCTGGGACAGCAGAATGGTGGTAAAATTGGCAAGTGTCATCATCATTACACCCTAGGTGCCAGTATAGGTACATGTCTTAGAGAAAAACCAGGGCTCCAGGGTATGTCAGCATCGTATTTGCAAATGATGTTGATGTGTGTGAATTGTGGCAGTGATTGGTGGGGCCTCAGTGTATGAAGAAATTGCTCCTCCCATGATTGCAATAGCCACTACTTCGCCTTGAGGGATACTGGATGGGACATAGGTGTCCAGTCAACCGCTCCAAAATAGTCAGACATACTGCTCGCATAGGAAGGGTGGCGAGGCCTGGGTTGGGACAGGGGGGAACAAGCTGGAGAGGCAGCAGATGACAGTATGGCTTGTAGGCTTCCATAAAGGTGGCCACCATGAACTTGATGATAGTGAGCTCCTAATCTGGGGCAAGGCAGATAGGAAACTGATGTGACCAGCCTTCAGAAGAGAGCGATTACCCGTACCTGTATAGGGATTGAGGGCTGGACATTGGTAAGCTGCCACTGCAAAGCTTATGGCTGCTCTGGGCCCAGGACCATGAAGATCCACATCCTCAAATTAGTGGCCTAGAGCTCTCCCAAATCAGGAGTATAGGGTAGTCCTAACAGGGTACTTGTGACTCATCCATAATGGTCAAGACATAGTAGGTCTACAACTCATGGCAACAGCTCCTGGCAATAGGTCATGCTTTTGGTGTGTGAAAGACTGGCTGTTGTTGGTGTCAGTGCTGGGGCTCCAGCTCCTTAGATACCCCTGGGACATCTGCAATAGAAATGACAGAGAGCATTGTGGCGTGGCCCCATGTGCCCGTAGTGTGCAGGGATCCCCTGCTGCTTTTCTCTCCCTTCCTGAGTGGGTGGAGGAGGCTGACACAGCAAAATCAGGAGCGTGTGGGTGGGCAGGAGCCTCCGACTGGAGATGAGCTGAGGTTGGGAACCTAGCTGGAGTGTTAAAAATGCCTGTGGGGTAGCTGCTGTGACTGACCAGTGGTATGGATGTGATCATAACAGAGCAGTGAAGCCATGGTCCTGGAGACTGATCCCCTAACCATGCTGCTCCTCAAAGTGCTTGTGCCTCTCTCTTGCATAGCTGTGCAAACCAGGCTGTCCTGGAGAGCAGCTGCATGAGGGTGCAAGGTCACACATGGATTCATGGCTATTGCGAAGGCAAGGAGGTTCCACCATGTTTCATTTCCTTTTTCTGCCTATAGACCAAGGACATTTTTATACAGTATGTTAGCAAATATTTCAACAACACAGCTACACCATCAGTTAAAAAAAATACCCTCAAGGAAAATTGTGTTAACACGGCCACATGTAGCACATGAGCTTGTGAGCAGAGAAGCTGTACTGACCTGGCTGTAACAATAGAGCCTTCTTTTTTTTTTTGTGCAGAAACTTATACTTTTATGCTAGTACTGTAGCTCTGACACAGGCACTTGTTCGCACTACAAAGCAAGCTGGGTGTTTAGGAGTGTTTCCCAAGCTGACTGTTTCATGGCCATCCTGAGAAATGGAAGTTTTCAGCTGCGGCTGCCTTCCCGCTGCCTGCCCTGGTGCAGGGCAGTGACATCCACGACACCGTCGTGCTCCTGGGGCTGGTGGCTGCGCTTTTGAACCCAGTGGGGTGTGCCTGGTGGGGTTGGTCACCGGCTGCCTCTTTTAATCAGACTCTTCAGCGATGTTATCAAAAATATGTGATGTCAGTTGCAAGGGGGAAAACAAAGTCAAACTCACTATAGGTAAAATTGGTGTTTCTCTAGCTTATAGCACACGAGAGAGCAGGATGCATAGCCCTGCATCCAGCTTCCTTGGGGTCCCCAGCCCCATGGCAAAGTCCCTTGCAGCTGGATGAATGAGGAACAGGCTTTGGCAGGAGGTTCACTTCCACACCTCTGTTTTCCCCGCAACATATCATCTCCACTCTGCAATCACAACCCTATGCAGAGGAAGGCAATACTCGACAACTGAGAATTAAAACCAGACATGAGCTGTGTTGGTGTTCAAGGTGAGCGGAGCGTCCCTGACAAGTGCTGTGGGGGTGGCAGTGCAGCGCGTGTTTGCTCTGTGACAGCCTAATATCGGGGCTGGGGCCGGGCAGCCCTCCCCTGCCTCCGGCGCTAGGGGTCTGTGTGGGGGCGTGAAATTACGTCTCCCTCCAGCTGCTGGCCTGCCAAGGAGGCAAGACTTCTTATTAGAAAAGTATGCCTTTTAGCTCAGATGACAGCAGCCCGTGGTTTTCATGCTGCTGATGGTAGTTCTATACGTAATGGTGCACATATATATTTAAAAGCATAATACATTTCACCTGTCACTTCTTCAGCTTGCTTAGCTTTTTCCTTGTCACTCCAATGACGGAAGTGTTGATCTCGGAGTACCACAAAGTGCAGAGTGCTCTTGCAGAGATGCAGAATTGCTGAGAAATACAGGGAGGGCATGTAGGGAGCAAATCAGGAGGGCAAATCAACCCTCATCCTGGGTATGTTCTACCTCTGCTGGTGTTCCAGGTCCTGCTGCTCATGTTTGCTGTGGCTTTTGGTTAACTAGTTGGGGAATGCACATGCTAACCTATGTGCTGCTGCTGAAGTCAAACTGACCCACTGGATCTAAGGTAATGGTTCACAGTAAAATGTTAGTCCAACAGGATAAGGGGGGGATGTGTGGAAGACGGAGGAAATGGAGGGATGGAATCAAGACAAGATCTCTCATCTAAAATAATCAGTATTCAGATATTGTTGGTTATTGTAACTCCAAAAGGCAGATTATAAGTCAAGTTTTCAAGCAACCTTCAAAAGTAGCTCCAAATTTTGTGCATCAAGAGACTGTTTCAAAGGTAGTTGAAGGCAGTACCAGGTCCACCACTGACTTGTGTGACTTTGGATCCCGTTCCCAAAATGTTATGGGTGTACAATATATAAAAAATTAACATGATGAGCAAATTACCATGCTCCGGAACTTCTCAAAACTTTGTCCTCTAAAAGCAATTCTCCTTTAGAAGATACCCTACAGGCTGTTTCTTCAATATAGAAATAACTGTAATCTCCAAAGGGAGTGCAGTTGGCCCAGAGGACCTCCAGCCTTTGTATGCTGTTAGTCATCACCATTGACTTGGGGTGACTGTGCTGGCTCCATCCGGACCCATCAATAATGATTAATTTTCCAAAAAGGGAGAGGAAAAGGAGCAAAAAGGGATGTGGAAGGGGGCGAGAGGATGTCAATTAGCCAGGAGAGCCAGCGGGAGCACTGGGCACTCTCTGTGCCCCATGAGCTATTTCATGTGCTTTTACATGCCTGACTGCTACTGAGTGCCATGGCTGCTCTTCGTGGTTGCCACATGGCACATGTAAGGCTGGGCTAAGCTATCGGCTGTGACCAAAACTCCTTTATTCCATACTTGTGCCCACCCGGAGAGCAGCAAGGCCACAGGCCTGTGGCTGCTTTGGGGCTGCAGTGGCACCAGCTTGCGGTTCCCCAGCCCGGGGAGAGAAAGGGCATTTGGCCTCTTCATTGCATTTCCTCAGCTGTTCAAACTGGGTGCTGAGCTGAGAAGTTGCTGTCACCACAACAGGCCCTGTAAAGACTGGTAAGGCCTTGGCAATGGTTGCTTTTGTGAACATTGGTGGCCTCTGTGCAGGGTGGTGGGAAGCCCAGCTGCAGCGCTTGGGGATTAATGGTGTCACTGCGTGGTGGGTGTTATCAGCCCCTCCTTCAGTTTTGTCAACACAATCTTTTAAATGTCTTGGTGATGAGTACCGGCTGGCACGGCCACTGTGTGCCTTGGCTTTCTGTGCGTGGGCTGGGTTTGGTCTCTGTAACGTGGATGCACTGTTGGTGTCTCTGTTAGCCTGAACAGTTGCTGCGGTGTCTGTACGAGGGAAATGACTTATTTCCAGCCAGGACCAGTGGAGGAGGACAACAGCAATGATCTCTTTTCCTGTGGGTTCAAATCTCCTGGCTGGTAGTGTTTTGCTCTGTGGAAAATCAGGACTTGTTAGTCTGCTTTAGGGAATGGAGAGGTTTAGAAACTGTCCTTGGTGTGGCTGTTCTACCACCTGAGTTAGTCTGTTACTGCCCATGGGGTATGTGCCTCCCTGCAGAAGAGTTTGGTGGCAAAAAAAGCAGGTCAACTGAGCAAAGCAAAAGCATCCCTGTAACAAGCTAATGTGTCCTTTCTACATTAACTGGGGTACATCTGGTCAAGATGCTGTGGCCTGAGCTTTTGCATTGACTGACACATGAGTACAGCCCCGTGAGGGACAATGCCTAGCCCTTGCTGTTGTCTGCCTTGCTGTAACTTGCCATACAGGCTGGATTAATGCAGCAGGGATGTAGTAGCACGTGCTCAGTCCAGGCAGGTCTGCTCGCCCGGGGGTTTCTGCTGCAGGTCTGAGTGGAGCCACTGGCATGGAGCAGGTTTGGTGTGCTGGGCCATGCTGCAGGCAAAGGGACAGCGGCTGCCTTGGGGGCTGTGCCTCGCTGAGGGGTGCCTGGGGCGCAATGCTGATGCGGGTGGCTTGTTCGCAGCCTGTCGCCTGTCCGGACGCCTGTCCTGCTCTGTCACCTGCTGGTGCAACGGGGTCAGGGGACACAACTCCGGCCACTTGCTTAGTGCATAGCCAGGGGAGACAGCGGTCCTGTCCTTCACACCGCCCACTTTTATTTTGGTCTGAGGTGCCCTGAGTCCCCTGGGAGAAGGTGGAAGCGGCAGTTTGGCTGGGAGCAGACCGGGCTCTGAGGAAGGCAGGCGATAGTGGGGACACCGTGTCCCCATTGCGCAGGGGAAGACAAGGCGCAGCCTCTGCCGGCCACGAAACCCTGGGTCTCAATCCCCTTCCTGCCCACGGGCTCTGCATGCATGGTAGGAAGGGGTACAGCCTCCTACCAATCTTAATTAAAACCACAGATAAGCTGCTCTTTAGCAAGGAGCGAAACTGCTGTAGTGAAAAATTAAAGGATTATGATCTGTGACTTGCGTGTATATGCAAGCATCGGACCAAGACAACCATGCTTAATTTTGCAGTCATAGATTAACTTCTGTGACCTAATTGGATTAATTTTTTCTTTCTGCCTGCTTCAGAATGACCGTCCAGTCATAATACAGAAATGTTCTCCTAAAATTGCAAAAATAAGAGATAGATTATTTTCTTGTTACTCTAAATTTAAAAAGTGATTCTTTTTATTTCTCATACAGAGACTTAACAATAAAAGAATGAGGAATTTCACTGGAATATATATGAATAAAACTAAAACTCTAGCTGATAGACTTGATTTTAGTTGTCACATTCTCCAATTTAAAAACTCTCAAGCTGGAGGTGTTAGCCTGATTTTTTATTTATTGGAGAAATAAGCTTGTTGAGGCTTATGCCAGCACTCTAGCAGCTTGGCAGGCTGTTCCTCCTATAAAGGACTGAGATATTATTTCTAGTGGCATCACAGAAGTGGAAGTCATTTGTATGGAACTTTCTATTCCCCTGAAAATGTCGTTGTAGAAAGCTTTGGAGAGAAACAATTTTTTATTGTAAAATCCACTGGAAGGTCACTCTGCTTGTTGCAGGTAGTTCAGGCATGCACATGTGATTTCGTGTTTTGCTTCTTAGTGCTCCTTTGAAATTAATAGCCAGAAGTCAAGTCATTTGAAATTACATGCAAAACAACAGTTTACAAAGGAATAGGAGTTCTGTCCTCCCTCTTCCCAGAAGTTACATTTTGTTTCTTAATTGACAAAATGTGCATCTTTTATAAAGCGTAGTTGCAAGGAGACAGTGCTTTATTCCTCACCTCATAGAAATGTGTCCATTTGCAGTCACATAGTGTATGAAATGAGTATGGGAGACATAGTGCTTTAGAAGGTTTGAGTACCCCAATGACATGGGATCTTGCACCAGATAGAAATGAGGGTGAGAATTTGTCATGCAGGAAATTAATCCACGAAAACTCCAGAGAGCTGACTTATAGGCTAAGGTATTTTAAGAATGCGGTACAAGCAACTGGAAGAGGGTGAAATATGGGATGGAGGGGGACTAGTGGAGTGGTGCAAGAGGGCATTTCCAGCACTGCTTATTGCATCTGGGAACCATACTAGCTGTGGCTTTAGTTTCTAGTGATAGAGGTCCCATGGGAGAGGAGAAGAGAGAGAATTATTAAAAAGAGATCTTAAAAAATCGTGACACGTGGGAAGATGTCGTGGTATATTACGCAGCATCTTTCATTTGGAAGAATCTTGACACACGTTAGAAATCTGATTTGTAGTAAAACTGCAATAAAACAGTAGCAGAGACTGTGCAGAGCAGTGCCATGGAACAGAGCCTGCAACCTGGTTTCCTAAAATCAAGAGCAGAGTGATGTTTAGGTGGTGTGTATCAACATAGCACAAAGTAGCCTTGCTTCTTGCTACAGGTTACTAGATGCCACTGTGGTGCTGGGGAAGGCTACAAAGGAAAGGAAGGACGGAGAGGTAAGAAACAGAGGGAGAAATTAATGAACAGGAGCCACAGGCCAGAAAATAGTGAGATGAGGAAGAAAGAAAAGTGATTAAGAAGGAAAAAAGTTGAAACAAATCATTCTTCCTTAGGTCTTTGAGCAGAGGTTCATATCATTTGCTAGTATATATTTTTTCCCACAGCTTGTTCATGGTTACATCTTCTACTTATAGTAGCAACACTAAAAGTTTACCTTTAAGGGCTGATTCAGTGCTTCTAGAAACTAGCAGAATTATTCCCAGTCACACATACCGAGCAGTGATCCGCAGTGGAGTTATTGCATACTTGGGTGGGGACATACGGAAATTTTACAAATTGTTCTCTAGGGCTGATAGACATGGCAGGATTTCATTTCCAGTTTACATTAATTTGAATGTAGCAAATGGTTAGTTTAGACTGAGTGGGAAGGAGTAATTTCATCATATACTACCATTTACATGTGATCACCTGCATGGGATTCATGAAAGAGTAAAAATCCCCTGGCAGTGGCGGGGGGCGGGGAGGGGAGCAATATCGGCAATATTACGTGCATAGCATGAAATAGAGAATGTTAAAGAATAATTTTACAGCTGAGGAACCTGGCATTTATCCAAACTCAGATATTTTTAAAAAATTTTATTCTTTTTGACCTTAAGAGAAAAATAGATAGCAATTACAAAGGGATTATGTGTTGTATGGGACTCTTATGGAATACAACTTGTAATATATTGGCTAGACCAATAAAAGATATCACAATGTTTACTGTGTCCACTTAAACAATAAAGTAATTTAAGATAATTCTTCATACAAATCATTTGGGTGTGTAAAAGATGAACGTAAACCAGCCTGTCTGTTATTGATATTTGCAATGGTTAAACAATACACAGGCACAAGGACAATCTCTGCACTTGTGCTGGAAGCCTGTATTTCCCCTCAACACTGCAATGCTGTTTACTTTTTGATAACTGGGGCTGAAAACAGAGGAGTGGAAACAGAGATCTTAGGAAAGATTCCCTTATTCTTTTAACATCTTGTCCCAAGTAAAGCCACTTTTTTTTTTTTATTCCCTCCTGGTACATGCAAAGGACAGAGTCTGCTGACAGTGTAGAAAAATAAGAACTGGCAACTATGGAAAGCTGGACAGCTCAGGTACATGGCAGTGAAGTCTGAATAGTGGCAGCCTTTTACGTAAACTTGGTGAAACAGGGTGAAACTTTCCCATTTGGAAAGTTCAATCCCATCATCTATCTCCATTCAGGAAGATCAACAAAATTAATCTCACATGCTGCGAACATCTCGGTACATCATTGTGGTGCAGAACCCCCAAGCTTTAAAGGGATGTGGATGAGCCAGATCTAAGTGTCTCAGGACATACGTAGCTTTTAACATGTTTTTGCTGTGTCTAGGATGTGCTACGCACTAGAGAGAGATAGCTCACCTCGGGAGATGATGTGACCTATATGGGAAAGGTGGAGAAAAAGTACAAATGATACATGCACAATAATTCCTCCACTGCCCATACTGACTGTTTTCCTTCCAGGAGTCATGTCAGAAAGTGGGTTTGAGAAGGAAAAAAACATCAGCTGCAAGGAACAGGAGAGAGGTTGCACTGTACGGAGGTGGTGAAGTCAACGCTTGCAGAGAAGAGAGCTGAGGTAGGCACAAGCAGAAAGGCAGAAGCTGAGTGCAACCTGAGTTACCCGTGCAGGTACAGGTCCCTAAAAGTGAAGATACAGGTCCCTAAAATGATAATATGAGGGTCAATTTTAATGTGGTAGAAAGGGAACAACAAAGATAAGGTACAGAAGGAGGGTGACAAGATAAAAATAGCAGGTAAAATAGCATTTTAAGAGTATGTCTTTTGGGGAGGCCAACTGGTTGATGGGTGCAGTCTTCAGGGCTAGGGATGTATGAACTCACTCCAAAGCACGGTCGCTTACACAGAGCGAAAAACTTCTGGATATGGCCTGGACACATATAAGGCAGAGTAAAACCCGACAGACTTGAACACCCACAGTCATGGGAATCCTGATAGTGCTGAGATGGGGGGAGAGAGTGGGGGCTCGCTCCAGTAGGACCACGATAAGTTTAGGGATTAGAGAGAGTCAGAAACCCAAAGGCAGGATGGCGAGTTGGGGGTGTAAAGATAGGAGGAAATAGCACTCAGAGAAAATACGTAGAAGTGATGAGAAAGCCTGAATAGGCAGGTCTGTATGAAGCCTGCTGTAGAGAGGGGAAGAGAGGGGAGGAAAAATCTTTTGAGAAATATAGGAAGACAGGTAGGAAGACACCTGTGCAAGGGGAGCATTAAGGAAAATAAGACTTTGAGGAGGAAGGATATTTTAGAGAGGCTAAGGAAGATGGATGTAGGCTGGAGGTTTTGAAACCAGGACAGATGCATTATTAAAGCTTGCTGGGAAGAGCTTGCATTGCAGAGCGTGGTGTGGCTGGGCCTGATCCAGGATAGGTATGAATGGGGAGTTGCCATGGACAAGAAGTCAAAGTTTAGGAAATGTCTCCAAACCCTTTGTAAAATCAGCAAATACTTAACACAGAAAAAAATTGAAGTTGCCAAACAATGGTGCCAGACTAGCAAAAGTTTTTATTTCCATGAGATGACAGGTAATTTCTGATCAAGTTAAATTGTTTTAAGTAAACAGTCCTTTAAATTGTTCCTGACTTTGAGTCTGAGCGTGGGGAAAACGTACAGGACATCTTCATCAGTCTAGTGGCATTTGTTGGAAAACATAGCTCTGTGTTTAGCTAATGACTTAATTAGAAAAGCAGTAGTCAGCTGGCAGTGAATGGTGAGTCTTTATTTAACAAGGAAGCATGAGAATTAGCCATCCATCTGTTTTTTCCTGTTAATTACCTCTAAATATTAAAATTGAATACAGTCTTCAACCTGACTGCTAGTTTGCGTGGTAATAGTGGAGATCAGATACTAAAAGAAAGACGTTAGTAAAATGAAGGTGATGCAGCTCCTGTGTTTTACAGCTTTCATACCTGTCTCTGAAAACTTTCTACCTACCTACAACAGCTGCTGTGGAGGTCATGTTCACCATTTCTGGTCCTTCAGCCATACTTCTGGCTTTAAACGAGCATCAGTATAGGCGACAGAGTTAACTGAGCTGTTTGTTACTGTTGCATGAGAAACATGAATGCACACCGCATGCCAGCAGCAGCGTCTAGCTGTGGGGTTGACCCCACTTTGAGGGTTGTTGTTAGTGGGGGTTGTACTAGTTGGCCTCCAGAGATCCCTTCCAACCTAAATTATTCTGTGTGCCAATGTGCCCTTAGGAGCAGCAGTCAGAGCTGGCAGCCTATCTCATTTTGTTGGTTTTCCCCTCTGAAACATGATTCACCAGCATTGTCACTCCGACGTCTTCCCTTCTCCTAGCAAAGACCCCTGTGCAACCCACCCCGCAGCTGAACCCGAGCCCCAGAGACAGCCCCAAAGAAGCTGGTTGGGGCTCAGCTTCTGCCTCATCTTAGCCGAGTGCCTTGGGGTGACTTAAGCTGTCTGCTGGAGCAGTCTTGCACATTTACTTTTCCCTCTCTGACCATTACTGTAGCTGGGCACCCTTATAACAGAGCAGCAAACTGCCCAAGGGACACCAAAACCTACTCTCTTCTAGCAACAACTGTCTGCGTGTCCTGTCTTCCCTGCAGTAGTCACCTTGTTTGGGGAGATTATGCACAATCCTTGTTCTTTATTAATCATTTCTATTGAGCTTGCTGAAAGAAAAAATAAAATTATTCTGCCCCAGTTCTTACAAATACTACTTCTTATTTTAATTCCTGGCTATTTTTTTTCCTAATAGCATATGTACTCTGGGCAGCTGCTTTGGAAGTTTTACAGATAGGCAGGGTCAGGCCACTCTTCCCCAGGTTCAATCAACTGTTTCCACCTCCAACAAGCTGCAAAAAGGAAAAACCATAATGGAGCTCTGTGCTTCCTCACTAGAAGACATTTTCAGTAGCTGAGATTATTTTTTCCCGCTTTTTAGATATTAATATTAGCTAGTAGGAAACCTGAAGGCAGCTGTAGGAGGCAGCTGTGACAATAGCTTCAGAAGGGCAGCTGGAGATAAACCTCCTAAACTCAGGCAGGGAAAACTTGGAGTCCTTAAAGCAGAATCCCACTGCAAGTGGGTAAGCATTAGGTCACACTTTTGTCACCTTCAGACTTGATTTACCCTCAGCTTGCGGCACTGCATCTTTCCAACTGAATGCTTTCTCTCAGAAATAAGGATGTCATTTCTCAGCTCCCTCTGGAGTTTATTACTCACATGTTACTTACAGTTCCTTGACTCTTGATAAGACAAATGATTGTAATCTTGTAAATTTTCAAAACATTTTTCAGAGATGGCTTCCAGTGCTGTTACAACACTTCTGCTACCTCTAATATTTGTTTTGATGGATTTGGAGCTGCCATGCTATAGTTCACTGTTATTGCATGTCAGGTTGATGTATGTGATATTTTCTATATGGTATATTGGTATAACTCAAAAAGAATTTGTCCAGAAAGATGGACAGGGAAGAAAACTATGGTGCAAGGTAAGTAATCAATATTTAAACAGTGCTTAGGAGTTGCTAATGGGCAATACCAGATTCTCAGCTTTGATTTTTCCCCTTCCTAGCCTGATTTCATAGAATCATAGAATCATTAAGGTTCGAAAACACCTCTAAGATCATCAAGTCCAACTGTTGACCCAACATCACCATGTCCACTAAACCATGTCCCTAAGCATCTCATCTAAATGCCTTTTAAATACTTCCAGGGATGGTGACTCAACCACTTCCCTGGGCAGCCTGTTCCAATGTTTAACTACTCTTTCAGTAAAGAAATTTTTCCTTACATCCAATCTAAACCTCCCCTGGCGCAACTTGAGGCCATTTCCTCTCGTCCTTTCGCCAGTTACTTGGGAGAAGAGACCGACACCCACCTCGCTACAACCTCCTTTCAGGTAGTTGTAGAGAGCAATGAGGTCCCCCCTCAGCCTCCTTTTCCCCAGGCTAAACACCCCCAGCTCCCTCAGCCGCTCCTCATAAGGCTTGTTCTCCAGACCCCTCACCAGCCTCGTTGCCCTTCTCTGGACACGTTCCAACATCTCAACATCCTTCTTGTAGTGAGGGGCCCAAAACTGAACACAGTATTCGAGGTGCGGCCGCACCAGTGCTGAGTACAGGGGCACTATCACTTCCCTGCTCCTGCTGGCCACACTATTTCTGATACAGGCCAGGATGCCGTTGGCCTTCTTAGCCGCCTGGGCACACTGCCGGCTCATGTTCAGCCGGCTGTCGACCAACACCCCCAGGTCCTTTTCCGCCAGGCAGCTTTCCA
>NW_008825615.1:1247040-1249945 GCF_000699105.1 Pygoscelis adeliae
ATCCAGGTGGCGTAGCAGGTTGTTGACTGCTTCCTCTTGGATTATGGGGGGTTCATCCTGCTCGCCGTCCCTGTCTTCCAGCTCAGGGGGCTGAGTACCCTGAGGAGAACTGGTCTGCCTGTTAAAGACTGAGGCAAAGAAGGCATTGAGTACCTCAGCCTTTTCCTCATCCTCGGTGACAATGTTCCCCCCCACATCCAATAAAGGATGGATTTTAACTTTCATAAGCACAGAAGACAGGATATGAAGGACTCTCTGTCTGTCTCTCAAGACAAGGGAAGTAACTCCATGAAGGACTCCCAGAACAAGAAATCCTGCTAGAGGAGCCTGTCATAGGTTAAGCTGACAAGAATGTCATCGCGAATTGTAAGATGATGGTAAGGCAGATGTGCCGGCTGCTATTTAAAAAAACTATTTTCCCTAATTTTTTTTTGCTGCTGTTCAAACAGAAAATAATTTGGGTTTAGATGATGTTTCTGAATTTCTGTATATTGCTGGCCTGCTGAGAAGATATCCACTTGTTTAAGTCGGTGGGGTAAGATCAATCGATCCATGGGGTTGTGCGCCGCAAGGTCCAGGTGAATAATGCCACCCCAGAATCGACCAAGGCACGAGGCCTGAGCCCTGAAGAAATATGGTTAGTGGTATTAAAAACGTGACCAGTCAGATGTGCAGCTGGTCTTACAAGTGTGACACTTGCTAGCTGCGTCCTCTCAATTGCCAAACAAACTGCACAGGTGTCTGCCCAATACTTGGAACATAAATCAGGACTCTTACACAAAAAGAGCCACTTAAATAATTACTTTGGAGTACAAAATGGGATCCATTTTTAGACGGCATGAACTGAACTTTGCTTTCTGTTTTGGGAGTGTATTTCTGAAGAAAGGAATGGTTTATTCTGCCTTAGTCCAAGCTGGAAATGGTGGTTATTTTCCTTCTAAATGACTGTTACAGTTTTCTCAGAATGCCACAGTAAAGATTTGCTGTTTAGCTGTCATGACCATGAAGTGTTTATTCATTTTTGAATATGTATTTATGGGGTTCAGTTTATAAGCCTTTATATTACTACATTGCACAATAATTTAGACATTTGATTCTTAAATGAAAAAAGTATAAAAGTGAATATCGTTGTTTGCTTCTCAAATAATTGATTACAGAAAATGTCTTAAACGAGTATCTAATAGTTTCTTTTTTTTGTTGTTTCATCGCTAAAAAATCTGTTCCTTTGTAGAATAAATTTATTTCAAACTCTTTACCATGAATAACACTAGAGGTAAAAAATGGCAGAATGAATTACAGGCTAAAGATAAGTCAAGCAAATAGGCAAACACAAAAATCCCCTTTATCAAGGGAAATGGTGACAGTCAAATTACTTTGCTCGTTCTTAAGGCCAGGAGTCCCGTCATCGTCATCATCTCCCAGTACTTTTAAGTATGTTCTCGACACCTGATGAGCTTCCTAAAGGCCAGCTTGAAATCTTCGTTAAAGCTAGTGTACAGCAAAGGGTTGATAAGGGAGTTGACATATCCCAGCCAGGTCAAGAAGTCTGCCACTTCTGGAGAGACAGTGCAAACGTGGAGGCCCACAAGCAGCTCCTTGATGAAAAAGGGCAACCAGGACAAAATGAAAGCACCTAAAATCAGCCCCAGAATGCGAGCAGCCTTTCGTTCCCTCGTCGTGGAGATCTGCTGCCGGTCACCAGCCAGATCCAGGTCATTCTCGAATGGAGGGATCCTCACAGACGCGTTGATTTTATCGAACTCTGTGGTTGGGTCAGACGTGGAGAAGTCTGAGACGCAGAACGTCTGTGTGAGCTTGCAGCTGGCAAAGGAGTTTTGGCTGTCGGTGCTCCTGTTGCTGAGGTGGCGGCTCGAACCCCGCTTTTGGTAAAGGCTCTTTGCAGCATGGTAAATTCTGTAGTACAGGATCAGGATCAAAGTCAAGGGGATATAAAATGCCCCAAATGTGGAATAAATCGTGTAGATGACATGATCGTGCTGAATGCGACACTCGCTGGGAATACTGACGCTGTGGTGATTTCTCCAAAACAAAGGGGGCATTGATATGAAAATGGAGATAGTCCACACGGTGACTATCATCAGCCCAGCCCTTTTTGCCGTTCTTTTCCTGGCGTATTCGATAGCATCTGTGATTGCCCAGTACCTGTCCAGAGCAATGACACACAGATGAAGGATTGAACACGTGCAACAGGTCATGTCGACGCTAAGCCAGATCTCACAGATGAAGTATCCCAAAGTCCATTTATCTATCATTATGTAAGTGATGCTCAAAGGCATGACGAGAACAGCAACAAGGAGATCTGTCACAGCTAGTGAACATATTAAATAATTTGCCGGCTGGTGGAGCTTCTTGGTTGTGGAGATTGCTGCAATTACAGCAGAATTCAGCAGCATAGTCAAGGTTGTGATTGTGGCCAAGGTCAGGGTAACGAGCATTTTTTCAGTTACTGTTTTTGGCTTCGCAGCCACATTGGCTTCAGTGGTGCAATTCGTGAAATTCATTTTCCTCTCCCGGATGCACAGTGAAAGAAGAAGTTGCTGCTTCTGGTAATGAATAGTTCCAGGTTCAGAAGTCACCCATTTGAAAGAGGGACAGAGATGCTCCAGGTGCAATTTTTTTTTTATAATCCCATATTCAACAGAGCAGCAAAAAGCTTCCAGGTTTCCTCCTGTTCATTGTTGTCCTAGAAGATAAAAACACATCTGTTAGTGAACCCAGAAAAATCCCACCTTTTGGCAAAAAGCCCTATGCTTCTAATATTACCACCTCAAATAAAAGTTTTCGTCTGTTTTTCCTTCTCTTCTCCTCTCCTGCCTTTTCTTCCCCTTTTTCTATGCATTCATAGTTTGTTTCTTCTTATTCTCTAAAGGGCACTTTGGGCCAG
>NW_008825615.1:1249975-1269944 GCF_000699105.1 Pygoscelis adeliae
TATTTCTCCTTTGGTTTTGGAGATCTTACTTAAAGTGGGAGGTTGGACGAAGGGACCTCCAGAGGTCCCTTCCAACAAACATTTCTATGATCTCTGTGAATTATTGATACTAGGAGCTAGTCCTTTTCCTGCTTGTTAAATAGGCTCCAGCAGATGAAGAGCTGAGGAAATCTGTCTTCTCATTTTAATTGCTATATGAGAGGTATCAATTACTTCTATATATCACCTTTGGAAAAAAGAAACAGAGCAGCCTATCTCAGCGAAGGCATGCCAGCATTTCATAGTTTTCTATTCTGCTTTTTCATATCCATGTCTGTATTAATATCTTGGAAACAGTACTTAAAAATTACTCAGGCTACCTTTAACATGCAGCTTTCAAACAATGTTTAAAGCCTTATGGCAAACACTTAGTTTTACACTGCACATTAGTGTTGCTAGGAGCTTATATAGTTTTGTCTAATTATTCCTGACATTTCACATATCCCGTTCTGTGTGTCTTTAGAGGAGACAGATGAAAAGCTTTTGCCTTTGCTTTGAGATTTCTACCAAATTGTGCTCCTTGTCAGGCAGTCCAGTATGATGCAAGGTACAAACAATAATTAAAAAAAAAAGGTTTAATTTTGTTTCAGGAGTTCATATGTCTTTTCCATACATCCAAATGTTGACTGAAGCCAGAGTTTGCAGTCTGTGAGATGCAACTTGGGATACCCTCTGGGGCCTTGCTTACTCATTTGTAATTTATCTTGGCATAAAGGATGTAGAAAACTGAAAGCCTGAATGCTTTTCCATTAAAATAAATAGAAAGACTCCTTCCTCTGACTTCGTTTATCGAAGAGTAAGGAGTCCTCTAGGCTAGCTGTACAGGTTGACTTGACAGGCAGGAGAATGAGATAGTGGCTGCCAGAAATACACTTGTACCCTCTCAAGACAAGTCTTTAAGGCAGATGGTGTGAATCACATCCTGGAAATGCTGATCTTTCTCTATTTTGACTACAAGTGGCTCCTCCACAGTTGCATTTAGAATACATGCCTGATTTTTAGATGGCTAAATTTGAGAGGTAAAACCCATTCTCACTGACACCAGTGGGACTTGGATTAGCCTCTGAGAGAGAGTTTTCACATGCAAGCTAATGAGGAATTAAGAATTTGAATGAGGAATTATGAATTTAAAGCTAGTCAGCTGCTTAGCTCTGTGTACATATGCTCTTATTTAGAAATTGGAGTGCCGTCTTCTGATTGAGCTGAATGAGGAACAACCAAAAATAGAAACTTCAGAAAAAAACCTGTTCTTTGCAGATAGGCCCTAGGAAGGCAGATCTGTATCATCATAGACTCCTGAGTTAGCAAAATGTGAGTTTTAAATTCTACCCAAGGGACAGCAGAAGCCCCCCCCCAAACACTCCGCTCTTCAGAAACTGCTTTAAATTATCAGTAGCCTTGGAGAAAATATCAGGCCTGCTTATTAAGAATAGACTGGACAAGACAGATGGAAATTCATCCATCAGTCTTCAGGTTGTTACTGCATTGGAAATGCCAATTTGGTTGTTCAGGCCTAAAGCCAAAACTTCAGCTCAAACTTTCTTCACAAATTGTTCATAGGAGTCTTCTCTGTCAAGCCAGATCTTGATTTCATTAGTTTGCACCCTGATTATGTCTGATGCTTTGACCAGAGAATAAAGCAAAGAGGCTTTCTCTACCTCTCTGCACTCCTGGAGCATGGGCCATAAGCAATTGCAATCCATATGCTTTCCTCAGCATCATCACTTAACAAGTGTCCCCTGGTCCACAAGCACACTCAAAGGTACTGGAAGACACCATGGGATTCACACGTCCTCTACAACCGCCTATTGATCTGGTCCATGCACAAGAGAGCTCCTGCTGCTTCTTGATGTAGGTGACATTTTTTTCTGCTTGTCCTTCACTTCTCTGGGAACCCTGAAGTTTCATGGCCCTGGCATTTCTCCCCATCCTGTGTGGTCCCCACCTTATTCTCTGCTGAGCACCGCCTATATGCATCTTTAATCCAGTAGGAACTGAATTGCTGTGGTTCTCTCCCCAAATGGCCCTTCACACCAACATAGCCCCAGCGAAATCCTTCCTGAGCTCTACCTGCTCTCCGCACCACAAGGATACTCTGAAAAATGAGTTCTTCCTTTCCTTAATGAACTTGTCTCTAAACAAACCCCATCACACTTTATCAGGCCCAAGCACCAGGTTTCCATTAGGACAAAGGGTACTGCTGATCACACAGGGGAGTTTTGTTGTTTAAGTCTGCTCACTGCTCAGCAGGGCCAACATTTTTTCCCTTGGAAAACCTCTGCAATAATTGAAGATGGGGAAAAATATAAACAAAGCATCTTCTCTGCAGAACATGAGCCTGCAGGTACCTCAGATCAGGCAGGCCCATTGCTTCATGTCAAAACCTATCACTGGGGAGTTATTTGGTTTTAATTCCCGTGTTCCTTATAGGAAATGAGCCCTTAGCAATTCAGACAATATAAATACCACATACAGAACTGTATTAAACCAATGTTATTAAGTAAGTATATTTACATGCTGAAAAGTCTAGAGATGTTGGGCTGAAGATTTCCTCTATGGCTTAAGTCTGTGCCTCTTTTCATCCCTTATCCGCACTAGGAGGATACACAATGGCATTATAACATTAATTAGTAACATTGACTGTAGGCATTGTGTTTTCTTTCCCTTGCTGCGCCCCTTCCCAAGCCATCCTTGTTTGTATACGATCTAATCCCAAATCCTGCCTCCCAGAGCACACGCGGTCCCTTAGCCTTCACTGTTCACCTCCCAGCTCACCTCCTGTGCTGGAGCAGCCTGAGATGCTCCCGTGACCTGCTGCTGCCATCTCAGCCACTACCTCCGGTGGCTTGGCCAGGGCTCGTGTCCAGCCACCCACAGTGCCTGTGCCCCAGCCAGTCCCTCACTGTCCTCACTTGTCCAGCTTTCGTCTCTCTGCTTTTGAATTAGAAGGCACCTATATGGAATATTTTGGCCCAGAAAAGAGATGGGGTTTTAAAAGGGGAAGTGATTTACTAGAAGACATCAGTGATTGAGCTTGCTTATTAATACAGGGCAGGATTTAAATGCTACTTATCATTAATCTTTAAAAATGTAGGTGTGGTTGTGGTCATATATTTTGTAGTTCTTATATTTTAATTCTTTATTTACTGCCTGTCTTTGGTGGTACCTGGCAGTCCCTGAGCAGAGTCAGGGACCATCTAGTCCAAAACAGAACAAAAGAACCCAGGCTGTGATTCAGGAAGGCAAAGCCTGCTGAGGTAATGCCAGTGTAAAGGCTTCTCATCGCTTAGTTTAGGATTAACTTGGGGAACTTCAATAATAACTTCATATTCTTCGCACTCATTTTCTGGTCTGGCCAAGGCACCTCCATGATTGGCTTCTCAGCTGAGGCTGCATGAAAGGCAGGGCTGGCGTGACCGGGACAAGTACCAGTCCTGGGGCACTGGGGAAGGGGCACAGGGACACTGAGATGTGGTCTCATGAAAACACAGTATTGGAAAGTTTGTATTCTAAGTGTTAGGTCATTTATGACAAATACATGTAGAGAGACTAGCTACAAAGGATCTAGTGAAAAAGCCATGTATGTTAACAAGGAGAATTTTACTATCTCTAGTCAATAATAGCTGGTTTTCAGTATCTCTATCACCTGTGCACTATTGCTATATATAGTATTACTATCACTATAGTAATCGATTGTGGTTTTGTAAGTGACTTCTTGGAAGGGACATTAATAACATCATAGTTATCTTATTTAAAGTACTCTCTCTAAAAGCACTGTCATGTTTATGTTTTGCAGCTGTATCCCTTTAGGCTGTCAGTCATTTCATACAGAGTGAATTTTACACACACAGACTAATTTTACTGATATGGTGGGAGAAACTCATCTGGGTTCCTCCAAACAGGGATCAATCACGTTTCATATTAGCTGATTATCGGTAATGGCATTGAGTGCTGTCTGGGAGGAGGAAAGGGGGAAGAGGATGATTAATTGTTCCTTAAAAGCAACTGGACAGCTTTAAGCTGTGCGATGGCAACGTCCATGTCTGCTTCTGCCAGAAAATATCTCCACCTTCTCAGCAGAGGACCACTGTGTAGCAGAATACTCTGAATTTCTGGTGGACAGACTGATTCCCACTCCTTGGCCACTGAACTTTTCACCATTTCATAAGAAATGGAATAACATCACTTGGAGAGAACACGGGGAACTTGCATTGCACGTGTGTATGTGCAGGGCAGGTTAGTTCCTTTACATCCTCAGTTTTACATTTCCTCTGAGCAATCATGGCACTGTGCAAATGACACGTCTTTGTGTCCTTGACAGCAATAAATCAATTTGACTTTGTTAAACCCTGAATTCGTCTGAGTGCTTTTCACTTTCAATATTTCCATGATCATAGCTGTGAAGGGCAAGAATCTGTGGCATGTTTTGTGAGACAGGTGGTTAGCTTATGGAAAATATGACTTAGCACATTTATGATAATATTAATATTTCAAACTATGGAAAGATGCTAAACTTCCAATACTCTTCCTTGTTATCTCAAAGAGGTTGTCTATTCCAAGTTCATATACAAAGCACTGAAATTCAAGCCTTTCACTTCAAAATTATTTTGCAAGATCTTGTAACTTTCTAGATCATCCTGTTCTTGTACAGTCAGCCAATCTTCTTCGACTTCACGGCTCCTTGGTAGCCAACCGATAGAGCTGAGTTTAACTGAAGATTATAGGTTTCCAAATACTTTGTACTGTATTCTGGCATGCTGGTGTTGCTTTAGGCTTCTGAGGAGCTCAGTGCTGCAGAGGTCATGTTATGGCAGCAGTCTTAATTAACTGCAATTTATATAGGCACTGATGCTGTTTGTAACGTCATATTGGGAAAAGTGGTACCCAGCAGCTGAGAAAGTGGAGATGGTCAGAATCGCACCAATCATCTGTGGCACGATTGTCAGCAAAATAAAATCTTGCTGTCACCAGGCAGCTCATATTCACGCTCACAGCATGAGATTTTGATGCCAGCTGTATTGTAGGCAAAATGAAGGCAAACTATCAGAAGGTGGGTCGAGGTTGCCTTACAACAGCGTAAACTGGGGTAGGACAATATATGAAATGGCTATTTTTGTGTCAGATCTGAAATTTTGTAAGAACCTGTCTCTGAGAAATTCCTAGCTGCATTACGGGGCCTCAGATTTAGGGATGTGACCTTTCTCTACACAGACTGAATGAGGCCGAGAATGAAATTACTATGAAGTTTGTATGAACTGAGCTACGAATTTGACCTTCAAGTTAGATTTTCCCTGTGCACACTGGTGAACCAAACAGCATGATGGAAAGACAAGTCGGAGGAACTCAGCACTAAGCGAGGCATGTGGAGGCACAGCTGTTTGTGTATTTGTATCTGTAGGCATCCGACTAACGCTCATACATGTACTCACCCTGACATAAATATCCAGAGCACAGTACGTTGCAATCAAGGATAAAATGGCCTGCAACCTGTTCTCCAGCGTGTTTGTGTAATGAAGATTGCGAGGGCTGCAGGGAGCCCCCGGCTCGGTCCTGGCCAGAGGACGGGCTGAGTGAACAGCACCGCCAGCGTGACCATGATGTTTTAACTCTCTCAGCGTCGGAAAGTGGATCTCCCCCCCGCTTGTCAGGGTGGCTTAACTGCCCTTCCCAGTGGACACTGCCAGCCTGGAGATTTTCTTCCCGGTTAGGAGCCTGGGAGAAAACTGATGTGAGAGGGGAGGTGCTGCCTCCCAAAAAGCCATGGTACTGTCAGCGGCCCATCAATATCTTCTCTCTGGAGGGGCAAGAGAGGCTCTGGCTCAGGGGGAGGTAGGGACTAAGACTCGTCTCCCTCAGTATATCCCAGCTCCCAGCCTTTATGCCCTCAAAATGGGAGAAATTTTTTTTTTCATTGCTGAAATTCCTGGCTGCACTCTTCTCTAACAAAAATTATACAGTGATGCAGTTTGCTACAGGTATGCAGCTTCCTATAGGCTCTTCCCATCCACTTCACAAATGCTTCTGTCATGTTGGCAATGCTCAAGATCGTCATTTTTGAAAACAATTATACTCTAACCTGAAATTCCAGTTATAAGAAACTGCATACTGTTAGTCGAATACTTTAGGCTGGGCTTATTGATATATTTTCAATTGGTAAGGCACCTTCTTAAGCCAAATTGATGTACACCTGTTTTAAACTCATTTAAGAATCTCCAGGATGAGTTTTGCCATGGTGTAACTAGCTCATTTGAAAATGCACCCTTTTGCCTAACCACTGCAAACCTGGGCCTGAATCAATCTGACCTGGAATCAATGAAAGACCGCAAGCTGGCAGTTTTACAAAGCTATTTTTACAGAAATCCTTCCAGGATCACACTTCAGAGGTAAGCTTTCCTGGTGTCAATCTTGGCACATGCAAATGAGAAACAATAATTAGTGACGATCTTCAAACCATGCTTCCTCCCACAAGCAGTGATATAATTATCATTCACAGATGATTACTCATTTTTCTCTACTTTCAATAAAAAAATTAGTAAATCTTAGGCAATGCAAGCTCATAAGATGCTGAGCTGCAATCTGATACAAACAAGGATTCAATGCAGATTTCATCCTGTCTTTAGCCAGACATAAATAAAATTCTCTGTGATGGTAAAATACCCAGATTTCTTGTAAACAACTAGAGTAGATGCCTACTCTAGTTGTAATAATTTGTAATAAATAATACTCTAAATTTATAATAATTTGCTTTAAAGAGACTATTGAATTAAAAATAACTTTAAAACTCATCATCACTTCTCATAACACTTTAGACTTTTAACACTGTACATTTAAAAAGTCCCCTTTGTTTTATACTACACAAAATACTCATTTAAGGTTCATCTCATTCCTTATAGTTCACTTCACTTTCCCCTTTTCATGCCCTACCTTAAATCCTGAGATGTTTAACCTATGAACATTGGAGGCTGTATTTTCCCATACCGTGGAGCCAAGAGACACGGGTAGCTGGATCTTGCAACCTTTTTGGGGCAGAATTTATAGTAATCAGTTGTACAGCCCTACACTATCAAAACATGTAAAAGCTGCCTTTTCCACCGAGTTGTGGCAGGAAGACCTTCTCCCTGTGCCTCCTCTTTCTCCGGAGATGAGTTACGGAGATAGATAGAAATCTTCCACTGTAAATCTGTGCCTGACAGTGCAGAAAAGAAAAACATGTCCATTTGTTTTGCAGACTGTATTTGTTTAAGTGCTGAAATGAGATAGATTGGGTACCAGAAACGTCATGCTACATTAGCAAAGTTGTGGCAGGAAGACCTTCTCCCTGTGCCTCCTCTTTCTCCGGAGATGAGTTACGGAGATAGATAGAAATCTTCCACTGTAAATCTGTGCCTGACAGTGCAGAAAAGAAAAACATGTCCATTTGTTTTGCAGACTGTATTTGTTTAAGTGCTGAAATGAGATAGATTGGGTACCAGAAACGTCATGCTACATTAGCAGGGAGTGCTGAATGGGTTAATTCACCCAGCGAAGAAACAAGGTAAATTCTCCACCATGGAGTTCCCAGTCCCTGCAGCTAGACAGCCTTGTTATGTGAGTTAACCTGATTAAAGCTAGCTGACATGCTCTTCCCTGATACTTGGGACATCTACTTTAACAGAGGCATGCAAGCTGCTTTGCTGCACAGCAGCATTTGGCTGCTCCAGAGCTGTGCTTATCAGCAGATCTCATCTCAGTGCAAAGAAGGGGCTCTTGATCGCTGGTGACTTCCTAATTTAGTAGATAGCCAGACCCAGGACATGTAACCTACACACTTAACCTCTCATCTGGGAAGAAAAATACAGTCTGTACATGTTGCTGACCCTTGCAACCTTCACGCTTAGCAGTTACTCTCACACAGAGAGGTTGTTCTCTGATTAATTTTTTGTTTTTTAAGAGAACTTATGGTTAAGAACTTCATATTTCTAAATGTTTTTCACCACTAAAGGAGACCTTTTCTCTGCATTTTCTGTTTTACCTGTCTTTGTGCATGCATCTTTACAAGATGCCGTTCTACCAACATTGCTTCTCCTGTGTTTTTAACTAAATTTTCAAAGCTTTTGATTTTTTTTAAGCTATGTTGTTTCATAAGATTGACCATGGCACTGATCCCTGCTATGGATTTTTAAAGATGACAAACACAAAACCTGCTTCAGGAAAACGTATAAACATTAGAGATCTGGTGACAGACCGAAATCTCTGGTTATGGAATAGGCGGCTGTCCCAAGGGAAGACATTTGCCCCAGGTTTTGTGCTGCTGCAGTACCTACTGCTTTTTTTGGCCTGGTTGTTTTGCTCTGTGTTTCTCTTTTGTTTTACTGAATGATTCAGCAAGGCGCACGCACAGGCACAAAACAAAAGAGCGCAGATGCTGAGTATTGGTGGATCCGTGGGGCCCTACATAATCCTTCCGCCTGCTGCTCAAACTTCCATTCAGACTATTTATTCATTGACTGTATGACTAAGACCTGCAATCAGATAAAATACAGGTGGGAGGACAGCTTGGATAATGAGATACCGTATCAGAAATTGGCAGCTAAGCTCTGCGATCGCTCTGTGTAATTCGTAAGGGGGGAGGGCAGAGGAGCATGCCATTTCCAGCACTTATTAGCCCTCCTTAGAAGAACAACGCTTGGGATGAAGCTTGACTATGGGTGGCCCAGGGGCAGGTATTTGTGAAGCTGGTTAGTAAGGTTTAACTGTAAAGTGAAGCCCCTCAACGTTTGCTCTCCAGACGGCACATGAATGGTCCCCTGAGCAGGAGTCTGCCTGCAGTCACATCGCTCGGTCAGCCAGGCAGCAGCTAAGATGCAGATCCATCCATAACAAGTCCCAGCGACATTTTCCAAAGCAAAATAAACTACAGTCACATTTGCGTTAAAAAAAAAAAGCAGTTAATTCTAACTGTAGAGGCCATGCTGTCATGATACTGGAATACCGGTGCTGAAGAGACCCGCATTTCTTAGCTGGGAATAGCATAGACAGCATCTTGGTGGTTAAAGGAAATAGAGAATGACACAACAAGGTGCTGGAGGACTTGGGGGGAGAGGAGTTTGCTCTATTATCTTCTGAAAAAAGTTCTCTTGCTTTAAAAAATAGATCCAGGGACAAAATGTTTCAGTGTCCCCTTGGTCACTAACAGTTTAATCTCTCTAAGCAAGAAATGCTTGTCTCCTCTTTTGAATGGGCTTACGAAAAGAAAATCCATTATTCAAAACTCATTTTGATTAATGTTTACTCTTTTTTTTAAATTCTTGACTTCCCCAGAGGTTGCGGTTATGTGGAGAATGGAAGAACTATCCATAGAGCTTCAGGAATGGTAACTTTTAAAATAATACAAGCTATTTTGAAGCTTAGTATCCTTTGAACTAATATAATGTTTTGTTTGTTTTGTAACTAGAAACAAAACTGCCTCATTGCGATTCTCCTCCCATGGTCCTTTTGGAATAGAAGTCATGCAGAACTTGTAAAATTGTTGTAAATAAAGACAATTTTGCTGGAGAAAAATCCTATGTGGGAAAAGTATTTTTAAAAAAATCCTTAATTAGAAAGACTCATAGCACAGGCCAGGTTGGAAGGGCCCTTGAAAGGTCATCCAGTCCAACTTTTCGTGGGAAAGGGAGCCTAGATGAGAATCCGTTTAATTTACCAACTATTAAAGCACCTCACTGGAACATCTTAAAAATTCCCCTGAAGAATAAGAGGACTATATCTAATGTAACTAGAAAAAGTTGCTGAAGGAACAGTTGGGTTTTCTCCCCAGCTGGCAATCCTCATTTTTACTCTCTTTCAGTTGAAGATCCCGACACAGTTTGCAAGCCTAACACTTCACATACTGCACACAGGCCCTGCAGGAGGCACGGTCCAATTCCTCACTTCTTAACGCCTTGGGGGGGGAAATGCAGGTTGCAAGCGGGCGACTGTGTAAAGACAACGGGATTGACTCATCCTGCAGCCCCTGATGCCCGAATGCTGAGCCGGCATTAGAAATTCAGGAGCATTGTAACCTGCCGATGAACTGGGCTTATCTCTAGGCACACGCCTGAAATCCTACTTTATCTTCATTGTTTTATGGCCTAAAGGGAACGTAAATATGTTTCTAAGACTGCACCTCGTAGGGAAGACTCATTCCCTATGGTGAACAACTACTGCCCAGCCAGCTTTCCTGTGTCACCTGTGGTTTTAAAGACCTCTGTTGTCATCAGTTGGACCTTCAATCTTCTCTTTCCCACCTGAAGAGTCTGAGCCTGTGCACTCATTCCTCATATTGATGAACTGTGCTGTTATTCCTCATACAGGGGAAAAAGCCTATTATACAGGTGCTACATTATTAAAGATGCTTAGGTCACTTAACTCCTACCGAAAAGAAACCCTGGGCCATAAAATCCCTAACTCTCATAGAAAGACAGTGAAACATTAGCTCCTGGGTGCATAAATCCTTTCTGAATACGCGTATGAGGCTCCTAAATTAATTAGCTACTTTAGGTTTTCTTTCTGAGGAGTGTTTTCAGGCTTGGAGCCCTGCAGTATAGCACAGCATGAGTGGCAGGGTCAGAAAACTACTGGCAGGAACCTATTACGCCATGGTCTGTTTAGTTTTGTTACTTTACATTTAAACCACTAACTAGAAGAGGAAGCATCTGCTTTTCAAGGTCTCCCAAACACGTCAAGAAAAGCTGTAAGAAAAATCTGCACTGAATTCTCACCTGCGAATGCATTTTCCATCTCAATTTCTCATCTTGCTGCTTAGAGACATGTCAAAGACACACAAATATTTACCGATGAATATCATTTTTTCAGCTCTGGGGAAATGGTGCTATTTGTATTTATACTGAGACCATCACTTTACACGAGCTAAATGTCACTGTACATGCATTGTTTTTCAAGTCAATATTTGTTTCTTGCTGCTATTCTGCATCAGGAGACTGATGTCGATGGGGTTTATTTAATCTCCACATGACTTCCTTCTGTACACAACTGCTCTGCAATTCATAAAGGCCCCAAATGAACAAATTTGACAGACTAAAACTTAATAGTGTATTAAGGACCTTGAAGCTTGATCCGAGACCCTTTGAAATCAACGGAAATTTTTCCACTGTGAGCAAAAGATCTCAGATTAAGCCTTAGTGAATATATGCCCAATTTCTTGCTGATAAAATAAAGCAGATGACTTGTACAATGGCTCTAGACTTGCTTTGAAAGGAAAATTTTGTATGACTGAACAAATAGTTTTATTGTAGCAGAAGGTGCTGCGGGTCCTTATGCCTGTTGAAAAAATGTCTCATGTTGGTGAAAAGCACTGGGCTGGTGGCATGAGACTGCTGCTGGGGACTGCGAGCGTGGGAGTTCCATCTGGCCAGTGTGCTTGCTGCAAGCACAGGAGAAATGAATTACTGACAGCCCACGTGGTGTACAACACCCTAAAGGTCAAGGACAGACTCCCGTTTAGCATGAGAAAACACTTCTTGCACAAGTCCTGGGTGCAAATCCCCCTGATGAAGAGACATTCAGGTATTAGACTGGCTGAGCTCTGACCTCCACGGTGGCCTGATGCACCCTCAGCGTGCCACGTGGGAAGAGGGTCCAAGGATGCTTCAGTACATTTAAGGTAGCGTGAGTTTGTATTTGAACTGGACTCGTGCTACCATTGCAGTCTTAAGGCAAACGCTCGTGGGGCTTGGGCCCGGTGCCCTGATTTGAACAAAAATCCCAAGCTAAACCCTGTCAATAGCTCCCGAAAAATCACATGAAAAAGAGAATTACTGCTTTTATTTCTGGAACTTTGCTGTTGGTAGTGGAAGCCATGGGAACCGATAGATCAATGCCAGACACTCGCAGAGCTGACAGCACATACGGACAATTTTTTGGTTGCCCATATAATATGGCCACTGTTTTGATACTGCAGTTACATTCTTTGTGGCCTTAGCAATAACTAGTTCTAGCTGTAGCTTTCATATGAAGGCATATTTTTTCTCTGAGACCCTTACTGTACCTACAACCAAGCTAAACTGTTTATTCTTGTCCATTGCCTGGGATAACTAAACCATATCTCTGCTCTTGCAGTCTTTCAGTTGCACCTAAGCTCACATAACTGGCACTGTACCTACACGTCTGGAGCAATTACCATGTAAATACAAGATAAGGAAAATATATCATTATGAAAACAACTGAATATCAAGCATTTCAGACATGTCATTATATGAATTAGTGGTAATTAGCCTTCAAAACCCATAAGCACAATATAATTAACCCACAAATACAACATAAAGTAATCACAAAAGTTCATCCACTATAAAGATTGAGCTGCCTTTTAACAGGTGTAATAAAATATGATGAATCAAACTCTGCTGGAAGTAATGTATATTAGGATAGCAGGAGTTGGTGTGTATGTTGGAGAAAGAGAAAGGACAGTATTTGCCTCTAATTCTCAGCAGAATGCCACTGGAAGTCATTTGTTTTTCAGCTATATACTATATACACCATATTTCTATTTTCCCTTTTTGTAGTAAATTGGTTATACTGAATACAGAAGACTGTGGTTCACGCTAATAACATCCTATGACGACTAGCACATCATATCCTTTTATTAACCAGAAAAATGCTTTTGTCCTGCCCTTGGTTGGGTTTTGTTGCAGCAGCTAATACTCATAACAAATAAGAGATATTAATATCGTGCTGACAAGGGAAGGGTCACAAAAACCCCACCTCAAAATCAACCAGAATCCCCCCCACTGCTCCCCCCAGGTGCCTGTCTCAGTGGTAGAAGACTGATTTTAAAGGCATGATACATTTCACACCTACTGTGTGCATTTCAAATAAATTTTTTCTCAGTAAGAACAATATTAATTTCTGGAATAAACCAGAGCACTCTAATCATCAGCACAAGCAAATCCTTGATTTACTCTGCCTCAGAAAATGAAGGAGACAATGAGGGGGTAGAAGATGGAGAGTGTCTGTCTCTTCTGCTTTACCAGACATCTACTTCAGGAAGCTTGGCTAGATACAGACCTGGGTAGAACTTACTGTGGGATCAGAGGTGAATATAACAAAGCAAATGTTTTAAAATTCATCAGTTCTATAAAATTCAAACAGCATATATTCTCTAATTCATACAGGGACTAAAAATGTGCACGTGTTTATGTATGTGTGTGTGCATACATAATCACCATGAAATTGTATAACCAGTATGCTATTCCTTAAATACATATTGAAAGTCTCAGGATTTTTGATCTTTAATCATGAACGCCACAACTGTGCTGACTCACCTGCCCCTGAGATGACAAAAGGAAAGGAGCCCACGTTGCGTGACCCCTGTTTGCCCCTGCAAGGGCTGAACAATGCTTATGCGGCGTTTGAGGCTTCCTCATCCCACGTGGGAAGACTTGCTATCTCCCTTTCCAGATCCCATCAGCTTTGCAGCTGATACCCAGCCCAGCATCGCTTGCTGTGAGAGATGATGGGCAGTATCCACCCAGACAACACTACTGATCCTTTTCGGACAGGCTGCCGGGCCTGACACCCCTCCTGCTCTGTTAAACTTGGACATTGCTCACTAGGCAACACTTCTTCTCTATCTCCAAAGCAAGTGCATACCGACCTGAGTGACATTAACTGGACAGAAAGTTAGTTTCTGAATGGGATGGTCCTGAAAACCTGCCAGACTGAGTAAATTTTTCTCTGTCAAAATTTGTGCAAGGTAAATATTCTTTGTTCACATAGTGGAGTCTCTGGGACATTATACCAATGTTACAGAGCAGAACTTGGGGTAAGAAAAGGAGCTGCTGTGATTCTGTGTCACTGCTACACAAGTTTATGTCTGGGCTGACATGGTACCACTCATGATGAGGAATTTAGAATTCAGAAATCAATAGATACAAAGGAATAGTTTAGGAAATAAACAGAAATATCTGTCTCCACGCAGAAATCCTCTTTGATGACAGTTTTAAGTAGAGGTATAGAAGAACTGGATCCCCAGAATGTATGTGTGAGTTCATTTCCTAAATTAATAATCAGACAGGTAGTGCAAGGTGAGAGAAATCTTTGCAGAAAATACAGGGCCTGGTAGCTAAAAGGTGATTTCCCCTCATACCTGTTTACCTGCCTCTGCTACCTTTAGAAGTGCATGGTCTGCATTTGGTCTCTTCAGACAAAGAGAGGGCTTGAGATGGCTCGGGCTAGGCATGCTTTCTGGTAGCTGGTGAAGAACATGGCAGGCTGTCTGTCAGTCTGGGCATCAACATCTTCAGGCTAGGGTAATAGAGGAGTCTTGCAGCGTCTGGCACTCCAATATCATTTCCTAGGATGTCCAAACCACCACTAAGTTGTGTATGCAGGTTTGGGAGGCAGTAGAGAAAAATGTCTTCTGGTGCCTAGCAAGGAGCAGAAGAGCTTCTCAACACTCACAGCATCACTGAGGTGAATGACTGCTCTGAGGATCCTGACTGAGCGTAAAACAGTGCCAGTGTTTCTTTTTATAGATAGACAAGCTGAGGGGCAGAGACGTGACGTGTCTTCTCCAGTCACACAAAGAGGTCCTGGAAGAGCTGGGGTTGAAGGCCAGGTTTTCTTCATCCATTGCTCCACCTGCTCTTCACAATCATGTACACCCAGGAAGTCTGGCCAGTGAGAGCTATAGCTTCAAGTATGCAATGTACAATTTTGATCTGAATATTAAAGCCACTGGACTCAAGATGGAGCAAGCTTTATCGATGGGCATATAGAATAGTTCCTACCATTGCTATCTGGTGGGAATCCTCCTACCAATCTTTAGCAAGCTCTGTTTTAAGCTGCTAGTCTAAACTTGCTGCATAGGCTCCTTCTATAGTCAAAGACAAGATGGAGATATCCCTGGAGGGCAATTTGTCCTTCCTGCCTTAAACCCCTTTTCAGGATTAGCTGAGCCACCTGCTTGAGATGCCTATCATTCTCTATTGCTTGCAGGTAAATAGATGAGCATTTCAAACAGGACTCTCTTAACTTTAAGATGGCAAATGTGTGATGAGATGAATTCCAGCTTCTTGGTGTGCCCAGAGGAGGTTTGGTCTGCCTGACAAATGGTTGGTGAATACGACACTATGGTAAAGCATGAGCATCCCACTTCAGTCATGTGGAGTGACACACCACTGAAACCATAGCAAGCCAACACTTGCAGAGATTCATACTCCCTTTGTGTTTAGCTCAGTATCTTTCCAGTCAGCCTCACTTCTTCTTAACCTCTTGGACCTTGCTATTGCACCTCTTGAAATGAATGGGGTGTTTAGACTTGCTCTCCCACCAGACACCCTGAATAGAAATTACTTGAAGAATCCTGAAATGAGGTGTCTGTATCCGCACATGCTTAGCCCTCTTGGACTGCCCTACGGCAGAGACCTCCAAGAACATACGCAGAAAAATCCCATGTGAGCAGGCAATACATTGCTCATAACTACAAAGCACTTTGAGCTGAATGATCTCTTTTATTTCAGCTTGACTTGTTTCTTCCTCTGCTGCTCTAGGAAGGATAGAGCCCAGCAGTTCGAAGTTGCTGCCTTCAGTCACTTCTGAGCTGGGCAAATGCTTGCACCACGCAAGAGAAATAAAACTTTTTCCCTGCTAGCAAAACCGAAGGAGCTGACATTCTTGCTCAGACTTGTAAAAAGTCACATGGAGGCTGAAGCATGGGAATTTTCAGCCCAGAGGGGAAATATGAGTAGCTGCAGAGGGTGAGAACTGAGAGACAGGAAATCAGACTTGTCCACAGCAATGATCTTCTTAATTAATCAGATGTCGACTCTTGCCCTGTAAAGGCACCACCACTTTGGACAACACAGCACAGAAATGCTAGAGATTCACCCAGAAAGTGGAAAAATGAAACTATGGCCACATGCCAGAACCGCCACCTCCATCACCAAATCCCAGTACTGAAGCACACAGTGAAAGATTTGTAATGGAAGCATCCAAGAGGGGCCATCTTTTAGCATCATTTTAGCATTGCTTTGCTTTTCCCTTCATTTTTTTTTTTACCACAAACATTACATGTCCATTTCTCTGCTCTGTGTAGAAGCAGACTGCATTTATGAAATACAGCCTTAAAATGCTGCTTGTGGGTACTGCTGTGCTGTGACATTACAAGCAAGAGCTCTATGAAACTTTGACTTACAAAAGAGAGCTTTTTGTTTTGTTTTAGAGCTATCACTTTTGCCAACTTTGTTACTGAAGACCAGTGGCACACAAGGAAACATGTCTATAGTTATGGAACACAAAACATCTTTCCTCTCTCAGTTCTCAGTAGAGATTAATTAAACTTTCAGATATCCTCAGACGTGTTGGTTTCATATATTCACACCCATTAACTGCCAGAGTGTACTTAGTTCCTTACATAATGTATCATGGGAGTGCATTATTCTGACCACTACTACAAATGTGAAAAGTTAATTTGCAAAACTATGTAGTTTTCAAGGTGTGGTAGCTCCATAAACTCACTACCAATACTTAGCATGCTCCAAATTGGTATACCAATCATTGACAACCTGATCTTGACTCCAGATAGCAAATAAAGTCTTCATCCCTTTCCCAGCTTAAGCTCTCTAATATATCATTCTCAGTTTACACTTACACACCATCCCTAACAGTACCAGCAGAAATCAAGACACTACCATGTTCTGTACTGGCAACCAATAACCAAATCTGGAAGTGAGCAAATACACTTCCTATAGCAGCTAATGTTGAACCTTACCACAGCAAAAATGCTCTTCTTGTTCTAGAGCATGGGACACTGTTGAGTTTTCTAGCCGCTGCCTTCATAGTCCTGTCAGCCCCAGCGCTGTGCCCATGCTGCAATGCTCAATGCTGTATTTTGCACTGCTGGGGTATGGCCAAAATCACAGCCTGCAAATGCAATGAGTGCAGAGAAGGTTGTCGTGACAGCTGTCCACTGCAGTGGGGGGCTAAATCCTTTGTCCAAAACCAAAGGCAACCCCCTTACAGGGGCTGCAAAAGGCAGAGATGAGGCATCTACACTCAGTTTGTGGGTATTCCACTAATTGCTCTCCATTTACTGTTACCATCCTTTTTTTCCACACTTCTGTGTTCACTCTGTCCCCTTTCATGGTTAGGTCGCAGAGTGGACAACAAATATTTCAAATTATGCCTGTCATCTAAGGCTAGCTACAGGACATGCTCTCATGACAATGATTGTAAGTCACAGCTTATGCAAAATAAGTATTTTAAAGTATTTCATATGTTAATTATGGTCATCAATTAATTTAAGTGAAAAAACAGCTACCAGAGGTTTAGCAGCATGCTTTGGATTGATTGAAAGGCATGAGTAGGATCCCTGCTTTCCAGCTGACTAGCTATGGGGCATGTCTTGGTGAGCAGAGCTCTCATTTACCTACTGTTGGGATATGATGCTTTTAACCTGGCCCAGGTGAGAGCAGCCACCACGCAAGTAAATGTGCTACAGAATGCATTCCATACCACTGTACTGATCACTAGGCTGGGACACTGTAAAAGTTCATTGGAAATACTTTATACGAGATTTTTTTGTCTCTTTGATGGGCACCAGTAGTGCTAGGCGTACAATACATTAATTATAATATCCCTAGCTATATGTACTCCTATTTCCCTCATCTGTACCCTTAGACCAAAGTGTGCTCATGTCTAGCATTATTGCAACCCATTACCTTCTTATTGTGGAGCCGAGGTGGGATATCAGAGATGGTGGTGGATGCTCAGGGCGCTACTTGGTGCCATGCAGATGCAGGGAGGCTGTGCTGGGCTGAGAGCACACAGGCTACATCCAGGGTGGGAGAGATAGGGGCAGCTGAGGTAGTATTTGGGGCAGCAATGCCAAGACATTTCTTCTGGTAACCCCCCTTCTACCTGCTCACACTCCAGACCTGTGAGAATCCCAGCTGGCCTTCGCAGGAGTGCTCTACCCCTGCTGGGGATCAGGGGGCCTGGGCTGGGAATCGCTATTTTATCAGAGGAAAGAGATTGTCTGAACAACCTGGGCAGAAATGGGAGAAACCAACGTATTTTTCAAATGGTCTTGCTCAAATGGACCATCCCATCAGCACATCTGCCCCAGAGCTCAGGGCACTCAGTCTGCCCTGTCACGCTGAGGACTCCCCCAGCGGGTCCAAGGTACAGCCACCTTCTGCCTGGAGCTTGTTCTGGCCCTGCACCACCCAAACACACTGAGGAAGGAGATGGGAGGTTTGGAGGCAGACTCCGATTGCTATGTAGTGGCTGTCCCCCATTCTCCCTTGTCTCCAGCTGCAGCATCCTTGGTGGCACTGGGTAATGTCTCAGCTGCTCTCTTTCCCAATACACCTTGCAATCTCCTGAAAAAATAATTTCACGTGATCCTTCACACGGCATGACATGCTTGCAGGTGACTAACCTGTATTTTACACTTGGAGAAGGAGGTTGGACTAGGTCACCTCCGGAGGCCCAACCTACATGCTGCATGACTCTATAAGAAACAGCCACTGTTGCATACATAACAAGAAAACACATGAGTGAACCAGTCATCTCAACCTATCCTAGTTTAAAAAGGAAATCCTTGTCTACCTAGGAAAATTTTTTAATAAAAACTGAACAACTTAAAATTGATGAACAGCAGCATCAGTACCACACCTCATTTGGGCAGGCAGCTAACATAACAGTGGCTTTTCTTAGATAAGCTTAAGGTAGGTCTGTTCCCTTCATCCCAACACCCCTGTTTTGCCACAGCCATGTGCCCCAAGCTGAGGCACGTGAGTCCATTTGACCAAAGGCTGGGAGGCATGGACTGGACCCTGTGATACCCCAGCCCCTGCGAGAAGCGAAGTCCCACCATCCCGTGGGCTCGGGGGGGACACCAGTGAGTCACTGCTCTCCCGCTAAACACTATCACGGGGCACAGGCAGCACAGTAGGCTGCTGGGGTAGTGAATCATATCCCTCATAAACCACAAAATGTGACAGGAGGTGTGTCTGGAGAAATCCCTGGAGAGATGCACCAACCTGCCGTGCAGCCGAAGCACTCCCAAAGCTCGTGCCCCAGAAGGGGTTGCAGCTGTGGGCTGCCAGAGGCTGGTGTTGCCCTCCTGCTTGCCCACTCTTTGCAGGAATGGCCAGGCCATGGGGTCCCACCTGGCTCTCCCCACAGTGGTGAGGGAGCTGCTTCACTTGGGACCATGCTGGAGGGCAAGAAGCAGCTGAATGCTCTGGAGGCATTGCACCACTCGAGGTGCTGGTGACACAGGGACTCCTCAGCTGGGCGAGAATCTCTCAGGGCACCGGAGGGTTGTAAAAGGGAGGCTGAAACAGCTTGGATGGCTGCAGGTTGCTGCAGCAAATTAAATATGATGAAACACAGTAGACAGTTTTATATGCTCTATTAACTGTATTGGACCTTCATATCAGAGTAATTTATTGCTGGATTCTACACAGCACAGATGAAGGGCCAAACCCTCTCCAGTTCAGGTCCTTTCCAGAGGCCTTGGCGTAGAAGATACATCCAATAAGAGTTAGCGGGAGCTGGAAATGTATTCTGGAGGCTGTCCTAGCAATGTTAGAGGAGCAGCTGGAGCCCTTACTCCTAGCTGTCTTTTGTCACGTTGGCACTGCTTGCACCCTTGGTAGGAAATACTAATCCAAAACAGTGTTGAGGTTTCATGGAGACTGTCCAGCAAGTCTTCCTCTTAATGACCATGTGAAAGGTTCTCCATATTTCAGATCAGTTTGATTTGCTTCTCACCTAGCAATCTGCTGGAGCAGCGCTGGTTGTGGAGAAGATGATCTCCCGCATACTCACGCTGGTGGAGTCGCTGCCTGCTTCATCCATTGCTGAACAGTGGCAAACACACCCCTGTGCTGATGGCCTGCAGGAGGAAAATGAGGCAATTCAGAGGTTATTGGTATGTGTCCCA
>NW_008825615.1:1269995-1272714 GCF_000699105.1 Pygoscelis adeliae
TCTGCATCGGGGATGTGCGGGCACTCACCTTTGACGGATGATTACTCTTGGATGAGCTTGCTAATGGCTCCAGTTATGTCGCTCATGAAGCTGATCTTCGTGATTCCTGAAAAAACCCATTAACACTGCATTACAATCCTGATGGCTTTCATTCACTGAATTATTTAACTACTTAAATTTTTTAAACATATCAGAATACCTTCTAAGTCAAACGTGACCTCTTGGTCTTCTGTGACAGGGGCTGACCTTGAGCACGCTTCAGCGGGCTGTTGCAGCCTTGCTTTTCTCTTCACACACACTCTCCCTACAGCACTCAGCCTTGTACCTTCAGAAAAAGGTGTTATTGAGGAAAGCAGCATGCTAAGTGGTTTTCTTTTTTGTGATTTATCCAAGTGCCTGTTTGCTCCCACATGCTGTGAGTGGATAATAGCAGTTCTCAATCAAAGTTAAAATTACTAATGCTCTTGTCTGTGGAAAATTTAGTGCAGAAAAACAAAGGTTAATGATGCTGCTATACTACTGATCTTACTATGGCTTGTCATATCTTCATCCCTGCACCCCTGTGCAGCATTATTATATTGACTGGTTATTCCAGTCCATATCTCCACTGAAACCCATGTAAGATTACTGTATCTGATATTCTGCTATGATGGTGAAACTAGTGTAAAAAAAGCCATGTAAACAACAACAGAAAACCAACGTTTTTTCAGACACTATGTACATCATCCAGTGACACTGACAATTCAACGGTACACTGACAGTGATTAGGACAGAGCATTACCCTGTCCTCCTCTTGAATATATGTTTATAGCAGTAAACTTTGCTTACGTATTTCCTCAGAGCTGGAAGCTGTTGAAATTATTTTGCACAGGATGTTGGAGTAGTCTGAAAAAATTTGAGCAACAACAGCAGCCACTCTTGCTTCAAGTTATTGACACTTCAGTGTCTGCCTGCAGTTCTGACATGCATAGACAATATACCATTAATTCTCTTTTTCTAATTGTGTTCACCCTAGGGTCTTTTGTGACTCATAAGTTATGACTGCTTTTTAGTTGTAGTCTGCTACAATTTTTTTGTCAGTCTAAAAGGGCAGAGAGCTGATTTCTTTCACTTATATATTCCCAGTCTTCTACTGAACACATTTAATTTATGGGAACAGTGGAACTAGAAAATGGGACAGCATTAGAGTTTCATATATTCACGTACAAGGACATTTTTAGTTGGGATAGATGAACTCTGATGGATTACACAAAGTCAAATTATATGCCTCAAATTATATGCATCAAATTATATGATGCAGTGATGGAGTGGTTTGGCCAAGTCAGTGTAGGCTCCTTATCTGAAAAGGTCTTATATCAGGCATCTGAAACCACTCTCGGGTACTTAATCAAAAGCAGTCTGGTTTGCAGGGGTTGTCAGCATGCATAGGTCGCTGCCTAAATTACTCCATCTGTATGGTGAGAGTAACTAAAATGATTGCTTGCTAGGCAGTCTGGGGTCAAGCCACCCTTTGTCAGAGTGCCTGGTCTCTGACACACTGGAGCCTTCAGCATGGAAGGCTGAATTTATCCTTTGGGTGCCTCCGGCCCAGTCACAGCCCCATCGAATACTGCTAGTTCCTTGTGGCTCTTTGGAGAAAGATTAGCAAATTGCAAAATTCACTCTTAAGATATAGTTCTGTCCGAGGATTGTCCTCCTGTGTATCCTGGATGTCTTCGGTGTGCCCTTGTGTACTCTTCCTGAGGCTACATGGAAGCTTTTTTGTCACACTGGCTCCAGTTCACTGACATGCAGACACATGTCCTCTTGATACCACTTCATACCTTCTTTCACAGGCCTAATACAAAGGTCTTGGCAGCTAGTGGAAAGATTTCCATTTTTCCCCAAATTTTGGAAGAATCACTCCCAAATCCCCCAATCCCAATTTTCCCAAGACTCTCTGTTTGTTGGAGTCTTGCTGCAATATAAATCTAAATTCAGAAAGTCTTAAGCACAGGTGTAACATGTAATACGGCAGTACTTCCAGAGGCAGTTGCTGGGGCTGTTTCCTTGCTGAAAATTAGACATGTATTTAGTTCCTGGTGAATCACCCTCGACGACTGCCTGCATAGGGCTAGCACGCGTGTGGGCTCAGAGGCTAAGCCATGAGCCAAGCGTGCAAGGTGCTGCCCTAACAGATACAAGCCATGGCTCTTTCCCAGAGACCTTGCAGTTCTGGGTTTTGCCTTAGGAGGCAAAAAGGGAGCTAATTTAATGCACGTGATCAGGCACCCCCTAAGACACTTCTTGCCTTAATTATATTTGCCCAGGAGTAAAAACGAGTAGAAGGAAAAGTCTGCTATTATCAGCACAGTGTATTCCCAGTGCATTAGCACATGAAATGATCTGGTGACAGAGTAAATAAGACATGAATTACTCTTAAAAAGCTTTTACAACAAATGCTAAGATGCTTCCATCTCAAAGGTGACCTGTAATTGTTAACAATTTGCAAAATCAACCGCATCAATGAAAATGAGGGTTACAATACAATTATTACAAATGCTTCGAATAATCAAGTTAAAGTATTCAGCACAACTGGCTTCCAATATGCCTTTTCATTTTCAGCTAAGGCCCTATGACAACTGGGCTGACTGTATACTAGCAGCCGGTAGCAAACATCTCCGCAGGAGCCCTCTGCTTTCACAGAGGCAGACCAGCTTTACTGCTCAACCCAACCCTT
>NW_008825615.1:1272727-1274641 GCF_000699105.1 Pygoscelis adeliae
CCCGACTTCGTAACTCTTCTGGAGGCCCCGCAGGCTGAAGCTGGATGTTGTCCAGCTGTGGCAGTCATGTCCTCACTACGCTTTGTCTCCATGTCCCAACAGTGATTTAATTTTAGTCCACTGCCTCCCAAGGTGTCGTCTGAGCAAAGAGCTGGCCATCTGCCCTGGACATCTGAATGGCAAGTCTAGGTAGGCAGAAACAGGCCACATCAGGGTACGGTGGTCCATGCGACAGCTACCGCAGCCAGCTGTGCTGGCAGCAGCTCACACCAGTCCTGTTGCGTTCTGGATTAGGACTTCAACATCTTGATGGGATTTTTAAATAGCTTTTATCGCCAGCCTCATATTATACCCACCGAAGCCAGTGATCTATTCAATTTAGAACAGCTTTATTCACAGATGTTTACCCACAAGTGCCCCCAGTCTGGAGGCGTGGGAAAGGAGGTCACTTACAATTTATTTAATTTTTTGATCTGGTTATTTTCAGCAGTCCTCTATTCAAAATATCTTGGAGCTGTGCATAAAGGCTGATTATCAAATCTATCTAGGGGACTTAGTCACACAGCTGTGCATCTAAATCTCCTTAACCATGTTTCAACAGTCTCAAACACATGATGTTAAACTGGAGATGGGATTTTTGGATTATAGATGGTGAAATGGAAAAGGGAGCACCAGGATTAGAAACTAAGCAAAGGTGTGACTTCTGCATAGGGCTGTGATGTTGTACTACGAGTGGTGGCGTGCAGTAAGGATTGCCTTGGCCTGAGAAAACCAAACGGCATAGACTGCACCAGGCTTTATTAAACTCCCCAAGAAGCGTGCACTAGGGCAGCAGCACCGCTCTTAAAAAATACAGTGTACTTTGCACCTGAGCAGTTTGGAGTTTGACAGCTTTACACATTTGGAAACAGCCACGGGTGGCGTGCTCTGCTTAGAAGAATTGTTGTGACCTGCAGGAGCAGGAGCTGAGTCGGTTTCCTGGTTAAGCTGAAACCAACACAGCGGAGCTACCCTTTCTCCCCCAGACCAGTCTCTCAGCTTTGCCAGATTATTTTGACAGGTTTTCTCCACGCTGAGGATTTTAACTTCACTTGTAACAATACCTTTTAGCTTAGAAACATTGTTGATTTTCTCTGCAGTCTCTTGCCAAAAAAGGGGGGAAAAGTGTGCTGGTTGTGGCTAGGGGTTGAGTTAATTTTCTTCAGAGTAGCTTGGTATGGGGCTATGTTTTGGGTTTGTGCTGGAAACAGTGTTGGTAACACAGGGATGTTTTAGCTATTGCTGAGCAGTGCTTACACAGAGTCAAGGCCTTTTCTGCTTCTCACCCCACCCCACCAGCGAGTAGGCTGGGGGTGCACAAGAAGCTGGGAGGGGGCACGCCTGGGACAGCTGACCCCAACTGACCAAAGGGATATTCCATACCATGTGACGTCATGCTCAGCATATAAAGCTGGGGGAAGAAGAAGGAAGGGGGGACGTTTGGAGTGATGGCGTTTGTCTTCCCAAGTCACCGTTACGCGTGATGGAGCCCTGCTTTCCTGGGGATGGCTGAACACCTGCCTGCCGATGGGAAGGAGTGAATGAATTCCTTGTTTTGCTTTGCTCGCGTGCGCGGCTTTTGCTTTACCTATTAAACTGTCTTTATCTCAACCCACGAGTTTTCTCACTTTTACTCTTCCAATTCTCTCCCCCATCCCACCAGGGGGGGAGTGAACAAGCGGCTGGGTGGTGCTTAGTTGCTGGCTGGGGTTAAACTACGACAAAAAGAAACAAAAAGAGTTGATTTCCAGACATTTGAGAGTACTGGAATTGTTCAGGTGCTGAAGTCAATGCAAGGTATCAGCTGATAAGTAGGAGGCTCAAATGTTAAAAATTTCAAGGTAGCAAGACAATGATTTGAAGGGCCCTCCTCTC
>NW_008825615.1:1274655-1276535 GCF_000699105.1 Pygoscelis adeliae
TACTACTGAGAAGGATGATATTATGGTGAACCTTGTTAAGATATAATATTCCCAACAGAGAATAATTGATGCTAACGCTAGTGTCAAACTGAAGATCTGAAAGGGACTAATTACTTTTTCTGCTAGGAAGAACTTTCCATTTCGTCACTGCTTCGATACCTGAGCAATCCCATTAATCTCAAATGTCTGAATCCCAGCTCCTCTGCTTAATTTCTGCTGGGAATTGAGGAAAATAGCAAAACCAGCCATGCCAGAGCTTACAGTAACTGAATTTGATGTCCTTAAATCAGAAAAACATGTCAAAACAGTCCTGATAGTCTTTTATAATGCATTTTTAAGGAGCACGCAGCTAAAAGAAAGTGAGCATCTGGGGAGCAGGGTGTCTCATGGTGAGTGCTGGTTTGGACACACGCTGCTGGGACAGGGAGCGAGGGATCCTATCCCCACGCTCCTGCATGGAGCGGTGGGGGCATGCATAGGGCTAAAAATGAGAGCTCAGAGGAAGGATGGCTCTGCTTGCTAGTGGGAAATTTCTCTCTCCTTCTTTCTCACTGTCATGAGCTCATGACAGGGGGAATGTCCTCTCCCTCCAGCTTTCATCCTGCTTCTCTAGAGGTTTCTATCTGGTCCTGGCTCCAAGACTGAAGGAAAGCAGTTAACTACCTCCCTTGAGCATCTTAGCCTATTAGCTCTGAAGCTCCAAGAAAAGTAAGTGCTCAGGTTGTTTGAGAGAGAGCATCAAGAGAAAGCATCATCTTGTGTTTCAAGAGAAAGCATCAGCTGGAAATGAAGGCGATAAGCACAACATCTACACAACTACAGCAGTTCTGCAGCGTTCCAGTGATCTTCCCTTACTCGATGTTTACTCTGCTCTTGAGTGCTTCTTTACAGCGGTGTGCGTCTTCCCTGATTATGTTGCAAAGAAAAGAGAGAAGCTAGATGAACAGTTTTCAGACAACATGCTACTCTGCAAGGACTTTGTCAGACTATTTAACATCAGCAAAGAGGAAATAAGTTTAATTGCTGAGAGCTGGAAGGAAGTATATTAAACAACATTTTATTGTTCTCCACTATAAAGTGGGAGTTTTGGCAGCATCCTTGAAGAGCATGAAGGTGCCACTTACATGATGCTGTAAAAATCCAGGAGCCAAATCACACTAGAAATACCATGCTGGAAGGGACCTCAGAAGATGATATATATGACTTGGCCCCTCCATGAAGCATGGTTAGCCAGAGCACCACTAGTCTGGGAGTGCAGCCTGTGTCTCGTCTTACCCAGGGCTGGGCTTTCAGGACTGGTTCCTCCTGGGGATGAGTGGCTCTGCTGCTTGCCTGCAAACAGTGACCAGGCACCACAGGACAAGAGGAAAATGAGAAAAATCCTACTTGAGGAATACTGGTGTGGTTGAAAGTCCCACCAAAGTCTGAATTCTGGAAAGGAGGAAGAAAACCGGAACTGATTTGAGATTGCTGCCCTCTAACTGGGCATTCTGGAAAGACTCATTGCTCTGAGAAACCTCAGGAGTAGAGGAGCCAGCGGGCTGGTCCAACTAAAGGTCACCAGCAGGACTCCTCTCCCAGCCAAACCCAGACCTTTTCCTTGCTGTAGTCCCAGGAGCAATATATACAAAAGCAATAATTTCTAGTAACTGGAGAAGGGGCCAGTTTTTTAAAAAATAGCTGATGCTAAATATTTCTTACTTATGAGGACATTAACAGAGTTCTGGCAGGTGCTGGTAGGAGAACAGAGCTTACATTTGATCCCCACCAGTACCAGAAGACAGGGCTTTCTCCTCCACTACGTTATGTTTGGCACATGAAATGTCAGGAAAATGCAAGTTTTCTGGGGTCACGGGAAGCACTTATCTTTGCCTGGATGA
>NW_008825615.1:1276588-1280262 GCF_000699105.1 Pygoscelis adeliae
GGTGTAGAGATCTCTACATGATCAGAGGCGCCCCGGTTCTTTCCAAAGGTGCTGGCTACACCCACACCCACTTGTGAACTCAGTGCAAGGGATAATGCATCTGGGGACAAACGTTGGCACAAAAGAGTTAACACTAGAGGGTGACTGGAAGTAGGCAACTGCATCAACATATCTGCCCAAACTGATAAGGAAGGATCTAAAGTGTCCTGGAAATGGCTTCAAGGGAAATTTATGTCTAAATGAGCTGTCAAAATCAGCAATTTGAGATGTCATTTTGTAGCATACCTGACAGGCATGTAATAGAAATTGAACACAAATTTTGAGGGATCAAAGGAATTGGGTAAAGAGACACCATTTCTGAAATGCATTAGTAGTCAGTTGTCCAGGGATGTTTCTGAAGACAATGTTGGTTCCACAAGAAACAATTACTACCTAGTTCTCTACAATGACTACCTAGATCTCTGTGTGTTGATGCTTCAGTGCAGAAATGCAGGGAACCACCATGGAGTTTTTGGCAATTTCACTCCATCATGCTGGGCATGGGTAGGTGGCCAGGATGTGGCACATCAGCAGGCATTGCTTGTTGATGATTTTCTTCCCATCATCTGGGTTCACTGTCCAAGGTCTACTTTTACGTGCATTGCACATTTCAAGCTCTTTTGGACCCTATAACATCCAATGGCTTTTTTTGCCTCTCTCTGCCAAAAAACATTCTAGCACAAATGAAAATTCAGACTGATAGATTTTCAGAATAATTTTCAAGATCACGCAATATTGCTCAGCCTTGTACTGCACATAGTTTGAACGACGTACACAGAATTTCTTGCCTCATGGAACAGCTTAAAGTATTTTATCTAATATGGCCCAAAATTAGATCAGCGTTGGTACTGCTGTACTACATAGTAAAATTATTTGAAGGTTGTTACATTAAAAGGTCCATTAAGATATTTGTTGTTGAATCAACAATGTAAAAGCATTACGCTTAAAATAGTCAAAATAAAATTACTTCCATGCTTTGCCTGCTGAAGATAACATTTTAAAAACATAATTTTATAAACCAGTTCCAGAGAAAAAACAAATTTTTCTGAAAATCAACTACGGTATCAGCAGTATAATGAATTAAATACACAGAGAAGAGAGATATTACATGCACCCAAAGTATAATTTTTGAAATAACTGTAATATCTTTTTCCCCCCTCTTGAATAATGCCCATTGTGTGCCTGGTTAGAAAACAATAGCTTGGTTATGAAATAATGGAAATTTATCCATGAAAATGCCACCCTCACATTAAAATCATCACACAGCTCACAGCGTGCTGCCTGCAAGCTTCTCAGATATAAATCTATCAGTAAATAAGGACTATTTTACTGTGGCTTTTAACCTTATGGGTACTTCTTATTAAATGGTTGCTTAGAATGTGCTATACACTGTCAAACAAAAAAGAGAAAATCAAATTAAACTGCACTGTAAAATTAAACCAAGAGAAGAGATAAATGCTAGTCTCTGCATTTTTAACCTACTTTTACATTTTATATTCGAAGTTCAAGCTCTGAAGACTGTACAGTAACAGCTCTACTGCTTGCTCCTTGCTGTTGTGCTACAAGTCCACTTGCAGCTGGAGGTCCCAGAGGTCCCAGGGCACAGCTGCATGGCAGGGAGAGCCATGAGCTCCCTGTCCCGGGCTGCTTGGTGGCACAGGAGCTGGTCACACCCTGGGGCACTCGTAAAGCATGGGAGGAGCACGCAATTCGATGTTATTCACTTTTGGGAAGCTGCCTTAGTCAAGGATGCAAACTCTCAAGTTTTCTCCCCCCATCATCTGGCTCTGGCTGCTCAGGAACCACCTTTTCAATCCCTGGGTTTTTCCAACCCTCCTCTGACGCCCAGGCAGAAGCACTGGCAAGGGACAGCCAGGGTGGATACAGCTGTGGGGAGCAATGAGATACTTGTCCCCTGGTCGCAAGCCTCACAGAGTGGTGTTGAGTGTGGGCAGAAGATGGTGATGGATGCCAGTGCACCCTGTCCATGAGGGAAAGCTACAGGATCATTTTCAGTGGGACACAGCCTGGATCTCATATACAGGGTATGCAAAAACTCCTTCACATCTGAATAGGTTGGGAAAGAGCCTGCACTTAGCTCTATATACATTTGCTGAATTCCCCAAATTAGGAAGGAACCAGGATAATAGCATTTTCCCTTAGAAAACTCCTTCAGCAACCAGAAAATAAAGAAATTGGG
This sequence comes from Pygoscelis adeliae, assembly GCF_000699105.1. Classification (NCBI taxonomy): domain Eukaryota; kingdom Metazoa; phylum Chordata; class Aves; order Sphenisciformes; family Spheniscidae; genus Pygoscelis; species Pygoscelis adeliae. The sequence goes on from NW_008825615.1 coordinate 1,278,828, forward strand.
CTTAAGAAAAGCTAAACTCTTTAATAAGGTGTGGAAGACATTTAAGTAATATTTTCTCCCCTATCTGATTATATATTAATAATTCATTTATGTTCTCAGCAGTTCCCAGATATCTATAGGCTCCAGTGGGCATCTACAGTGCTTAAGGGATGCGGACAAAACCCCGAAGCACATGCAGTGAATTTGATAGATAGCAGGGACTCGGGAAAACTGGCATAAATTTTTTCTTCCTATGTACTGCTGTGATTGGGCCAAGTCCTTACTTCTCCCCTGGACCTGGTATCTGGACTTTCCCATACTCTAGATTTAAGCTTTCCTGGTAATGCAAAGCAGTACCTTTACACGAGCCTCAAGCTCAGCTCCCTCCCTGAGCTTGGCTGTCTCTAGGGCTTGGCCAGGACTTTCTCACCTCGTTTCTGCACTTGTTCTTTTGGCTGCTCTTCAGCAGCATTGGGCAGGGTTCTCTGCTAGCACTTATTAACAGGAAGAGTTAACAGAAATGGCATGATTGTAAGTTTCCAAACACCCATGAGGTGCCTTTTGACAGCTAGCTAAAAAAGTTGTAAATACCTCCACCAGTAAATCCCAGTGCTATCTACTGCCCACACACATATCCAACTTCCCTCAAAGCAAGCTGTGCCTAAACCCCTTGTGTATGGTTTTCTTTATGATATGGTTTTTCCTCCTTTATGAGATACTGTATCTTCCTCTTTTGCTTTTTTTAGCAAAGTGTTTGGAAATAGTTCTTCTATTATCAAATACTTGAGAAAATAAGCAAGCTTTATGTTTTTTTAGCATGCATTTCCTTTTAGCAGCTTAGTATATATGTTAAATCATAAGTCAGAGCCTATGAACAACAGTTATGGAAAACTGCTATTTTGACACTAAATACTGTATCCTTTTCAAAGAGACAATTGGACTACACTAAGTCATTAAAAAGTGTCAATTGCCATTTAATATGAGAAGATTTCAGAGCAAATTTGGCACTGTTGCTATTAATGGAAGGTTTCTCCCTCTTTCGCAGACACTTGTGTGCTTACTAGAGAGAAGAGAAAGTCTGTGTTTGCCTCAAACTCTTCAGGACGGAGACCGTCACAACCAACAGGTTGAATGCAGGGCTTGTTTCACTTCTTTAATAATGATAAGAAAAATTGCGTGTAGATATTTCCCTAATTTCTGGTTCCAAATTTCTCCACAAGTGGGAGCAATTAGGACTGTAGTCCCTGCCCCCAAACCGAAGACGCAGCCTTTTGGAGCCTTCAGACCCCACTGAGGCTCAGCCAGGCAGCACAGTCCGACCCCGCAGATCTTCTGACACCGGGCTCCAAGTAATTGTAATGATTTTGGATAACTACTATTTCTTGTACTAGAATATAAATTTCCTACTATTCCTTCCTTTTTTTTTTTTTTGGTTTGTTTTGTTCTTCTCTGTAAG
>NW_008825615.1:1280748-1287280 GCF_000699105.1 Pygoscelis adeliae
CTCACCACCCGCTGACCGATGCCCAGCCAGTCCCCGAGCAGCGGCCCCCCCGGCCAGCTTCCCCCAGTTTATGTACTGAGCATGACGTCACATGGTATGGAATGTCCCTTTGGCCAGTTTGGCTGTGCCCCCTCCCAGCTTCTTGTGCACCTGCAGCCTTCTCAGTCGGTAGAGCATGGAAAATGAAAAAGTCCTTGGCTAGTGTAAGCACTACCTAGCAACAACCAAAACATCAGTGCCTTATCAACTTTGTTCTCATCCTAAATCCAAACCACAGCACTGTACCAGCTACTAGGAAGGAAATTAACTCTGTCCCAACGAGGACACCCTCCTAAGACTCAGACTCAGCAAGCAGACGCTGTGTGAAATGCAGCCCAGAGTCATGCTCATACAGCAGGAAAGTGCAATTGTAACCCCTCAGGTGAGTGCTCTAGTCATACCAGCCCCTAATGCATAATTTGTCAAACTATTCAGGATTTCCAGATCTTTGTTTCAGTCCAGGGAAAAAACACAGTAATGATCTGGGCTTTTCATTCAGGAAGATAACATCCAGCATAATTTGATTTTTAGCTGTCTCTTACTGTGTGGAATTCACACACTGTGCAAAGCAGCTTTATCAAATATTTACAGCTCTGTGAGACCGCTTGGCTAGTCTGTGCTAGCCTATGAAGTAACAGCTACAAAGCCATTAGTCTTGGCAAAAAAAGAAAGGTGGATACTTGACTTTCACAACTCGGGGAAACGTGAATTGCACGGAAAACCATCTGAGCAGCTGTACAGCAACAGCTATCACCGCCAGATGCGTCAAACAGAGCTGGGTGTGTGGACATACCCAGCTGGACCACTTCACTCTGGTCGGAGCAGGCACATGCTGCTCTGACCCTCAGACGTTTGGAGGAATCAGTTGGAAAATACCTAGTAAAGAAGAAGTACGTGTGCCTGCTTGTGTGTCCCATTTCAGACCTCACTCTTAATTTCCAAATTGGGTGCTAACTACTGAACCTACCTTATTTCAGCAGTTGGAGAAGTGCTTTGTTTTGTTATCTCAGTGCTATAATGAAGTGCCTTGGTAAACGGATCAAAAATTAAGTTATTGGCTGTATGAATGTGTGAATCATGCCTGTGTATTACCATCACCCACTCCCATGACTGGGTCTCGCTGGGCAGCCACCTTTGGTTTTGCACCTTCGCATTTTTGGGGATGTGAAATTAAGACACAGCACAGATACCATTTTGCTAAGCTCCAAGTATTTCCCCTCATGCGAAACTTCACGCATGTGAGAAATGCTACTACTCAAAAGCATTACTGCAAGAACACAGTGGTGTTCATGGGAAGCTGTCCCTTTCAAAATTAAGATATTACCTATTTGACTGGCAGTCATTGCACGTTTGCAAGTCAGGAAGACATAGTTACAGCTCAGCTGTCTATGAAACTCTCTCTAGGAGAAAACGGAAAGATTTTCATCAACAAAATACTTGAAGCAAGGCACAAAACATTCAATTCTGTGAAACACAGAATAGTGGAATTATCCTGGCAATTTACATGTGAGCTCTGAGTCAGTGCTTTCAGGCAGGCAATAATTCCACATAAGCATCCCTGATGAAACAGGATCATAAATCTTTCTGAATCGTATTTTTCAATTTATGTGCTTGGCTTCAAATTCCTCTCCTACAGGAAAGACACTCGGAGACAGAAGAAGCACAGGACCCAACCCATGGAGCAGAGTTCAAGAGAGTATTTTGCTACATAGGCCCCCATTTGCATGCTCCTATGCTAGTTTGAAATGGATATTCAAATAGGTATTTCAAAATAAAAAAAAAAAAAAAAAGAGAGAGAAACAGCAGGGCAGGTAGCAATTCTCTCTGGGGTAGTAGATAGCCTGGCCTGCTTGACAGAGGAAAAAAAAAAAAAGTAAATCACAACCAATAATACCTTAATGGGAAAACCTATCTAATTTAGCTTGTGGGGAGGAATGAGTTAACCTGAAAGTAAATAAATGTGTAGGTTGTTTCCTTTATAAATATCTTCTTTTCTTTTGCTGCTTGTGTTATAAATAGAAAACAAAATCTCGTTTCCAAACAGATTAAAAAGGGTGGATCTGGAGCTGGACTGAAAGTGGAAAACGGTGAGATGCTGTCACAGCACAGGTAGCTGTGAAAACACCCAGAGGCACGGGAAAGAGCCAAGGGCTCAGGTGGCCCACACTGGGACTGGGGCTGTTGGAGCTGGGGTACAGGGTAAGCGCCACTCCCCGCCTCTGAAAGGCTCCACCGACGAGGTGCCACTTCATCTGAGATGCAGGTTCAGGAGGGGGATCTTTCCTGGCCTTCCGTGACTTCTGGCTCTTAAATGAGCATAAATTAGTAAATCAACTAGCAGCGTAATTAGAAGCTGTCAGCATGATATCCCTCCAGGGCATCCAAACCTGGAAAGTCTTGCAGGCAGAAAAGGGTAATTCTGCAAGGGTGATGCTGGAGGTCTCGGTGCAGCCTGTTACCTGCCAGGCTGAAGCCGTGGTGTTTGACGAGAAGTGTGAAGGAGGAGGGTTTCCAGTAGTAGCAACCGAGTGGCAATGCTGGGGACTAGCAATACGCTGCCATTTCCTAGCTTTTAAATCATATTTGGTGAGCTGCTGATATTGTACCATCGTGTCTTTTTGAGAGTACTGCAGAGACTGAATGATGGTTTGGGTGCTACCAAAAACTCCTTCATTTTTAGGATCCCAGACAGACCCCTGGGAGGACATGGGTGACCCTCAGAGGCTATTTTGCTACGAGCTTCTGCGACAGATGTAAATACTTGATTTGCCTGCTCCCAGCGGAGATGTCCCTTTGTGTCTTCCTGCATGAGTGGGGCTGGGCAAGGAAAGGCTGCGCCCCATGTCCCACAGGCCCTTTGGGGAGAGAAGTGCCCGGCGATGGGCGCTTATGGGTGACGGAGAAGGAAACCCTGGCAGCAGGGAGTGGTGTCCAGAGTGGAGACAGGAGCGGACATGTGCCCCGGCCCCAGCAGTGGGGTGAGGAGCTTTCCTGGCGGGTCCGGGGGGAGTGGGCAGACTCTGTGCAGCTTGAGAAGCTGCCAGCTGGGTGAAAGGATCCAGCCAGCAAAGGCAACAGAGGGGGAACCAGCGTTCAGAGAGCCCCGAGCAGCAGCCACAGCCTTCGTGGCTGCCACGTGTAAGACTAAGCCTTGTCTTTAAGAGGGTGGCCTTAATTTTGGCATTTTGGCTCCTTGTTCCCATTCTGGATGTGAAGGAACAGTAATGAAAAGAGTAGTTCCCTGTGAGCAGAGGAGTTAGATGTTGGGGCTGATCAATGTGCTTCTTGGGTTTCTAAACTATTTACAGCCCCGAACAGTTCTGCTCAACCTGACTTTGCTGCCCATGGGACTAAGGAAAAATATCCCTTTGTAGTAGGAGCTCCTTGCCAAGTCCTACCCAAGCCCAGGATGTCTTATGACACCCTGTGACTCTTTCAGGGGTATCTCCTTGCCTGGATGGGAGCACAGCCGCTACTGTGAATGTGACTGAGCCTTTAGAAACTCCCCGGGGGAAGTTTTTCGGCAGTCCAGCACTGTGGTTGCACCAGGGCTCGAGCCCCTGCTGGCTGCACGGGGAGCTGATAACCCCCTTCCTCTTGGAGCAGACTTTTATAGATCTGAAGGCTATTAACATTTCCTGCTTCAGTTCACTCTTCAGGTTAAAGAACCTGATTAATCCTGCTCAGACCATATTTCTAAGCCTTTCCCTGCGCCTTCACCAGGTAGCTGACATGCTGAGCAGCTGTGTCCTGAGCCGCAGAGCACTCCAGCCGAGACCTCACCGATGCCGAGCTGCATGACCAAATCCCTCTACATGTCTTGTAGGGTGCAATCCTCCTTGTGCATCTGTTTGAGATGTCTGCCTTTCTCTCAGCACTGCTTTGTTCTGCAGAAATGCTACCAGGCGAGCCATTTCCCACCTTACATTTGTGCAGCGGCTTATTACCAGCTCAGAGTGATGCTTCCTACCTGGCCTTCCTGAACCCACTTCTGCAGATCACAGCTCCAGTCCACCTCAGTTACATTAAAATCCTGACCTCATCTGCACCTGCTAAAAAAAAACCACAATGGCCTCCACAGACCCCACACTTGTTACTGCCAGGACTGTCAAGAGCACCAAATTAGCTGTGTAAAAAGGTTCGTAAGGGCTAATCCACCAGCTGTTTGCAGAAGTAAAACCTTGGGCAGGCGGTTAACTTTACACAGGTCAAACCCGTTGAATTTATGAGGGCTGCTCATAAGCAGCTGTATTTACATATTGAGTGTGTGGAGAATAGGTGCCGGCTGTTTTAATATACCGGTCACTTTATTAAGGAGAACGAGAATGATATTTTCAGTCAAGTTATGCCAGGGATTAGTTTGACAGACTTAATGTAATTAGATGGAGATGAGTTTGGCCCGGTGACCTTTTTCGTTATCATGGTGTCTTCCCAGTGTTTGATCAATGACTCTTCAAATAGCTTTGAACTGATTTAAGGCTTTTCTCACTGTTTGCTTTGAGATCTTTTTCTCCCTCTTTAATATACAAGACTACTCCCTTTGTGTCCCAGAAGAGATCCTCATGTCTTAAACATATCACTTGTATAGGGAGGTTTTGCTAAATCCAAACCCCTCAGTCAGAAGAGGTGCAACTATCGGGTTCCCCTTCTACATACTCATGCGGTTGCCAGCAAGGGGCACCTGGATTTCAGCAGAAATACCAGGATTAGGGGAACATGAGATTTAAAGCCGACATCCACTGTCTTTAGGTGGCCACTTGGTGAAGCTGGTGGGTTTTACAGGAGAAGAAAAAAACCAACAAAGCTTCAAGGCACATCATCAACAGCAACAGGTTAAAGTTCAGAGCTGCTAAACCAACACTGCCTCTGCCTGAACGCTCCTAAAGTTGTCAAAGAACAATACAAGCAAAAGCAAATCTTAACTTTCTTGGAGCTCTTAAGGCAGGCAGGCTTATCTGCTTCCTGAAAAGAAAGGGAAGATACCTGAGGATACAGATGGTTTCAGCATGCACAGGACTTTGTCAGCAGAGGAAAAACAGGGAACAGTTAAGTACCATTTTCTCTAATTTTCAAAGGAATCAAAGAGTACCTTGCAGAAGAATCAAGCTGTTTAGAAAGAAATGCTACTCTTTGGACATCTTAATTATATAACGTTCTCTTTTTTTATGCTGGAAAGTGCTCTGATTCCCGACAATCAGGTATGTATTCGGTGCTTTTAAATGAATTGCAGATCATAGTTTTACCAAATAAGAGATTCTGTGTTTGTTTGGTTTTTAAGTTGAGTAGATCATGCAAGAGCTGCCCTCCTGGGTCCTGAAGTTTGAGAGACGACTGAAATGCAAAGGTAGGCTGAAACCAGCCCACGATCATGGAGGGCTACTGGCTCTTACGAGGTTGTGATCTGCATTTCAAGACAGAGTAAAGAACAGCTTGCTCCGTACTTACAGACCTCCTAAAAATCGCAGGAAAAATCCACAGCACTGGTGCTTTCCTAGTTCTTGTACAGGGGGGGGCTGGCGATGCTGTTCAGCCCATGATTTCCCTGATTTGGTCTGCCTTGAACTTTTGAATGAGCTCAATTCATGAGAGTGAATGCTCCTCAGAGCAGTACTTAAGCCCTGGTTTGGGAAAGCACAGAAGCACATGTTTGCCTTCAGCCTTGCCTTCAGCTGCTGAGCAATTCCACTGAATCTCATGGCACCTAAGCCCTCACTTGAATTAAACAAGCACTTTGCTGGGTGAAAGCCGTACTTATATGTTTCTCTATGGGAAAGTAGTGCAGTTTCTTCATCTTCAGAGTTGCAGATCTGGTGGGGGGGTTTAACTTCGAGCCCCAGTTTTTTGAATGTATGACTGCATGCTAATTCCAGCTTTGTTCTTTTAAAACTGAAAATCTCAGGAGTTTTTCAACAAGATTCCCAGCCACCAGGAAATATATAAACACAGATGAAATGCCCTATGCTTTTAATAGCTCATTGTTTAGAGGGAGTGTGGACCCAAATCATGGACTTTGAGTGCAAGGTTGGTTATAAACAATAAAATGAACTAGCCCTGTTCTCTGCCCACCACCACTCTCTATATATATTGATGGACCCCCTGTCTGTGACCAAGGAGAGGTCTCTATTCCACCTGATGCACATTTTGGGTCACAGGGACTAACAGGTAGACGGACAGTCCAACAGCTGTATTTCATGCCCCCGGAGGTCCAGTCCTGAAGTGGGGAGCACAATCTACCTTGTACGGTGCTGAGAATAACCATTTTCACACCCTGTGCATCATTCTGCCACTCAGCCCCCGTCCGGGCGTGGGAAAGCAGAGGGCAGAGACCTGCCCTTTCTACCCATTGAAAGAAAGGGCGAGGTACGTTAGAGACGACCTCACAGCATCACGAACAGTGAGTGGGGATGCCCCGACAGCCCGGGAGAGCCCGTTGCTGACCGGGACCACACAAGCGCTGGGCGACGCGGGGAAGCCGCGGTCGGCGGGGTTCCCG
>NW_008825615.1:1290860-1300029 GCF_000699105.1 Pygoscelis adeliae
CCTGCTGGTCTCGGCTTCAGGGACTCTCTGGAAACGGGGAGAGCCCGCTTCGGGCTTGCCCTCTCCTCGCAGCCCGGCCCTAAGCACCCCTTGCTGACCGGTGCTGGAGATGAGCTCCTGGACCAGGCGGGGCTGTAGTGAGAGCCATGCGGGTCCGCGAGCTTGTTTTGTGATTGTAACGTTGCATCCACGCTGACTGAAGACACAGAAGTGAAAGTCACTCAGGTCTGCATTGTATACCCTGTACAGAGTGATATATAGCCTACGGAAGTATCATACAGAGAGTTTAGATGCCATCAATGACTCAAAATCAAGTAGCTTTTCCCTCCGAGAATGACGTAATTTCTACTAGCAGTGTCTACTTTGTCAAATGCAACTTTGATGCTATATTTTCTGGCAAAATAGATAGGGTGGAAGCTTCCCCGCATATCAAGCAATTTGGATAAAAATGCCACAGGAGAATCTTAAAAGGTTTCTGCTTTTCTAAGGAAGGATGGATGCATGGGATGCAAGAAAAACAAGAAGTGAAGAGTGGAAGTAAAAGAACCTCTGCTTTGTCTAAGGAAGTTGTCTCTAATCAGAAATCATATTATTTTGCACACCTTTAGAAACTTTTGTTTTAATGTGGAGTGTTCCTGGTTTAAAAATCCCTTCACTAAGTCTCTGTTCCTGTCTCTCCTGCTTTACTGAAGGAACAGAGATCTTCTGTCCTGGTGCTTTCTGGTGAAATGTGTCCAAGACTGCTGGAGGGCTCCATGGTCTAAAATGAGAGTGGGAGATGGCGCGGACCAAGAAGAGCAAAAATCTCCGGATCTCATTAATCATGTGGTGATACCCTCAAATTTTGAACAACAAAGCAATGAGATTCTCAAACACTTTTTATGGTCAGCAGTGCTGAAGAAGATTTCTGTCCAGGACTTTTTGTAGACTTTCTGACATCTCCTACGTATGTTTGGGGCTTAGAGGAGATGGGAAGGTTACTATGTGTTCATACCATGTCAACCATAACAGGGCCATAATCTTCAGTGGGGCCATCGTCGTGATGGTCAGACAAACAAAAACTGTAAAATGTAGTATTTATTTAGACATGTCCATGACTGAATAAAACAACTTGCTGTATAACTCCATTCTGGCGTGTGTCCCAGGCAGTGACTCTGCATCTCAGCCATCCTCCCCTAACATACTGCAGCTACGGGTAGAACAAACTTCTAGGAGCAGGAGGTGACTGCAACAACTGCATCCACATGGAAAGCCCTCCGTCCATGGGCGCCTGACCATGAAAATATACATTTGAAAAATAGAAGCAATATTATTCAAATATTAAACATGGAAGGAAGGATTTAAACTGAGACAACGGGCTCTTAATGAAAGGCACAAACATCAGTCACTCAGCTGAATGAGTACAAGTTGATCAGAAGCTGGGTGGAGTGACAGCCCAGAAAGCTTCACATTATGTCAATTAAATCCCATTATTCTTTAGATTTATTTTAATAATTAAATTAATTTCATGTGACTGTGAAAGGAGCTGGAATGACTGCCAAAAACTGTTCTTGTGACAGGCTACAGAGGCAGGATTAGTCAGTAATTATGGCACCAGGCTGGTGCTCAAGAGAGGTGGGTTAAGAGTTTTGTGTCTCATCTGCCCATATCTGGCAATAAAAGGACTCTTCGTTCCCACAAAGTGGTGTTAGGGACAAGTACTCAGCTTGCATGGTAGGGAGGTTGTCACCTAAGTGGACCATCTCTTACTGTATCCCAGCAATGCTCCTCAGACCTGGTCGTGATTTCCTGGGCGTATTTGTGGGTGGATGATGGAGAGCATGTTGAGTTGCTTCCTTTCAGATAGTCATGTATGTCTTGCCATGAAAAGGAACCTGCCTTTCAGACAAGATTTCATATGCATTCAGGCATGTGTGCATGCATTTGCTCAGTCAGCCACACTTCCATCACGGCAGGAGTGTGGATGCAAGAGGAAAGGCGGTGTGAGGCCATCTTGTTGTGGGCTTATCACAGTCTCCCTTACTTCGGTTCTGGATCATTCAGATATTACTGGTCACATTGAGCCATGCTGCTTTGGGCAGGAAAAATCCAGCAGGGAATTGTTGGCTGGTTGTTGTCTGCACACGTTTCTTCTTCTCTTTCTTTAATGTATTGCCCTTCTCCTTTCCCAATCCTTTCTTTGCATTCAGGTTGCTGCTTCTTTCCTAGGAAGTCATTGGATATGTCACCAGGTACGTCTCTGCAGAGCTAGAAGAAGCCGCCAGAGTGGCTGTCAGCAGTGTGCTCTATAACCCCCTCCCTTCTGTCTGCAGGGCTGACTGCTCAAATGCTAATGCACTGCATGTGGGATTCATCTGCCTTTAGCTTTTGACATTGTAAGTTAATCATTTGAGTGCAAGCTCGTCACCTAAGGCTCTCTATATAGTTAATGGAGAGAAATAGACACCTCCAGAAGGCAACTCATCTCATCCATCTTAGGCATCTACGTGGAGATGAAATGAGTTGCCTTTTGGAGGTGCCCATTTCTCTCCACTGAGTCTGAAGGGAGCCCAGGGTGACTCGCTTAGATGGAGATGATTAACATTTAGATATGTACAGTGAGGTGAAATGAATCTCACTTCTTTTGAGTAATACTCGTAGTCATGACCTAGTGGAGATTGAGAACCTCTTGAGACTTCTCTGCATATCCTATAAAATCCTAGCTAGGGGCAAATCTGAGCTGCTTTGCAGTTTTCTGGCAAATAAAAGCAGCGCTGATCAGTCAGGTTAATCCCAGTGCAGTGGGGTGATGCTAATCTAGGAAGGGGCAAAGAAATGTTCAAGCAGGTTCCAGAGGTGCCATTTCGCTATGGGCTGCTCCTGCCCATCTCAACACCACGGCTGGGTGCTCAGAAAGAGGTGACTCCAGAGCCACTCTTGCCTGTACTAAAACAAGTTCTTCTTCAGCAGCAGAGTGATTCAAAACTCATTTTAAGGGCTCTTGCAGCTCTCTCTGAAGCACCTTGTGCTGGCTATGATGAGATGCTGTATGAGGCACTCACCAGACTCACTATAGTCCTTCTCTCAAAGCTGCCTCTTTCCTGAGCTCTGGATGCCATCCCATTACCTTCCTAAGCAGATAATCCTTTTTTGCCTTCTATGAAAAAGTGATATATTGTGCTGTCAGTGCCCAGTAATCTACTGCTCTGCAATTACTCCTTATAAGCAAATTAACAAAACAGCATCCTCATTTTATTTGTATTAACCTCTGCAGTTAAAAGGTGACAGATGATACCAAAAATACCAGTGTAAGTACTGTGTATTTTTATGTTTGAGCTTCTCAGAAATACTCTCAGGCTTATGTTTTCCATGGGTGGTCCCTGGTCATAAGTAGTTCTAGGGCCCTGACGTAAAAACAGATGATACTTCTGCAGGGAAAAGCAGAGCTGCCCTTTTTAAAAATGCTGTCCTAATAAAAGCTGCTGAAATTCAAAACTTGGCAGGATTGCATTCCTTGGCAGCTGGTCATTAGTTTGCTGTTGTTCTGTGGTCCTTGCTTGTCCACGTGTCAGCGCTGCAGCCTCAGATGCTTTGGAGCTGTGATGTGCCACCCAGTGCCATCAGCGCTGTCTTGCTTCACACAGAGCAACCGTGGTGTCAGCTCAGCAGCAAAGGTCTGGCCAGGAGCATTGCCCAGAGGGCACAGCCGTAACACGCTCGCATCTAACAGACAAAGTGTGAATGCATGTGGCACACGGGCACAGCGCCTTCTGGCTCTGCTACGCTGGGGCAAAGCCTGTTTGTGACTTGTTTGTTTGCACAGTGGTCAAAATAATTATGTATTAGCTTATGCATGTACCCCACTCTGGGTGTTTTCTTTCCATCTCTATCAGTGGCAAGGTAAATGCTCAGCAAATGTCACCTTGCTCCATCATTCTCCCTCGGTTATTTTGCAGGCTTGTTTATCTTGTAGCTTCCCCCCAACCTTGGCAGCTCATTCTTGTGCAGGCAGCTCATTTGCGGTTTGTATGGGATCTGCTTTGGTTAATGCTTTAGCAAAATCTTAATAGGATATATCCCAATCAATGCTCCACCGAGGCTGACATTTGTCACTGTTTTTTTACTTGATCACAGCCAACCTGGTTGTATTTGCTCTACAGCATACAAGCTTCAACTCCCCTGAACCGCACCTACTGAGATGTGGTTTCTACAAGGTGTCTCTCACATCCCACCTTGCCCCAATTGCAATGGGGCAACGGTGCTGCAGTGCCTCCTTGCCAGGCACTGTGTGGTACCTGAGGACCCCTCTTGTCCTTTCACAGGGCAGTGGGCTCAGACCACCCAAAGATGCTGTGTGAAGATGCTGCAGGTTGACTTGGTGTTCACAAAGAAGTTAAATCTGGGCTCAAGGTATGGCAGAGCGATGGGGTAGAGCAGACCTGCAACACTCATTAAACCTCTAGGAAATGGAGTTTGGGGTATGCTGGAGCCAGGACAGTGATAAAGTGTGCACGTGGGCTAGCGCCCCCTTCGCACTGACCGTCCGTGCACTGGAGAGTGCAGGCTCCTTTTGCACACTTTGATATGGCCATCCACTGGGGGTGCAGGGGGCTTTCTAGAAGAGATGGAAGTTGATGAACCATTATACATGTTTTCCTGGCATATGCATTTGGAAAAAGATGTAAAAAACGTGTAAATATATTAAGGGGCTTCAAAACTCCACAGAAATGCACCTGTAGTTTGGATTTTCAATGGCATACTCATTATTGCTGCAGGAGTTCTTGTTGATCCCTTTCTGGACTTGGGGAAAGCCCCTAGTGTTGATTAAAATGTGAGCAAACACACAACACAGAGTACTCTTGACAGAGGACTATGTACTTCTTATTTAGATGGCACCTAAAATTAATTCTTGACTTGCTTTAATTATAGTATTATAACATTATATTTTTAAATTTTGCTACAAATAACCAATGGATGAAAACACAACCTGAAACTTAGCCCACATTTTTGTGGCAATAAAGTGAATTGAAAAGGATGTCTCTTAGAAACTCTTTGCCTTAGGATGACTATCGGTTGCTGGAATATTTATTCCTCTTAAATTGAAAACAGTCAATATTTAAACTCCAGGTTTGTTAAAAATTCAGTCAAATTTTATTCCAAATTTATTCCATGACTTTGTATGTATGGGGAGATTCTAGCACAGTATATCTGAGCACACTCAGAATTTCTCTGCTAAAACAGGAGTGTGCTGAAGTATGCAATTTAGTCCATATTGTACAATGACTGGATAATTTTTTTTTCTGCTTTTATTTTTCTGTAATTTAGTGCTATTCTGACAAACCACAAAGAAATGCGTCTAAGTGACTTTCATATCGCTAGATAAGGAATAGCCAAAACAGTATCTTAAAACCTTGAAAGTCTGCATCTTCTCAGCTTAATAAAAAACATTTGTGGGGACACTGAGCAAATGATTGTGTTCTGTTACAATTCAAAATGTGACCACACAGAAATGACACAGAGAAGAAAAAATGTGGTTGAAGTGGTGAAAAACAAAATCAGTTTCACACTGAGCACCCAAAGCAACGCATGTCTAAAGTTGTTTGCAGGCAATAGCTATATCCTCCAGAACAAAGGCATTCTGTAACTTTTTTTCCAGAGAACTGCCCCAAACTTTGACTCGTTTTGGCTACATCCTGCAGCAGTTCTTTAATTATATCTGCCCCACCTACTGGGGGTGTGCCTGTGATGAGTGTAAATTTTATGACACAGCGTGCTCTGATATTGCTGCTGTAACTTCAGCTGTTAACTGGGGATGTTGTATGGTTCTTAGCCTGACTGTAACGGGGATGGATCACTGATTTGGGATGTTGTTTGAAAACATCAGCATTGCCAATATCAAGAGGTTAAGTGGTGATGTTGAACCGGGTGATAAATAGAGGTGGGGGTAACATGATCCCTTAATAGAGTTGTATCTCAGTATGGGTTTAAAAGATGAAATGAAGATGTCAGTCAATGGCTAGAATTTTGTTTCAGTCTGACATTCGATATAGTTGCCTCTACTGGATTGATTTTAAGTCTTTTCAGGCACTTTTATAGCATGATTTTTAGTTGCGCCCAAAGCCTGCTGAAATTGAGAATAAAACTTGCCCCGTCTAATGGGGGGTGGATCACACCCTTGGAGCAAGTTGTGCAGAGAGCACCTCTGCTCAGGCATGCTCTGGTCTATTCCTGTCCTTTCTTTAACAAATACTGAAGTAGCATTTTACATTACCTAGAACATAGTAAAGGTGCCAATGCCCAGTAAGAGGTTCACTAAATAGCAGGTTCTTATCACCAACAAATGAAGATGCATTAGGATCTAACAATACAGAAAAATTTATGGGCCAAGGAGGTATCCAGAGTTTTTGAGAACATGTTTTAGGGCAATGGCTGCAAGCAATTAACCAATTAAATCCTTCACATGCTTACAGCTATGGTTGGTCAGATAAGTAATCATTCCACCACCGGATAAGGCAAGAAGCCACTTACATGCTGCGAGTCTGCTGCTCTTCCTCATCCAGGGGAGCTGACACTCTCTCTCTGTAAACTCTCTGACATGGCAGAGCCCAGCTTAGATACGCCACTGTTAGGAACGGTGCTTTTTATGGGTCATGTGTTTCTCAAGTGTGCATGGCACATTCGCTTTGCACAGTATTTGTTGCTGATGGTTGCCCGATTATCTGCATGGGCTACCAGGTGCATCCCAGCTGCTGAGGGCGGTTGCTCAGTCGAATCGCTGATGAGTTGACAGCTTTGCTTCCTTCTCATGGCCCTCATTCGACCACTCTGTTTTACTCACTGCTATGGCTTGGGAAAACAGAGAGTGTATATGTAGGGCAATGCTAACTCTAACGCTTTTCTGGTACACACACAGAAAGAGCAAATGTGCGACAGGTCCACCCCACTTGGGAAGGGGGCCATGTCCTGGAGCTACAGAAGCGTCTGAAGAGGGTTCCCTCTGGAATCCCAGATTGCTCAGAAACAACCTTATGTGCCACTGTGTATGCCATTTATATGCCAGATGCTTTTATATGCCATTACTAGGTCATATTGTCCACTTGTGCGTGTGCGCACTTGTGAGTATTCAATATGACATGCAGGTGAGCGATACAACCCAGGCATCCTCGTGACAAGAGACGCTATGGGATCACAGAGGGAGAAGCAGGTTTGTTTTTCTTCATAACACCAGCGCAGGCTCAAATCAAATGAGACGGGTAGGACATTTCTGCATGTAATTCTAGAGATATTGCACACCCCTTCACTACCAAGCAGTGTTTTCTTTGTCTAGTCTGTATTCCTTTAGGCTCATCTCATTTGGCCTGTGATTATTTAGAGGAAACAGGTGGAGAATTCCCAGTGAGAGGAATAATATAGATGGAAATGAACTTGTTTGTGCAATCAGGCTAAACTGTTTTGAGAGAATTCAAGCACATTTGTTGCATGAGAAATTCCAGTTATCAGTATCTTGCACATGACTCTCCACTTTTTTTGCATCTTCTGCATCATTTCATTGTTCCCCCCCTAAGACCTCCCTCTATCCCCAGCGGAAATCAGTAATGACAGAATGTTATCGGTCTCTGGCAGTGTAGCTAACAGAATTTGAAACTTATTGTACAGTGTCCGCTACTTTTTTATTTCCTACATTATTAGATCTGTTTATCCCAATCTTCTGAAATCCTGTGCCAGCCCGCTCCTTCTAGAGCCCCCAACATTTTTCATATAATTTCATTTCATTTCATTTCATTTCATTTCATTTCATTTCATTTCATTTCATTCAATTCACACACTTCTGGTGGATAAAAATATCAGAGGTTCTGTCTACTGACAGAAGGGCTGTCAGTAAAGCAAGATTTGTTCGGTGCCTCTTTCACTAAAAGGTTGCCCCGTACACCCTTTGGGAAAAGCACTGTTCAGACAGAGGTGAGCCACAGCCAGGAACCAAGGTGCTATTTAAAACTATAAATGTCTTTATCTGTATCTTATCCCTCCAAAGGCTGAATGGAGGACTGACTCAGGCTGCTATGGTCCTGCAGCACATTTCCATAATGGATCTAGATGCACAGTAGCACAACCTGACATTTCATTATTTTTAATAGTGCTATTGCTGGAAGGAGCTGCTGATGTGAGTGCACATTTCGGCAGCAGGCGGAGGTACTAATGTGGAATCACAGCAGCAAGTGCTGAAAGATATGTGGCTGAGAGAAAAGGCAGTGCCACTGGCAGGATACAGTACACAGAGGAAGATTCAATTACGCAATATTTATAGGCCCATACCTTCAGTTTCAGTAGTGTGCAGCTGCAAAGAAGGAAGAATAAACCTCTTCCCCTACCAGTGCCTCTATGGGGCACTCAGTAGCTCATTAACAGTAGCACCTTCTTGACCAAGAAGAGAAAGGACTGCCCTGTGTGTTTGGTTTTGTGTCACAGCCCAAAGTTCCTCCTGATGTGCATACAGCTGTTGGCAGCTTTTGCAAGTGGAGGGCACGTGTCATTCATTTTTTCGAGTAATTGTGTTTTTCTGGAATTACGCGACTTCTTTTCTCCTTTCCCCCCACAGCTTTGCTGTCCTGCCCCGGCAGGAAGGCTGGTTCCTCCTTTGGGGCGGAACCTCTCTGCCCCTCTCCTGGGGCTGCAGGGAGACATGGGGCCCTGGCTTGGTCCTGGCCAGAGGATGGGCTCGGTGAACAGCATGGAGGACGCTGCTGGGCACAACATGAGAAATTGCTGGACGTGACAGATACCAGTGCAGGCACCTGACGAAAGTCACAGATGGTGCCCCAAGGGATGGCTGGGTTTTGCAGGTGGTCGAGATGGAGTTATGTGAGAAATGGCCAAAATTTACAGATAAGTGGAGGGGAGTGCTGGGGACTTTTTGGGAGCACAGCCTTTAAGACCCACAGCACCTCGGTCACTGCATCAGTGGTTGCATATAAAGCTGAGCTTGCCTACGTTAACTGTACCAGAAATACCAGATTTGGGTATGGATGTTGCAAAATGGGGACTGATGGGGAGGAGGTAATCTGGGCAGAGTTGTTGTCCTGGTTTCAGCAGGGATAGAGTTAATTTCCTTCCTAGTAGCTGGTACAGTGCTGTGGTTTGGATTTAGGATGAGAACAAAGTTGATAACGCACCGATGTTTTAGTTGTTGCTA
>NW_008825615.1:1300148-1309900 GCF_000699105.1 Pygoscelis adeliae
GCCGTTCGCGGTACTTAATGTGGGGGAAGCTGGCCGGGGGGGGGCCGCTGCTCGGGGACTGGCTGGGCATCGGTCGGCGGGGGGTGAGCAATTGTACTGTGCATCACTTGCTTTGTGTATTATTATTATTATTATTATCATATTATTATTATTATTATCATTTTATTTCAACTATTAAACTGTTTTTATCTCAACCCATGAGTTTTTCTTACTTGTGCTTTTCCAATTCTCTCCCCCATCCCACCAGGGTGTGGGGGGAGTGAGCGAGCAGCTACGTGGTGCTTAGTTGCCGACTGAGTTAAACCACGACAGTTGTCCATCTGGGAGGAGATGGAAGTCCTCCCCAGTCCTGGAAAACAGGATTCGTACAGACGTGACCCTAGCGGAACAGAGGTGCCTGGGACGAGAGCCACAAAGCCCTTAGCGATAGCAGGTTGCAATGACTTTATGACCATCATAAAGGGTTGTTCAGCCTGCAGAAGAGAAGGCTCCGGGGAGACCTTATAGCAGCCTTCCAGTACCTGAAGGGGGCCTACAAGAAAGCTGGAGAGGGACTTTTTACAAGGGCATGTAGTGATAGGACAAGGGATAATGGCTTTAAACTGAAAGAGGGTACATTTAGATTAGATATAAGGAAGAAATTCTTCACTATGAGGGTGGTGAGGCACTGGAACAGGTTGCCCAGAGAAGTTGTGGATGCCCCATCCCTGGAAGTGTTCAAGGCCAGGTTGGATGGTGCTTTGAGCAACCTGGTCTAGTGGAAGGTGTCCCTGTCTATGGCAGAGGGGTTGGAACTAAATGATCTTTAAGGTTCCTTCCAACCCAAACCATTCTATGATTGATTCTATGATTCTATGATCATATGTGTCTCCCACTGCAAGACATCACGGGTCAGGGAGGAAATACTAAACCTTGGGAAGCATTTTATTCTAGCCTGGCACAAAGGAGAGAATTTTCAGATCCCAGAAGCAGCACTGTAGGGGCACCCCTTGATGCAAAGCTTCCTTCACCCCATCCTCCGAGGCTCCCAAGGTGCGTTCCCCCCCGGCTATGTGCGTTGTTCATCCATGTGTAATGTGGGAGCTATCATGGAGGAAAGGCATATTGGTGACCACCACCATAGCTCAGCTGAGCTCTCAGGGACCTGCAGGAGAGTGGGGAGCCCCAGAAACTGAGGGAGATGGCCTCAAGTTGCACCAGGGGAGGTTTAGATTGGACACGAGGAAAAATGTCTTTACTGAAAGAGTGGTTAAACATTGGAAGAGGCTGCCCAGGGAAGTGGTTGAGTCACCATCCCTGGAGGTATTTAAAAGACGTGTAGATGAGGCACTTAGGGCCATGGTTTACTGGGCATGGTGGTGTTGGGTTGATGGTTGGACTCGATGATCTTAGAGGTCTTTTCCAACCTTAATGATTCTATGATTCTATGAGATAGAGTAGGTCACCCCTTTAGAAAAGCGTGTAATCGTATCTCAAAACTTCCTAATTCTTTGTTGCACTACAAAAATATCTTTACTTACAAAAGGGCCTAAGCAGGTCAAATTTTGCTATAGGTACCAAGGGTGTAGCAGTGACTAACTATAATAGGGAAAAAATAGCAAGAGAAATCATCTCCCCTCATCTCTGAAATATATTTTAAATACTTTCAGTACTTTACACTTTTCCTTTACCCTCCTCTTTGCATGCAGAGTGAAGCAAACCCTCAGCAAACTCATAACTTGACCCTCTGATAACCCCACACACTGATTCCAATATTGATTTTTTATGGAAAATATGAAGATCAATTGATTAAATTTGGATAAATATTTAGGAGGGTTTTTTTTAAACCCACCTCCCGCTACTGCCTTTCACATATTTAGGTGCCGGCTGAGATAGCCGAGTATAAGTGCCAAAACCTCTGGAATGGGTTACATTGTAGAAAGTTCAGTGTACTGCTAGGAAATGAGGAATATTTAATTACACCAGACTCCCCTGAGACGGGATGGGATGGGTCGTATGAACAACCCAATCTATCTGTTGCAGGTAAGCAAGCCATGAATAACAAATGGACTCCAATTTAGGAATGTAAATAGAGAGATGCCTGATTTAAGGCACCCGTCTAAACATTTTAGGCATCATTGTATGAATAAAGCAGGCAATTTTGTACAGTCATCTAGGCTCATAATGGGCCCTGGCTAAATCCAGTTTCCAATAGCGAGATTTCAGGGGAGATTTAATGATGCTGCAAATAGCACTGCACAAAGCACAGTAACCAGTTACTTCCTTTTAAGTTACAGCAGCATTTTTAACTTAAAAAACCTGTTCTCTGCACATTGTTCAGATTTTCGTTATAGAAACACCACTTACCGTTATCTTAGCTTTGCATGATAGATTAACCAAATTCACAGTCCTTATCTCTAATATCACCCACTATTTTTTCGGGATTTGTTAACCAGGATCTAAGCAGGTTCAGTCCCTCTCTTCGCAGTATTATTTATGTATTTTGATTTGACAATACTTAAGTGGGAAGTGTAAAAGCCCTGGAGGTGGCTCTTTCTGATGGGACTGGCTGCTTGGCTGAACTAGAGGTACAGACCATCGCTTACTTGCTTTCTCCCCCATCCCTGCAGCGCCTGCATCCACGCTGTGTGGGCACAGCTTTGCCCGGGAGGATGGTCCCAGAGGAGATCTCAGCTCAGCATCACCCACAGCCACGCATTGGGGATATTTCCCATTAAAACCAACTTTGGGGTTCAAATACCCTGAGGATACAGACAGCTCAGCCCAGACTTCCCATGTCCTGGGTGTTGGTGCGGAGCTGAATGACCCCCACCAGCCCAGAGGTCCCTTTCCTGAAGGGTGTCCTCTGGACGCCCCATCTCCTGCACAGAGAGCAGCAAGGCTGCCTCGTTGGGGTGCTGCTTCGTGGTGTCAAAGCTCAGGGGAGATGGACGGCAGCAGCTGGACTATAAAAGCACAAATTATTTCTGAAATAAAATACACCTCTCCTCATCTTCTCTGTTGCTGACAGAGGTCTCACGAACCCATGTTTACCTTCTCTCCCTGCTCCACCAGGTAGGAACAGCCTAGGGAGTCCAGCTTACCCTCCTTTCCAGAAAATTGTTTCTCACATCATGGGCAAAGGCGTTTGCTGCCACGGCTGTGGTGCATCTTAAAGGCAGAGCTTAAAATGGAGTAAATACTTGGGTGAGAGCGAAGCAGAACATTTTGAGGAGTATTGTTGCAGAACAGAGGGAAAAGTGAGTGTGACTTTGCAGTTGTCTCAGGCCGCTCTGACACTAATGCAGGTGTGCTCGGCCTTCAGATCCACCCACAGATGTTTCATTTTGCATGCCTCGAAAGGAGCTGTTGTCAGAAAAAGGAGGCTCTCAAGAACAAATAGCAGAGGGAGAAGCGTGCTCTTAGTATGACATTTTCAGGCCAAGGAGAGGTCTATGAAGGAGGTCTGTGGGTACATACACATCACAGCAAAAAAATAGAAATAATCCCCCCACACAGTGATTTCTTATTAGATACTTGCTTCATTTTCTTACCTGAATGTGGATTCTATTATTCCCAAATTTTTTTTCTTTCAAACATCATGTAAACAAGCACAGCTTATGAATAAATAAGTTGCAGAGTTCACGTGGATAGTTTTCTCCAGCATTACCAACCCAAGTTCTGGATCTCTTGAGCTTGTATGTGGGAACATGGTTAAAAATTAATTATTTTCACCACATCCATTTCAGCTTTGCTGTTGTGGTACAAAACATCCCTCAAAGAAACAAGCAAAAAACCTATTCAGCCAAATCAGCTTTTCCTTCTCCTTGCCTTTTCAGTGATGATTTGGTTGGAAAGGCTGGCTGAGGGTGAATTGGGTGTTACTTTATTGCAGGACAGTTTTGTGATCACAAGATACAAACAGAACAGTAATTTTTTTAGAAATTATATTTAATATAGATCAAAATGTAAAGATCATAGTAGAGATCATATACTGCGAGGGCAAAAAAAGGAGTTTAGAAACAGGTCATCATATCCATGGCAACATAGGAGGGATCTTTTCAACAAAGAGAGGAGTTCCTTGTCTCGCTGTAATTGCCTCATGAATAACACTTTGGGGGGCTTGGTGAGCAGTGGGTTAAGATGCTATTTTGGGAGGACCTTGGTCCCTCTGCAGTGTCGAGTCAGTCTTCAGGAAGCAGAAAGGAAGGAGAATGGCATAAATCGTGAGCAGCACCCAAGCCTGGCTCGCCTGGCTCCCCCGGCTCCCCCCTCATCTACACGCTGGGGTGGGTGGGGGGTCTTCCATTTCGTCCCCATGCCCACCTGAGTATGAAGTTCAGCACTGCGAAGGCAAAGGTGCAGATAATGGGGAGAGGGTCTTTCAGAGGAGGGCAGGCACGCTGTGCCAGGAGGTGTTTGAGAGAAGAGCAGAAAGCAGTCACCCGCCGAGGAAGAGGAGCAGCCGCAGCTAGCGGGCAGGGGTGTCCTCACTCGGGGGGCAGACCGAGCCACGGATCCTCGCACTGCACAGGACTTCGCGCTGCCCATGGAGAAACACCTCTGGACTGTTTTTCCATGCTGACAGGCCACATAAGGGTATTTGGCACATATTTAGTGAATATCAGAGTGAGCAAAATTGGAGCCTGCTCTTTATATCCCCTGAAGAAGTTCCTTGTTTTAGTTGACCTCCAAAAGTCACCCACAACCAACTCTTTTACACAGTACAGTTAATGACACAAATCTCTCTGCATTAACTGATGTACCTATACAGACAAGTAGAGGTATAAACAACCTTAGTAGCATTCATAGTTAGGTGCCTAGCAGGAGAGTTTGCTTTAAAAGCTGTACCAATTAGTATTTTACAGATGCCTACATGATAGTCAGAAGAAGAAAAAAAAGATTCTTAGAATGTATATAGAGATTAATATTTATTTACCTGTCTACCTATTTATTTATTTATTTATTCCTATTTAAGCAGGTTCCTCGCTTGTCTTTGCCTTACTGTGATGCTACAAAGGTACTGTTGATCATTTCACAATCATAGTTATAAGCAAAGCAGATGTCTTTCCTATTAACATGCTGCTAGATCTCACCCCTCAAATAAAACAGATGAGGCACAAGTCTGGAGGGATGGGAAGGAACTGTCTCCCATGCAAACTGTTTTTGATTTCTTCTTCATGTCACTCTGCCATCCACTCTGAATTTCCCACATATGTTTTCAGCAGACTCTGCATAGCTTCCAGGTGCTTGCTGCTGCTACTTATTTGCTCAACTACGATTTGATGTTTACTGGTGCTATCACCTTTACAGAACTTGAACAAGATTCCCATTTTCTGTGTCTTCATGACCATCTCCTCCTCTCCAGAAGGCAGATCCACTTAATAATGTCATTTCTTGCATTTCACCCTTCATTTTACTTACAAATCACTGTCCATTGCCAGTGCAGCCCTTTCAGCTCCATGCTGCCAACCAACCTTTCCTCTGCCAAGTTCAAGATGAGCTTGAGATCAGGAACTTGGCCAGAATGTGACCTTCGTCATTAATATATGACATGAATATGACAAGCCCCAGGATTTTGCCTGCTTGAGCAGGAATAGCCAAGTTCCAGCACTATTTTGCTCCCATTCACTCAGCTGATTGCCCACAAGGCAATGAGTGCTGGTGGCGTATCGAACACTACATCTAACTATAGGAAGGGAGTCAGACGTTCAGCAAAGCCACTACTTGAGGATCTTGTTATGCAGCCATCTTTCATGATGCTGTGCTCTTGGGGTGCACTTGAGTATGTGCATGACTGGTTGACATCCTCAGTAACCAATGATAGCTCTCTAAAATTGTGCTGGCTCAGCTGCCACTGCAAGAGCACACCAGCTGAGCACACCAGTGTCCAGGGCTGATAAGTCTGGGAGCAGCGTCAGGCAAAAATAACATACATACTTGAAGTCAGTAATGGAAGAGAAGTTGTCCAACAATGATCTGTTGGGTACTTCTTAGAGTCACCCGTGCAGTATAGCTTAAAGGAATCCAAGATATATCCCAATCATCTCCCAGCACCTAGCACTGGAATTGGTAAACATGGCATGGATGTGAACAATGAGGGCTTGGTCTCTATATGACAATCAGTATGGATAAGAGAAAGCTGCTTTGCATTGGCAGTGTGTTACAGCTGTATCTGGAGTGAGAAAAATAACTCATAGCTTCTAGCAAGCTGGTAGAAGAAACCCTGAACTTTAATTTACATGTTTATCACTTAGTAAATACAGGTGTTTGCTATTTCTCTTTCTAAAAGACACTGATATTGCTGGGAGAGATGCAATGCTATGTGAGCTCCCACTTCCTTCTGCTGGAACGTCGTCCAGGAGCTATTCAATTGTCCTTCTGCAGTGGCAAGGCTTAATTTTTACACCCATGGGGCAAGAATAGAAATTAAAAAGTCATAATGGGCTTGTCTGAGTGGACGAGTGTGTAAAATAATAGTAAATTTGAGAGTTCAGAAATGCAGAATCAGCTTCGGACTATATTCCTTATGCCTGAAAGGGATGCACACAGCTCAATAGTCAAATTTCATTTGCCTTTGGGGTTCTATACACACAGAACCTGTATTTAATCCCCTTTTGGCTCCTCTGCAAGAAAAAGGAAGGATCTGTATAAAACCGAAGGTGAAATCTCAGGAACTGGTTCAGATCCTGGGTTGGGCATAGGCATCCTGTGTGAGCCTGGGTAAGTCACGTCATTGCTGCCTGCAAAGAAGGGAAACGGGGAGACCAGAGTGAAATGTTTTCATTCGCTCTGTGCTGTCTGATGAAATGAGAGCTTTTATCAAAATTCTTAACCTTCTTCTTTTTGTAATAAATATATACAAAAAAATCTCAAACAAGGTGTCCTTTACATGAAAACTTGGAAGACCCTGTTTGCCAAGGAGATGTGCGAGTGGAAGAAAAGATACTTTTCCTGACCAGACTGTCTTTCCTCAACATCTCTCTGCTGCACCTCCTTGGACTTCACCTTCCTCAGCTCAGAAGTGTTTTTACACTGGGACAGTTACTCTGCCAGCTCTCTTCCTCTCTTTCTGCACAAAGCTAAGCAGAGACATGGCATGGGCAGCTTTGCTACTCTCCACCTGCAGATGACTACACCTTGGCAGCCAGTACTTTTGTGCAGCGGGGATGGGGATGACCATCGTCATGCTCACACAAAACCTAGGTGGTTAATTCGTAAGTGAAACTGTATAGCCTCTGCTCACAAGCACACTGAGGGCTAGGACGCTGTCCCACAGGAGCTGGCATAACAGGGCTCATAAATAGTTATGGCCCCTCATTACTGCTCATACAAATTAAAATTGATGCCTAGGTAGTGTGTGTGTGGAAGAAAAGGAGCAGAAGTGGCAGCACCATAGGATTTTTTATCTCTTTTGGAAGGTCACTTGGAGAGAGGTGTTTCCCCAAAAAGCCTATGTAAGCACCTGCAGGGGTGTACAGAGGAGCATGATGAAGCAGAGAGGAGCTGGGACTACAGCTGGTGGCAAATGCCAATGGGCTGGGAAAATTTCTCAGTTCACAGGCAAAATTTCTGTGCAAAGCTAGAGGTGAGACACCAGGAGGATTGTTAGGGAAGTCATCAAGGGTAACGTAGGGACACACCAGCGCAAGAAGCTGTGAGAAGTGAGCCCCAAATACCTTAGTAAGCCATGCACTGTGGGTGCAGAAGATCAGAGAGAAGTTTTTTGCCTGAATCTATCAAAAGATGGGCGTCAAAGGCTGGCGTTCCCAAGATAGTTTAAGGCAAGGCTTATTTTTCTGCCGGTATTTGTTGTTGTTAATAACTTTGGCAGGGTCTTGGCCTCATCCTAATATAGGGAGTAGGAAAAAAACCTGAAAACTCAGAAAATGTTTTTCAGGGCAGGAAGCTCATTTGGTTAATGCTAAAAGGATTTTCTAGTACAACACAGCTCTACAGTAGAGACATTTAATTCCTATCAGAGCTGGGTTTAAATTTGTACTTACACTGAAAATGTATTAAATTAACATTTTAAAAAACATTTTAAAAACAGGCTAATACATCCTGTCATGTTCTATCTCAGTGCAAATGCATACTGAGAAGTTACGATAAACAACAATCTATTTATACCAGAAATACCAATAGGCCTTTAACTATAGCAATGCAAATGATGCCACTCTAATTAAAATTGGTAAATGGGTATATTCAGTTTTTAATGAAAATATTCTTCCATGCAGTTCCAGTCTTTAGCACCATTTCATTTTGTCTATAGTGGACAAGGAATTAATTATTTCAATTGGAGTTTAAATCTCCATGAATACACTGGTAATCAAAGACTTCTATTAGCACTTAGATGAGCTATTCTGCTATAAATGAACTGGTAGAGATCTGCACTAACTGCAAAGTTGCTTTCATTTTGGGAATTAGACGGAAGAAATGTTAGGTAGTTATGAGCATGGACCAGCTGGCCCGATCTGTTTGTGCTGTGCAGGGGATTAGCTACAATGGTGAGACATCCCGAGTGTATGCAATTCAGCAAAGTGACGAGGTGCTTTTAGAAGTGTGATTAAGCGGAGTACATTTTTTTGTCATTACAGCCTGGAAATGACAGGGCACCCCAGGTCTCACTGAAGAGCAAATAGAAGGCCAGCTGAAGGGAAATGGGGGGAAAAAAATCAAATTAGAGAACTACGGGAAACCTGGGGCCAAGGCTTTCTCATCACTTCCCTGTCTGCTGCCATTGCTGGGCTTGTGCTAGCCACCCTGGTCCCCTTTCCTGTCAGTGGAGGGAAGGTATGGACTTCCCATGGATTTGCCATGGGATACAAGTTCCCATCTTCACTCGGTGGTTTCTGTGATATTTCTGGATAAGCCCCATAGAATAGTAAAAAAAATGATCATCCTCATAGCCCTTCTCCTTACTATGTTTAATATTCTGGTGATTTTTTGTAGAATTCCTATGCCAGCAAATGCCATCCCTCCTCCGCTGCTAATACTGATAGGAAGCAAAGGTAGAGCATCACTTGCCATCTGGGACACGCAGCAGCTACTGTTTCCAGGTGCTCCAAGAGAAAATCAGTCTCTTTGTGCATTACAAGTCTTTTTAAAAGGGGGTGAAGGATTAAAGCATCTTAAATTCATCAATGAGTAAGCCCTTAAGATTTTAACAGTCGTCTATGGAAGATGGCATATGCTTCTGTGCAAGCATATCACAGCAGTAACTAGACACTAATGAACGAGAGCCTTCGGTGCAGCTGTGTTGTCTGCATTAATCTTGATCAAAGGGATGTCTGGTTTCCACAGGCTCACAGGTGCTGCAATCCTCCATTGTCACAGTGCCGCAAACAGCCGTGGTGGTACCTGCCATCCCCTGCGTGGAGACCACCCTGCATGGTGCTGGGTGGCTGAGCAGCACCACGGCGCAGGGCAGCCCGGCTCCTGGAGATCACTCCTGGACGTCCTTCTCCAATGGGGCATGTCCCGGTTGGCCTCCTGAAGCCCCACTTCTAGTGATCATCCCCTTAAGTCTGCCTGGAGCCATGACCAAGGGGGCTGGCAACGTTTTGTGAGCGGTGCTCCAGCCTGTCGGGAGCTGCAGGACCTTCAGGGTAAAATAAAGCTGATTCAAGAAAAGTGGGATCAGACTTTCAAAGGCTTAATACAAAGTGGCCAAGGTTTGGCCTCCACTGTGACCAGCAGGTTGTTGTTCTCAACAACAGTTTTGTTTGCCTGTGTTGAAAACTCTCGATTGCAACTCAAGGAAAGATGATTTT
>NW_008825615.1:1309914-1343676 GCF_000699105.1 Pygoscelis adeliae
AAAACAAGACCTCTCAGCAAATCACCACCCAGAAAATTGGATGGTTTCCCTTCACAACTGATCCTGGTACTTGCTTTATTTCCTGCTATATGGTCTATTGTTTCTGTGAAAGAGCTATTGTGTAATTGATAGGCGGAACGTATTGTCTTCTGATGGTGTTTGTGCAAAGGCCAGGACCCTGATTCCTTATGGGGGGGCCACAGGACATTGCTAGAATAACAGCTCCGCAGTATGTGCAGCACAGGGAGGGTTTGTATAGATTTTGACAGGAAAGGAGTCACTAACTAGTGCAGCACAGCACTAATGCCTTATTTTTGATATTGTATATGAGATTTAATTGTGCCTCTAGATTGATTGGGACCATTCATTGGGGAGTTACTCATTAAAATAATTCTCATTCTTTGCATATGTAGTTTTACCTCATTCCATGCACCAACACAAAACTATAACACCAGAAAATCTCTGAGTTGCAGACTTGGGCTCAGGTATCATCGTACCCCTCCCTTGCTCTGTTTGCATCTATTCTTGACAGCACTCAGGCAGGCTAATGGGTTCCATGGACCAGCCACTCATGTTCTTTATGGCCTGGCTCGAGAGTTTTGCCTGATCTCTATCTTTTTTCTCCCCAAGTGGTGCTTGCACAGGAATCCAAATTCACTGCAACAAGCCCCTTTCTCATAACACTCAGGACAACAGAAAACCAGAGTAAAACAATGTGTCAGTCCAAAGCACTTCAAGTAATAGAGTTCTTTTTTTTTCCTTCTCATAGTATAATTTATTTGCCAAGAACCATTATTTTCCACTTGCTCTACCCCTGCATTTCGTAAACTAAAAACGACGCTACCCATTTCGGTCAGGCTCTGCCAACTTCCTGTATACGCTTTGCTGCCGTAGGAAAAATATTATGCTCTGTCTGAATGTTTTCCTGAGTCTGATGTGTTTTTTCTGTAACTTATTGTGTATTCTGTTAAACAGCATATTAAGCAACTTTATTTTAGCCATGGTACTAATATCCTTTTTCTTTCTGAAAGTAAACATATCGTGGCGAGTAGTACTGACTCCAAAGTCTTAAAAAATTTGTGATATTTCATGCAGGTTTTAATTTGACTTTCAGAAAGTTTGTTTTCATCAGTTTTTCAAAAGTCTCTATCTGGCTGTTTACAGTTGCACCTTCTGCTGAAAAGTTTTAACCAGCAATGCAGCTAGGACAGCTGTATTTTTTTTTTCCCTGACGTGATGTTGTTTTTGTAGATAGAGTTTTAGGCTTGTTAGAAAGTACAGGGATAAATACCACCTTCTGCTTCCAGCCTTACTAGGGACATGCTGATGTATTTTCACAACATGCTCATTGCAGTTAGTGGTAGACGAAGGTTCACAGTCACTCACAGGAACAAAGAAGAACAAGAACTGCAGAAGAAAGAAGTGCTTGGTATGAAGTAAAAAGAAAAATTATTTGCGTTCATTAGAGGATCTTTGTAATGCATGCATTTTGCAGCAGACCAGAGAGAGATGCTGGGATTGCAACAAACTGCTCTCATGGCAAGGAGCTTGTTGCAGAAGAATTACCCTAGGAGGTTTTATTATTATTTATTATTATTTATTAATGTCCTTTTTCGGTTAGCATAATCAACAATATCAATTCAGTAGAAATATGAAGGGGAAAGAAAGCCTGATGACCTGCTGAGAAATGCAATCTCCTGAAGTCCAGCAACATTACTGAAGGTAAATTTTTTGAGCAATGGTCCAGGAGAAAACATGATACAACCTGAAGCTTTAAATATTTGCTTAACGGAAATCCCCTTAAGAAATTTGTCAGAATGAAGTTGATGTAGAGAGACTTGTTCAGCGGTAGCACAGAGCATTTATAGAAAAGTGTTGACTGACTAAAGACTAGGATCTATTGGAAATCAAGCTGTGGAGGACCATGCATTTGAAATGCAGAGGTGCCACCTGAGTATGATGAAAAGATGCAGAACAACTGGAGGCAGTTGTGGGGGTTTGCTACTGCGACCACCAGAACAGAGCTGAAGAAGGGCGAGGGAGAAGGAAGGAGATGATCCTATGTGAGGGAAGAAATGTCCCAGGCACAGGTGGGGAAAAAAAAAAGATTCACAGCTTGAGAGAGTGGAAAACTGGGAGGATCAGGCATTTTAGGGGAGTAATAGAGGGGGCAAGGGGAAAAACAAGGCGCTTAGAGATCTGAGTAGAGACAGGACATGCTGGGACAGGGAAAGGAGGGGCAGCTGGTATCAAGATGCATTAAAAAATTTAAAAAGCCATGGAGGGCAGGAAGGAGGAGAAAAATACAGCTCTAGCTATGGCACTAGCTGTGGCACTGTGGACAGGCTGCGGGAGGCAGAGGGAACAGGCATAGTGACCGGGTTAGAGAGACTTGCAGAAACTGAAATAGGATTTGCCATCCCCAGTCAGATGCCTGTAGTTTACAGTCACCAATACCTTTTTTATGAGGATGCTGTGGTAGCTTGAAACAACCCAAGCAGAGTGCAGGAAGAGACATCAGCTGGTGAAGATTTATGGATTTGCAAGAAGTGTCTGTCCAAGGAGGGTGTAAACCAACGGGCAAATCTCATAATGTCACAGTGACCTCCCTGCCTGCAAAAAGGAACATCTCCACCTTTCTCCTTCCTCCCATGCCATTCAGTTCCCATCCTCTTCCTGGAAGAAAGTGAGATAACAGATATTTCCCTAAGGGCCAACCACAAAGAATTCATTCAAGGGACAACTAAGCAAGAATAAATGAGAAAAGAAAGGATTGGGATTTGCTGGGTGACTGGCAATGTGATGGAAGAAGAGTTAAAGGTCACCAGGAATAATGCCAGAGAGATAGAAAACACTACGAATTTGTCTGTGAAAATAAATAAAGGGAAGCAGGCATGAGGAGGCAAGGTATGTTCTGCTGCACGGTGTAATGAAGATGCTATTACAGCTTCCACTGATGGAGAAATTGAACACATGCCAAAAACACCACAGCCTTGAAGAACAAAAAAATCTAAAAATTGTGTTTGAGAGTCTCCTGGAAGATCAGAGACCTGTAAATTCCCAATTAACGTGCCTGTTCAGGGGCTACCGCATGAAAATTGTCCTGCCCCGGCTCAGAGACAGGCAGCACGCAACTCTTTGGCGTAAGGGGGTTGGCATGGATCAGCTCTCTCTGCCAATGGAGCCCCGTCTGTGTGAGCATGGAGTGGCTTTACTGGTGCAGGGGCAGCCTGGCTGGGCAGGCTGGACCACAGCGGGATGCTAATAAATTCTCCAGCACACCAAAATAGGTGTCTGTGCATAATCCACTCGCTCAGATCTGCCCAAAGGTCTGGGTATTGCTTTTTTGGCGAGACGTCTCATGGCACATTAGGTGACTCACTGGACCTGTTACAGACATAGACACCTACTGAAACCTGCTGGAGATGCTGAGCTTTGGGAATGGAACCACTGCTTGTGGTGCTGGGGCCTCCTGGCAGTGAGGTACAGCGTTGCTGTTGGTTGTCTGAAGGGTCAAAGCCACAATATTTGTGAACATTAAGTTATAAGGAGCCCATGTGTGTGTTCAGCTATAAGGCAAAATCCCTCGGCTCTTCTTCCCTGAAACTAAAGCCTGACGCTGCAGTTTTGGAAGTGTGCACGTGGCTAGACACGGCATGACCAACTGGCATCACGGGCAGGCAAAACAGAGCTACCTGAAGGTGAAGGATGAAGGCTTGCACTGAGGAGATGATGTGTGGTGTGCATGTATTTATGACTAAGCATCCAGTTATCTGTAGGTGCCACAGAAGCAGAGAATTTTTAGTAACATTCAAATTCTGTGCATTTCTACAACCGACCCAAAACTACTCACTGTATGTCTCAGGATATGATGGAAGATTAATGCATGATGTAAAGGAAGTGTAAATACCTTCTTAGCTCCATGAAGCTTACAGGCTGCATATTTCTAGTTTTTTTTCACCGAGATGCCTTCAGGTTATTTGCTGTGGCAATTATTAATTAAGCAAAGAGAGTGCTTGACCTTTTGAACAGTGTTCTACAGTTATAATCATATATAGGGCAATAAAAACATAAATCAGTAACATTGGGTATTTAGTGCTCATTGCAAGATTTACTTAGGATCAGCTGAATAGTTTTAAATGCATCTGAGTGAAAGGGGTAGGTTGAATACATTATGCAGCATAAAATTAGCTTACTCTGACATTTTCACAATGGGTGAACTTCCAAGAGCAGAGCGGATGATGACAATTGCTTGTGTCCCTCATGATAAGTACATTTTCTATAAAGATAGATGGTAGCATCCCTGCTTCCTAAAATCCCTGTTTAACATATAGTGTATGAAATATTTAACAAATCAGGGGAAACACAGCAAAGGGTATGAATGTTGTGATAAAAAATAAAGCCTGGTTTACCTCTCAGCCTTTACTGATTGCTTTCTGGCATCCATTCAGCTGAGCAGGTTGCTCACATGATGTTTGTGCAAAGCAGTGGTGGTGACCTGCAGCGTGGCTTCAATTCACAAGGACCCGAGATGCTGGGCTGGCTCCGGCGCTGAGCATGGCGCTCAGAGCAGCCCTCACCGCTCCACTTGAGGAAGCATCTGAGCAGCATGTTTCAATCTGCAGCCCTTGTGTCTCCTGCCTTTTCCTGTATTTTCCATGCTCATGCCTGGAAAATATGCATGGACTTTCAGACTGTTCCTCAGCCCTATGAAGTTCGAGACAGTTTCTGAGTCAGATCCCACCCACTGAAAAGCACAGACATCTTGTGTACACTGTAAGGACACATCCACCGTACGCAGCCCAATGCCAGGCAGCCTTATAATACACTTTCATTAAGTGCATGTCA
Organism: Pygoscelis adeliae; assembly: GCF_000699105.1. Classification (NCBI taxonomy): domain Eukaryota; kingdom Metazoa; phylum Chordata; class Aves; order Sphenisciformes; family Spheniscidae; genus Pygoscelis; species Pygoscelis adeliae. The sequence goes on from NW_008825615.1 coordinate 1,314,763, forward strand.
TAGGGTGCAAGGCCTAAAAGGATCACTGTGATCGTCTTGCCTGTCGCACCGCTCAGCACAGGAGGACAATCCCAGATGAATCATTGTTTGAAGTATTCGGTAGCACTGAGAAAGGCACTTAATTTTGTCTTTAAAAATTTTGGTTCTGGAGCAGCTGCCATCACCACTAGTAACATGTTACTGTGCTTAGCTCCTCTTTGCAGTAAATTTGTACATCTTTGTTTTCTATCTGACTGTATTTAGGCTAAAAATGGCTGTTTATTTTGAGTGTCCTTTCTCTGGGTAGGTAAGATAAGCTTGTGATGAAGTTAGAGCTTAACCTATGTTTAATAACCTGAGAACTCCCAGAGCGTCTTGACATTTTCCAAACTGCTAATGCTCATACTTCACTGTGGACCGGGTCCGATTTTTCATCCTTCTCTTCCATTTGTAGATCCAAAGGTCGCACATTTGTCTTTGCCTAGTCCTGAGAGCTCACGTTCAGCTGGTTGGTCACCACTGTCCACACACCTTTCTCAAAGTCAGGCTCATAGGAAGTTTTCTGCGCAAGTATACCTTCCCCGCTCCACACCATAGGTACTCCTGGAGGCTATGGGTTTGGTTGGAGAAAGAGCTCAAACTGCTCAAGAAGCCAGGTCTCTGGAGTGGACTCCTTTTTTACTGAAAGACTCCTTGCCAAAGCAGACTGATTTCTGTCCTCACTCATTCCTCTTATTTGCATGTCTTAATTTTGAGGGAACTGTGAAAATACCAGTATGTGAAGCTGAGTTTGAGAATGCTCCTCATCTTAGCCTGAGAAGAATGAAGGTTTTGGGGGATACTTGGGGTCACTGCACCACCTGGCTTCTGTCCGGTGCAGTTTTCATCTAAAATAGACATGCAATGGAAAAGCTTTTTTTTTTTTTTTTCTGTTTTTCCTGGTGAAAATGTCAGAAGATCAGCTGTTCTCACTCTATCCTTAATTATGTATCAAAGGAACATCCTGTTCCCACAATATTTTACATAATGGCCAGCCAACAGGATAAATTAATGCAGGAACAGACAGGGAACAAAGCTGGGGAAAAAAATGAGAAGAGCTGCTGAAACAAAGGAAAGCCATGCCATGTAGGACAGAGAAAATGACAGATGAGAAAGGTGCCAGAAAAGAATAATACTGAGTAGAAACACATGCTTCAAACCACTGGGAGAAACAGACTGATGCGGTGGAAACAAAGGACTCCAGCATATGCCGATGGAAAACACAGGGAAGCATCCAGCTGTCTCCATCATCACATTTGTTCCTGGATCATCTCCCTACAGGAGTCAGTGGACGGTTCCTGATCTTCCTGACAGTTGCTCATTCTCTGTGTGTCCATGTCCTGGTGCACCCCATGGTCCCACCATCTTCCACCCTCCCACCTTCTCAACTAGCTATCTGGCTCATCACTCTGGCCCATATGCCTGACATCCCATGTATAAGTCTGCTTAAGTCCTGAGAAATGAAAAATAAAAGGCTTGATTTGTTTGCTGAAGTCCTCATATCAAACACATGGAGAAGCTGTGCTTAGACACGTGGTCACCAGCCCTTCAGGCTTTTTTGTTTTATCCTTTAGACGATGGTTTCCAAGCTCTGGTTCATGAAGCTTCTGCCTCAGTGAGGACAGGCAATAATCCTCAGGACCATTTTGACTCAGTATTTTTCTCTTACAGATTAGATGGTGCGAATGCGGAGAGTTCCATGGGAAACTGACTGGCTTGGCAGCTGTGTGTGGGCCACAGTGTCTGGAAACTGCTGCCACTGACCCCTCCAGTTGTCTATTTGGATGGCCCCCATCCCGTAGGGAATACGTAGAATCTTTACCCTTGTCTTCCTCTTTCCTCTGGGAAGCGAGTGAGCAGAGACGACAGAAGAAAGGCCCAACTCCTTTAGCAACAGAACAAGGTTGAGAAAATTACAGCCATGTTTCTGCATTCTCATTAACAGGAGTTTTAATCTAAAGGCATGGAAACAGACCAAATGGTTTATTTGCCTCTGCCAAGCTGATTGCTGCTGCACAGGAACCTTTTGTCTCTGAAACTTCTCGGCTCTTGATGATGAATGCAGCTTTCAGAGTAAGGTAACAGTTGTGATTGCTGCAGTGAAATCAGCGTGGTATCAGTTTCAGGGCAACAACAGAGGAATAGATGTGACAGCAGAAACAGTGGGATGCAGCAGGGATGGAAATGCTCTGCACTCCTTACTATATCTATGCTTTTCAGACCAAAGGCAGGAGTACATCCAAACCATTCCCTACGGGGGAGAGGAAGGGCGGGGCAGGACTGTGTGTTTTGGATGCATTTTGCCTCTCTGGGTTTTCATTTGCATATGCCGGAGTCTTTCGTCGTCTCCCCGGCATCATGCTATTTCTCCCCCTAGTTCAGATTATGAGTTTTTGTCCTGCTGTCTCTGAACCACATTTAGATGCACCTTCACAGTTAACTGAAGCAAATGAGCTTCAAGCCACCGCTGCTAACATTTTCAAGCACCGTTGCCAGTGCTTCTTCACTCGAAGAATCCTTTGCTAGTTGTAAAGCACCTGCATGCCTGCACACACCTCCGCAGAGGAAAGGAGCTGAGAGCACATCTGCTGGGCAAACAGCGCCTTCGGGTGCGGGGAAGGGAATGAGCAGCAGGGACCAAAACAGAGGCAGAGAAATGGTTTGCCTATTTGTGTTTAACAGCGCTTCTGGGATATTTGCTGGTTATTTGGCTAGGTCACGCTGCTTCATGCTGGCTTCAGGCTCTGTGCTGGGCATGGAAACCTGGGAGGGACTTTGTGTTGCAGAGTACGTCTGTCAGGAGCGAGTTCTTTCCAACCTTGACTGTGAGATTGGTCTGAGATTAGATAAAGCTTAATTGTTACTTTTGCTGGATTTGACTAATTATCATTAACAGGATAGCATGTCCCAGGCTCACCAGGGCAGAAATTGAGGGTCAGGGTTTGAATTCTTTATTGTTACATGCAAGATGAACTCTTTTGAAGCAAAACTTTGCAAATGGTTTCCTATCCTCTTCGTATTCATCACCTTCTTGGCCTGGGAGAAGAAAACAACCATTAGGCTCAGATGACATGACCTTGAGCAAACTTCAGATATTAATTTCTTAAACATGCTGTTTGCTGCACAAACCATTTAATCTGTATCTTTATTTACATACATTTCCCAGTACATTAAATTGTTCCATTGGCTAATTCTGCTATTTCATTGGCCCAATTTCTGTTTTAGTAACAACATCCGGGTCACAAATGCAGTAACTGAAGAAAAATAGTTGCCCTGATCCTGGCTCTATCTAGCATGCAATTTGTTAGGTCCTGATTGAATTGATACAACACGAATGTATGACACACTTGTTTTAATAACAAATTTTCTGTTCTGCACGTCCCTTTGTTCCCTGAGTGACCAGAGATGACAGAAGAAAGGCCTAAATCCTTTAGCAAGAACACAGGCTTGAGAAAACGAGAGCAACACTTCTGCATCCTTCTAAAAATGTGCCTGAACTTCCGAGGCGGAGGCCAAATGCTCTGCTTGCCTGTGCCAGCCCGATCGCGGCTGCTCGGGAGTCTTTGTTTCTGAAACTTCTTGACTCCTGATGACAAGTGCGGTTTTCAAAATTAAGCAAAAATTCTGACGACTGCAGTGAATTCAGCGTGCTATTAAAAACAGGCCCTAATTACTTATGGTTCATAAAGCTTATTTCTTCTCAGAGCAAACCCAGTGAAATATGAGATTTTTTTTGTTCTGTTCTGTTTTACACTGATAAAATGACATTTCAGAAAAAGCTGAAAAACACAGAAACAGTTGAATACCTAGTTTTCTGAGTTTGAGTACTCGGTCACATTATTAAACTTGAATAGTGTGACTAAACTCATAAATGACAGTATTCCTTTCCAGAGCTTTTCTCATTCAAAAATGAGAAAAATGTTAATTAATTTATCCTACTTCCACTCTTAAACTGTTAATTAATTTATCCTACTTCCACTGTTGCATATCAATATAATTGTAATACGCACATAGCTAAACTGAGTGAGAGAAATGAAAGGGCTCAGATTAGAGCTCTCCTTAGTTTTCTGAATTTCCAGTTGCCGACATTTATGCTTGTTCTTTACACCAGACTAAAAAGCAAGAAAAAGAGTTAACTGCCTGAAAAAAGCCAAGAGCCAACTACCAGATATCATAAGATACTCTGTCTCACAGAGATAATTGCTAGTGTAAGATGAATATGAAAGAACTTTTCTAATGTATTCATATGACTTGACACTCCTAGTTAGAAATACAACAAGGTGTAACAGGTAAGGATCTCAGATTAAAAAAAAGCATCAATGCACCACCATGCTTTATTTGATCCTGAAAAAAAAATATTTAACTCACTACCCTGAAATTCCCCTCTTTCCTTTGGTTTCTAATGCGTATTGCTGACCATGAAAGGCTGTGAAGGAAATCGTTGCCATGAACAGTGCGATATGGAGTTTGTCTGTTTTGAGTGAGTACCCTTTGTCCAGTGACAGTGTCTTGGAAGTTATGATGAGCTGTACAGCACGATCCCTCTGTGTAAAAGGCTTCTTTTTGTTGTCAAGGAGACTAGCTTTTTTGTCAGATGCAGCTTTGAAAGTGAAGGAGTAACATGAAGGAAAACTATGTGTACTTGTGATACTTAAAAAGACCCACTTCTCAAACTCAAGAAAAATTTGATTTCTCCTCCACACTTACACAGACACATCAGTAATGAGTTTTTAGTAATTTCTTAGTACCTCGGTATCGTGCTCTCAGATTCAATAAAATCAAGTGGCAAATCCTGTGTACCAGCTACCAGGCAGATGACACAAGCTTTTCTGCATTGAGACTATGGACAGTATAATCAGCTATGGTTCTGCTCTGGTCTTTGGAAACTGCATTTGTCCCACACTTCAGGGACAGCCTGCTCACAGGAAGGGTCTGGCCAGGGTTTCGTCTGGCCTTTTGACGAACAGATTTATGGACAAACAGATGTTCTGACCGTTGTTTTGCTCCACTTTTGTGCTACCTTAGAAGGAGAAGGTTGAGGAGACCTTCAGGGCCTCTTGGTCCCTTCTCTTGCCTCCACTCTGGTTCACCTGCACCCATGCCAGTCCCTAGAGATGCTTGTCTAGCCTCCTCTTGGGGGTCTCCTCGGAATTTGAACCGTGTTTGGTATCATATTTTCCCTCTTTGTTCAGTTCTTTGTTCTAAACCTTTCTTTATAGGGATGGTTTCTGGAACTCCTGCCATGCTCACCAGTATCTTCTGGGCTTTCTCTAAGTGGCCCATGCCTTTCCTGAAGCATAGGACCCCAAACGAGGTCTGGTACTTCAGATGGGGCCTTACCAGTGCCAAGCAGAGCTGAAGGACTACCTCATGTGCTGAACTCCAGTCTGTGCATTCAGTGTTGTAGTTGCCTTTTTTTGTAACAACGAGTCACATCGGGCTTGTGATCAACTGTCCATCTCTTGCACCCTGTCCACCTCCCTCCAGCTCATCTTTTCCCCAGCACGACCAGCAACATCAGTTGTTTCCCACCGTGCACTGCACTGTGCTCTTTGGATTTGCATCTGTGTATTCTGTCGTCCTGGTGCCTACTGGAAACAAGGATCAGTGCTGGACCTAGAACAGTAAATTCCCACCCCTTCATTTTGACAGTAAATTTTGGATAGCAAGCTCTCTGGATCAGGGCGTGCACCCAGTTTTGCATCCATCCCTTAACAGTCTTAATCATTTTTTCCTTAGCTTCTTTATCAGAAAGTAACTGAAATGACACCAAGAAACTTTAGTAAAATCAAGTTGTGACGTCTCCTCCTTCACCCGTATTCACAAGGACAGTTACTAAAGTTGCAGGAGATAGTTTAATTGATTTGACACAGTTTGTTTTAACATATAAATCTTGGCCATGTGTCTTAGAAAGCAGGAGAAGCTGCTTGATGTACTTCTGAGGACTTAATTACTCCTAATATTCCATGTTACATAGAAAAATTCTAAATAAAAAAAAACAACTTCAAAAATTCAAGTTTCTAAAGTGTATTTCACTTTACAACAATCCACATTCAGATTTTGTTTAGAACTGTTTTTATTTCAGCTATATTCTGGATTCATAAAAATGAAAATGTGTTTTATTAGACTACTGAATATATCTTCATACTGCACGAATTTACAGTCTGAGCTGTCACTGACGAATGTGCTGGGATTTCAGAAAGTGTTTCCCTGCTGTGCTGAGGATTAGAAATCTTCCCACAGTAGATCTTATCTATTGACACTCCAGTCATTTCAAGCTCATTAGGCTATCACAGCTATGACATCTCCTAGTGAGGCTGCAACATCAGAAGTGCTCTGTACTTTACTGTATTTTACTCATTTTATGAGGCATGGGAAGGACATGAGCTGGAATGACAATCCACCCAATCCTGTCCCGCTTTGTCCTTTCCCCTGTGCCTCTTTTACAGCTGGCTACAAAATCACAAAGCTGATCTAAAAGAAAGCGTTGCCAATTTTTATAAGTGCACCTCTCCTTTATCTGTCCCACGATTTCAGCTTTGCCAATGAAATGATAACCTGCAGGCATCAAGCGCAGAGATTTCTTTCATGTTATTCAAAGACAACAGTTATGATGGGTATTATTTACCTCCCACCTTATGAGTGCACGGGGCTGAGGTGGGGAGGGTGTGTGCCGAGCCTCCTCCAGCCACAAGGTAGGGACGGTCCCTGTCCGCAGGACCCCCAGGGCAAGGCAAGCAGCTGGCAAAGCAAACAGTGAAAGCCTGGGAGAAAAAGAAGGGTAACAGTGATGGAAAACCGTGCCTATGGAGTGTAGGGAGTGCTCAGATTTTCCTTTTGAGGCCACGAGCCAGCAAGTGCTAGTTTAATGACACCTCTATTCCCGGCGGTCCCGCTGCCTGCCCATTAGCAACTGGCAGCTTCCTGGCAGCTTCAGAGGAGCAACGGGCCCTGGGAGGTGAACTGCTGGGCTGCAGATCAGCCTGGGGAAGCAGCCCCAGCCCTGCGAACCTGTGAGAAAGGAAGCTTTACAGCTCCCTGTGCCGGTGGCTGGACGTGGGGGTCAAGGCTGGTGGCAGTGCTGGAATGGGGAAGGCAGGCCGGGAGGATGCAGGAGGAGGTCAGAAGTGAGGTTGCACAACCAAGTCAGGGACAATAGGTGCATCTAGGGGGTAGGTGAGGAGTCCTGTGCCCTGTTGCCTTGCTGGTCAGCAAATGGAACACCCATCCTGCATTGTCCTGAGGACATTTCAGTAGAGGACGTTCAGAACAGCCAAATGCCTGAAGCCTGTCCTACCACTCACCATATCTCATACTCCTGGCTGGCTCTATTTGTTGCCGGCCTGGGTGCTGCATGGGTGTTGCAGCTGGGCTTCTGGATGTGATGGTCAATGTCATACTACAGGAACCTGCAATGAAGTGACTGAACTGCGTGAGTGTTCCCTCCTTTCCTGGTGTTGGCACAGGTATTTTCAATGCACTTTAATGCATTTCAGACATGCATTAGGTGGCTGCTCCTGCACTCCGCATCAAGGTGTGGGGAATGACCTGCATGACCTACTGCCACTCGCTGCTCTCACAGTGGGGACAGACCCCACCTCCACGTACCTACCTGGTGCAGTTCCAGCCAGAGCAGCAGGGCTGGATGTCTGACAGCAAGCCATGTTTTGGCTCCACAGCTAGCACCGTTCTGCCCACCTTCCCGCTGAGGCACTGACAGACTCTACCCCTAGCCACGTTGCTTGCTCTAGATGCCCCGTGCCACAGCTGTGGTTTACAAACAAACCTGCAACTCTGGGCTGGAGAGCAGCAAGTGGGCCACTGTCTCCCTAGCAGAAGACTCTTACTATAGATTTGATGAAGATATTTTTGCCATGACATGTATCTTGAGGTTATATGAGAGAAATACAAAGTCAGAAAAGGTAAAGAATCATCTTTGCTGACCCATAAAATTAATATATAGACTTAGACCTCTGGGATACAGTTGTCTTCAAAGACAGGACTGACTTCTCTTAGCAACACCCATCCAGTACAGACTGATACGGTTCAATATGTTCTTCTTTATTTATACAAGGAAAATTGAATCTTTAGTTATTGTTCTTATGACAGAAGTATGACATTGCTTCATGCAGGAAAGGACTCAGTTTTTTTTTAAACTTGTGGATAAGTAACATTTTCATGTAAACATTCATTAAGCATTTCATTTAAAGGCTTGGGACAGATCTTCCTCCACAGACAGAAGTACTTATTCTTCATTTTCAAGCATTTGCTGCTTTTCAGACTCAAAATCTTAAGAGTCTGAGTGTTATCCTTTGCATTTAGGTCCGTGATAGAGATGAACAGTGTTTGAGTGTACTTGTAGCTGGACAGCTTCCTTGTGATGAGCAAGCACTTGGTGAACAGAAATGACAGCTTCCTGCATCTGAAGGGATTTTGGAGCTGCTATTGTTCTTCCCAAAGCTTTCAGGAACGTGTCACTCCGAATCTTGCTTTTCCTTGATTGTATGTTGTGATTCAGAGAAATATCTTACCTGGCTTGCACGCAGGAGTAGAGGAGATGAGGGAGGAAAGGTGCAATATTTGAGCACCATGGTGGTCACGGGATGGCCAGCAGCTTAATGCTTGACTGAGACTTGCAACAAAATCCTGAGACCATGTCTCCTTTCCTTTTAACACAGCAGACTCTAGAGTGAGAGGACGGAGGCACCCCTCTGCAGCTCCCAGAGAGATGCTGTTCCTCATTCCCAACAGCTTTGCCTCTCTAGTGGAGTCTGGCAAGACAAATGGACTAAAGCAGCAGGCTCAGTATCATTCAGGGACCAGCAGCACTGTTCAGGAGTCTCCAGGAAAAGGTGAAGCCAGTGGGGGTGCCAAGACTGGCTGGTGGACTGGGGGTGCTGCTGTTAGATGCAGGGAAGCATCCTCCTTCAGTAGCTGCCTCTGACCTCAGGGGCGTTGGAGCGAACTGTGGTTTTGGAGACCTAGACTTAATCCAGAAACCACTATAGCAGACAGAAGCACTCATATCCATTGGTGCCTCACCAGGAAACTGGGAAAATGCCATAAAGACATTCAAATGGAAAAATAAAAGGTAGGTTTTGGAATTACTTTTTTTTCCCCAGCCCAGTGCTGCACACTGTTTTCTGTGGGCATTGCTATCCAAGTCTCATTTCAATAGGCGGGAAGTCACAGACTTTAAAAAAGCTCCCACCGTGGAAAGTACCAGCAGCTGCTGGTCTACAGAGCTTTCTCCTTCTAGGATGTGACTGACTCCACATAACTCGTACTACCTCTGTGGCCAGGTCCTCTCCTGACAGCTGAGCGCTGCTGGGGCAATAAATCCCTCCACTGCCATTGGGAGGGCCATGAGCAGGAAAGGCTGGACAATGTCTGATCTGCAGGATGGCTTCAGATGGCTCACTGAGTGTTTGCTTTCCTCTGACTTTCCATGGTGTACTTTAGCAGCTGCACAGACTGGGATTTAGCAGCTGTGATATGGCCCTGATACTTCCAGCTGTGTAAGATGCCTCCATCTTCTCAGGTTGCTCTTATTTTTGCTGCAGAGCTTTCCAATCCTTATCACAGGGAACTTCCTGGAGGGTAAATGGAAGATCCTTGTGACAACAGGGACAGGAATTGCAGGTCATTAAGGTGAGATAATTTTTGGAAACTGCAAAGAAAATGCCTCATAGAAAAAGTAATTTCACACTGGTTATTCAGGGAAGGAAAAAAAACCACTAAAAGACACAAGACAAAGACATAAGGGAGGAGAACAGGCTGTTTTCCAAACGCTTTCTCTCTCCTGCCAGCATCCTACCTAAGCTATACTGGCTGGGGTATCTCTAGATCACGTGCTTGGAAATGTCTTCAATCGATGTCCCTCATGGGAATGGATGCAAACCGATTAAGGGATATGGATGTCTAAAGATATATATAGGCACCCGCAGGCAATTTTTGAAGGCACCCAGTTTTCACAATAGCCCCCTTTGAAAATGCTTAGCTGGGCAATTTTCAACCACCTGCAACACAGAGGCACACTGTTACCTACCTACCTACCTACCTAACCTACCTACCTGCCTTTAAACACCTTGCTCTACTTACATGGGCTAGTGGTTAAAAGACGTTACAGCTGGTGAGGAAGTTCTGACTGTCCCCATGAATAATATGGATGCAGCCCTCTGCTTCCAGCAGAGCAAGGGGAGACGGCTCCTTCCTCTGTGCATTTCGGTATAGCTGCCATCACTGCTGTTCCGCTCCTTGCATTGGCAGGAAAGCGTATAGGACTGTCTCCAAAGGAGAAATCACAGTTCAATACCTCTGTAGTACCTGTCACAAGTGCACATTGAAGAAACACTGCAGAGCCCAAGCCTACCAGTGGCAGAAAGGCCAGATTCATTTCATGAGCCATGACTGTGAAGCTACAGAGCTGATCCCCACCGGGAAAAAGAAGTTCACAGCATTCATAGCAACCTCCGTGCTGCTTTCTCCTGGGGTTTTAGAAGACCTTGCACAGCAGGACATGAACACTGTTTGGGCTTCACAAAACTACAGGAGTACAAATGATTACTATTTATAATAGAAGGAAAAAACCCGCCCTATGCTTGGAAGCTAAAATTGCCTGAGGAACAAAAACCTCTTTAATATTGCTGTAGCTGGAAGGAAGCTCCTGGTGCAACTCTTACCGGGTGTTTCTGCTGTCGGTTTCTAAAACGCGGACGACTCTCAGATGCATTCCTTGCAAATGCCTGTTTGCCAGAGGGCAAATGTTTGACAAGATTAGACAGCTCTGATTATGTGCAAAGCATTACTAAAACTCTGAATTTACGTAAAGTTTTCTTCAAGGCAGTAGAAATGTATGCCATTTTCAAGACATCAATTTTACCTTTTGCACCAGCATGCACTGAATCAGCTCTTTTACTGTTGTGACGGGCAGCCTAAACTGGATCCCTTTCTGAGCCTGCTGTACGTGTTTCATGAAAAAACGAGGTGTCATTTTAGTCTTTTATTTTCTCTCTCTCCCCTCCCATTCCTTTATCTTTCAAAACTACTCTCTGCAGCAAAGAGCACGAGGAGAGGAAACATCAGGTCAAACAATTTAATGATACGTAATTAGAGCTCCTCCAGCTGCCGCTGGGGTAAGAAGAGGCCATGGCTGGTTTGCTGTCCCTTCAGACGAAACCGACCCGGTGCTGGGGGTTTGCCAAGACACTTTCCTCCGGGGAGTTTGCCTGAGGTGAGGAGTATCTCTATCACGGAGTTTCACGAATGGCTGATTTCAGGTAGGCGCTCCTCACCCGTAAAAAAGCACAATCGACCTCATCAGTCAGAGGAAAAAATGCCATTAATAAAATCATGTTCTCAGGGAAGGATCGTGTTTTCCTGGAATCAAGGAGAAATGAGTAAGGAAAAAAGCTCTGATATCAGTACAACTCTACTAATAAGTAGTGTAGAGTCTTTATACTAAAAATATCTAGCTTTACATATCATTATAGTTAAAAATAAGGGCAATGCATATTTCAGACAGAAATGTATAATGCTAAGTGTACTCTAGAGTAATGAGTTGTAACTCAGGGTAACTTTCAGGGGAAAAAAAGGGGACTGCAAGGAGAAGAAGCATTTTTAATGTTCCTTTTAAATCTCTTCACTTTTATAAATGACTCTGCAATTATTTAATAAAGCAGAATTTTTAGAACCTGGAGCTGCCTTTCTACAAATGATGTCATGAAGTGCCAGTTTATCCTGGAGGGACCCAGGAAGGACAGAGTCTAGTTTTCTCATCATTGTTGAATCTGAGTAGCTTCTCCTTGCTATATTGCTGAATGTATCTCCTCCACAAGATGGTGGCTAGGCATCCAGTAACCATGGCAGCCCTACCTCCCAGCAGCCCTTTATCTTCTTCTTCACCTTTCTGCTGTTTCCTGGTATAACAAACAATCCTGCAGCAAAGGTGCAATGATGGTGAGGAAGGCTGGAGATATCGTGTGGAAATACCAGAGGAGGGTAGTGATGGGGAGCCGTGTAGGTCTTCTTTCTTCTTTCTCAGCTGCCACATTGTTCTCATAAGTGAAATTTTCTTTTTTTGTGTTTGTCTCTTCTAATACCTAGTAATATTACCAAGAAATAACAAGTCATGGTGGGTGTAGGTTCCTCTTACCTACTTTCAGTGATACCAGGCAACATCTCTCTTCAAAAGGCACAAATTGGTCCCTCTTTGTTGACTATCCTAGGGTGCATTAAGCCCAGTATAGCTAACTGACTATCCTGGGGTGCGCTAAACCCGGTATAGCTAACCAGGTGGAAGAAGTGATTGTCCTACTACACTCAGCACTGGTGCAGCCTCACCTCAAGTACTGTGTGCAGTTTTGGGCCCCACAATGTAAGAAGGGTACAAAATATTAGGATGTGTCCAGAGGAGGGCAAAGAAGACGGTGAAAGGACTAGAGGGCATGACTTATGAGGAACGGCTGAGTATACTTGGTTTGTTCAGCTTAGAGAAGAGGAGACGGAGGGATGACCTCATTACCGTCTACAACTTCCTCAAAAGAAGGAGTGGAGAGGGAGGTGCTGATCTCTTCCTTCTGGTATCCAGTGATAGGACGCGAGGGAATGGCTTAAAGCTGCTTCAGAGGAAGTTCAGATTGGATATTAGGAAAAAGTTCTTCACTGAGAGGGTGGTCAAGCACTGTAACAAGCTCCGCAGGGAAGAGGTCATGGCATCAAGCCTGTTGGTACTCCAGAAGTGTTTGCATAATGTGTTTAGATACATGGTTTAACTTTTAGGTTGCCTTGTGTGGAGTCAGGAGTTGGACTCGATGATCCTCCTAGGTCCCTTCTAACTCAGGATATTCTATGATTCTAGATCATTGTGTTAGGGGCAATGCATGCCTGTGGGATGGTTAGAAGTTTATGCCATGACCGGTGCCCTGAATGAGCTATGGAAATCAGACAATGGATGTATTTTCTTACTTCAGTGGGGGTGGTGTTCAGTCCTGCAAGATTCAGTGGAGGAAACAAAGAGCAATGGGGGTCCCCCAACCCTTTCTTGGTGCATCCCTGCCTCAGAGGTGGTACTTTGGGGTTTAAAGAAGTGTGTTCCCTGACTGCAAGAGCTGTGTTGGAAGAAGCTCATGGTGTACACAGACCTCTACTACACATTAACTGATTCAACTAGTTTGCAGTGGTGACGATGCTAATGGTGATTTTTTACTGGGTCAGAATAAAGAGTGGCATCCACTTAAGGAGCTCTTGGCCTCTGCCATATGTTGATATTACTGTACCCATGGAGATTGTTGAAGCCCTGGTTCCGCAGAGCAGAAACCCCAGCTCCAGGGGCCTGTGTCTGTTCTACCAGTCAAGGAAGCAGTGAGGTCATCTGAAGGATCCTCAGTTAGAAAGGGAGAACAATTCCCCATTAAGGTTTAAAAACTCATTTTATAAAATTAGTTTAAAATCTATTGCAATTAAAGTTACATCCTGAGAAGAAAGCTCATGGCTGTTGGGTCTGCTGCACCAAGAAAGCTCCAGAGATAGCCATGACTAATATTTGCGTGTAATGACATCTTCATAAGGGAAGCTAGATATCATCTGATGGTTGTTTCTGAAAAAAGGAGTAACGATTTGTTTGTCTCTCTTGGTCACTGCCAGCCTGCATTAAATTTTATAGGTTGATTGCTAGTCCCTGAGCTTTTCTCAATCCCCTCCATACATTCCCCTCAATAAGACAGCAATCTGAACTTAAATACATTTGAGGAGAATTGTAATCAGTCATTAAATCATTTTACAGTAAGAAATATTAACTCATTACATAGAATGCCTGAGGCCTTGTCTATTTTTTTATTTAGTTTTGAGCAAGTGCTCAACCATGCAAACTATCATAAAATGTGCTTCTTGTGCTGCCGTACTGGGGCATCTAGGTCCCAGAAAGGTGGTTCAATTGAAGATTAATTGACAAAGTCAGACCGGGGTTTTCACCAGGTAAATTCTTGCAAACCTGGTTCATGAGACTGTGTCTGTTCAATTAGCTCTGTTTGTCTTTGCACACTGCCAGCACTCTTTGAATCTGCTTAGATAATGGATGTGATATAGATATGCCTATGAAGTTTAAACCAATTACTGGTAATGTGCTATTCAAAAAATGATAATGGAACTATATAATAGCAGTTAAATAAGCACTGATTTTTTTAATCTTTAATGATAACAGAAGAAAAAAATACAGGTATTTCCATTTAAAAAAAAGCTTAAGAAATTGGCACTCAAGCCACCATCTAGAAAAAACATACATTGGGTATGTATACTGAAGGCAAGACATTCAGTTCCTTTTGAAACAATGCTGTAGATGAATAACACTGAAAACCCCAGTGAAACACAGCAATTGCCCAAGAGTGCATTCACTCCCAAGAATACAGAAGTTATTGTAGCCTAATGTTTATTATTTGTTTATATATTATTTGCAGTGTGCTCATGACTTGCCAGGCACAGCCGAGTGTTAAAAAGGGGGTTTCTAGCTCTGAGACGGCCTATAATAGAAAGACAGGGATTATGTTTTGTCTGCATCATAATTTACAGCCTTCAGTGAAAAACTCACCAAGATAAACTATATGTTCTGAGTGACAGATAGGTTTGGGGCAATTTCGTGTTTCAGCTTCCCTATAAAACACTGATGATGGTTATTTATGTGGGGACTATAAATATGGGAGCATACATGAAAGAAAGTACACAGAGTTCAGAAAGGCATTTCAGCAATTCTTCATTAAAGTCCCAAATGAGGGTCATACAGAGGGGATTTAAGCAATTACGACAAATCTAACCACTTGGAAAGCAAATGAATGCAAATTATTAAACCCAGTTGTTTTGCACCGAGGAAGAACTGGCACCTCCTTGGTGCAAAACATCAGTCATGAGGGAAAACAAATACCATTGAGCTAAAGTCAGCTCTGGAAAGTGAATCCACAATTAGACAGATAGGCTGAAAATAAAAGAAACTGGATGCCGTGGGAGGAAAGAAAGAGGGAGCGTGGTGAAGTGTGATGGTTCCTATGCAGCTTCTCCAAGACGTGAGCCAGCAGGTAGGAGCCAGCAGCTTCCCTCCCAAAAGGGAGCCAGAAAGGGCTTTGTGCCACTCGCCATGGCAATGCTTGAAAGTCAGAGAGCCAGCTGTGAGCCAGAGTGAGATCCATAGTGCTAACAGCCGTGCTCTCCGGACAGGAGTGTTTGCTAGGTACGCTGAACTGAGCCAACCTGCCAAGCTCCAGAGACAAGTATTTGGCAGGAGTCCAGGATGGCTGGAGATGGGGTTACTGGCCTGGGAAGGGGTGATGAGCAGCTCTGTACTGATAATCAGCTCTCGTAATACCCACGCAGTCACTTGAGTTGAGGAGTATGGTGCATACAGCCCAATGAAGAACTTCACATGAAAATGCCCAGAACAGGAAACCTAGCCCAAGGCAGGTTGTGTTGGGCTCAGGTTTGGCTTAGAAATGCTAGAGCATCCAAGGCTGTCAATATGCAGGAGAAAGCCTAGCATTTTGAGCAGGATTCTGTGCTAAATGCTATTTTTGTAGCACTATTGAACATAATTTAAACTGATTACCTGAATAGAGTACCAGAAGGTCATAATAATGGTAGAAAATTTCATATTATTCACCCATTTTCTGGATCAGTCTGGGTCATCCTGCTGATGACTTGGTTTCAGAGCACCCTGGAGAGACCCAGATCAGCCAGGGTCACCGAGAGAGGAGAGCATGTTGGTAGAAGGAGAGGCACCAACTCTAGGAAAGCGTCAGCTGCCAAAGGAGATTCTCGCATTGCAGGGGCCAGCATCTGACCTGTGGGAGCTGCAACACCCTTGGTGGTGAGGCTAAAACCTCCTTCTGCGAGCAGGTGGCTCGGCCTCAGGGGAGGCACTGCAGCTGCTGGGTTGCTGGGCCCGGCTGGGCCCGGCAAAATGTCCACAGGCACTTCTGGCTCATGGCAAATGCAAAGTGCTCCATTCGCCACAGGGAAGGAGCACAGGCACGGGCTGTTACCGGGGCTCAGGTGACATGTGATAACTTGTTACGCCATGGTAATCTGATTATATATGTAGCCTGAAGATGTATCTGTTACCACTCAGTGCCTCGCATTTGTGATGAGCTGAACGACATGTTCCCTTCAGGCAGACATTTGCCTGAATGAGTAATGAATAATCATCTGGAACCCAGTTTTGTCCCCCTGTTGGTGTGAGCAGTCCCATGGCTTTCCGTGGGTGTATTTGCAGTGGGAAAGAAGCACTCAGCATGAACTCGGATGTCAGAAGCAGCTTGTATGACCACCAGTTCTGATCATCCAAGTGCATCTCTGATTGAGGATCGACATTTCACGATTCTTCCTTGCTTGAATGCTGAAACTTTGCAATGAGCTGGGATTTTTAACTTCATTTGTTGTTATTATTCAAGTGACAAAAGGCAGAGTGATCTCCAGCCCTTTCAGAGTCTGATGCCATGCAATGCCATGCCATGCCATGAGGGCAGTGGGACCAAAATTTAGAACACAGTTCCTGCCTGCAGGAACTCCTTCTTCTTGCCTACTCCAGGGCAAGTTAAGTAGGAGGCATGAGAAAACCTCACCCTCATGCTCTTCCATGCAGATTGTTGGCTTTGCTATTGGTTTTATTGCTACTTATTGGTTTGGTGCATGTCAACGTGTACAATGGTGCAAAGACAGGAACTAACACCCTACCCTCAGCAGGTAGGTGGAAATGAGGTGTCCTGAGGAGGCTGGCAGGTTTCAAACTAACATTAACGTCTTAATAATCTCACTCAAGGGTACTGAAACAGAAACAAACGTACAAGAGACTGGAAAGGAAAGACTCGGCAAATGGAAATGTGAAAGGGGTCCCAGAGAGGCTGGGAGGGCAAGGTCTGGAGGGATGGTGGTGGCAGAGCACTGAGGCTCGAGCTGGAGCTACTCTCCCACCAATACTCATGGCACAAAGCGGTGTGACCAGGCCCAAAGCATTATCCCCACAGGCTGACCCCAGCAGGGGTTTTGGGGGGTTACGCAGGCTGGGTGCACCGTTTCAAGGCAGTGGATTACTGTGCTGGTACCACCCATGGTAAGCACACCATGGCAAGATGGGATGCTGCCACATCTCTTCAGCTGGGAAGCAGTGGTGCAAGCCCATGCAAGGGGGCTACCAGCGTGACCAAATGTCCTCTCTCCTACGAAAGCTCTTCCTTTGTTTTTTTTACTTAACCTAGCAGAAATTGTTCAGATCAGAACAGTTTCTCTGGGTATGCAGGAGGAGTTATTGGCTCAGCAAACTAAACACCAATAAAACTGGGATAATGAGCCATTATTTATGCAGTGGAGCCATTATGCTTTTATTTATTGCACTCACTGTAATTACAGTTTCACCAGACCTGACAGTAACACATCCTTTAATGATGTACCCAAAGAAAGGATTTATTTGAAAAAGAAAAATCCCACAAGTGTTAGTCATAACTTAACTTTCTACTGGAAATTTTTAGGAAGGGAGAGAGAAAATATAAATAATGGATTTAGTAAGAAAATATGTTTGTTTGTTTTTTAACTCTTTGTCATATTTCCAACCTCCCCACCACTCTGAAAGGTCACAAAGTGAAAGCTGCTCTTGTACTGCTAAACCCTGACAGCAGTAGTGGCTGCTTTATAGAATGGGATCTAATAAGCTAGCACATGCAGAGATGTTTGTGGAAAAGTGATTGATGGTAAGCAGAGAACCCCCCTCAGACAATAAAATTTGCCTATTTGCCTTATGCAGCTTCACCAGGTCTCTCACGT
This sequence comes from Pygoscelis adeliae, assembly GCF_000699105.1. NCBI lineage: Eukaryota > Metazoa > Chordata > Aves > Sphenisciformes > Spheniscidae > Pygoscelis > Pygoscelis adeliae. Next base: position 1,332,580 of record NW_008825615.1, read on the forward strand.
TTTTTGGCGTCACCAGGTCTCTCACATCCCTCAGGTTTTCAGATGAGTTGTCTTTCCTGAGTTCTGCCCTGTCATCAAAATGTCAGTCTCCTATTCAGCTGTTGTCTAATCCACTCTTCCTTCAAAAAAAGTGAGACTTCATTTGTAAATTTGATGTAACCTGTTATTTGTTTGACATGTTTCACCTATCAGATACCTCTGTGTAGACTAGCCTCTTCATAAATATTAATAAAAAGGCAATACCTTACCTGGCGGAAGAATGCATAAATGGCTAATGATGACTGTTTCCAACTAACTTCCAGGCCCCCTCCCAGCATCCTCGCTGAACCAAAGCCTACCCTCACCTGGCACAAAGACTAATTTTCATTGTGAGCATGTCTTGCTCAGAGTGAGGACAGCCTTCTGTACTTACTAACCGCAAACAAACACAGAAGCCTCAGTCCCTCTCTGCTAGGACTTATGGCTTTGCAATATTACCATCTGACTCTTTCTCTCTTTTACAATGATGTTCAGAGGCCACAGCCAAAACCATGACCTCGTTGTGTCAGCCATGCAATGACCACACAGAAAATGCAGCCACTTGTGAGATCCACTACAGCCATACTTTACTTAAGCTTGATTTTTTTTCCAGTGTATAGATTCAAAATGAAAACCCCATGGACTCTGGATAAACTGTACAGCTCAGTCCTGCCTTAGAGACCTAGATCTGTGCTGAGCAGCTCCTGAGATCAGCATCCTGGGTAGGAGCATGTCTCAGGAGATTCCACTTCTAGGTTCTGACTGTGTTTGCAGCAAGGGGACATGCAGTAATCCTGAACATGGTGGGAGTTCAAGCGCCATTGTTTTGGATTGGGTTGAACTTTTTTCCAGCACCTTTTCTCAGACTGATCTGAGAATCACTGTTTGGCTCAGGCACTGGGGGCATCCACAGTGGCGCGTGTGCCGAGCACTTGCAGTCTCTGAGGCTGTGACTGGCATCGAGCTGGAGGGGAGCTGACAGCTCCTCACAGCAACTCCAGCAACAACACCAGTAACAAACAATGGTGGGAAAAAGCATAGCTTCAGTGTGGTGACAAATGCCCACCAAGAATGAAGAAAATTATGCAGAAGTTCCTGACGCTTAATTATTTTGTTTGTTTAAAAGTTTGCTGCCTTTTTGTGCTACTCCTGACCCACATGGGGCTGTGCACAAATAACTTATTTGCTGTTTCTTCTGCCAGCAGAGCAACAATTTCTTCACTTCTGTTTCTGCTTTCTTTAAATGGAAGTCTGTCCCCATGTTAATCTCTAAAGTCTCCCCCTGCATTTTTTCATGATTGTCTTCATGATCCATGTTGACTGGCTTACTGAAGAAAAGTACAAGTTGCTCATAGCCAGGGGAATATGCCTGCATTTATTTACATCTGAAAGCAAGCAAGCAAAACTTAGAACAATTTGTGGCTTTACAAACTTTCTCTGAAACTATACAGCATTTATCACAGCCAGCCCTGGCATCCTTCCTCCCATGTGGTTTCCTGCAGTGACTTGTCAAGTCTTATCTTGGATTAGGTTGTTAGCTCTTCAGGACTGAGGTGCTAGCCTCTGTGATTTAATGACATTCACTGGGTCACATAGACCAGAACTATTTATGAAAAACTCCAGGAGTCCCCTTTCTTGTGGTGAAAGTAATTAGGGATTCAGAATTTGCTTTCTGCTCCTGTTCAGCCAGAATTCCCAGCTGCACTGAGCATTTGTGCCAGAAGGCATCAAATACATTAGCCTACTTGCAGAAAGGGATGGGAACAACAATGAAGCAGGGGAAATCAAATAAGCAGCCATGGAAAAGTTGCTTATAATATTCACCCAGGTCTATGAAGGCTTCTTTAAATGATTCCTTGGGCAGTGTCAAAAGAGTGAAAGAAATATTTGGGTCTATAATTGCTCCTGCTGCAAAGGCAGTGGGCAGCAGATTGATCCGAAGTCCCAGCATGAGATAGTTCTCCAGGAAGAGCATGTTAAGATGTCAGAGTTAACCCCTTGATGGTGTCACCAAATCTTTTTGAGTCTGTGGTCTTCACCAGGTTTGCAGGACAGATTTTGTGGCTATCTTTGGCAAGACACCAATGCCAAAGTTACTGTCATGGCGTGACCAAATTAGCACCAATAAAACAGACATTACAAAGGTGTGTTCACCAGAGTTTAAACAGAAAAGAAGCAAGATTTTAGTTGCTGGCAACAGAACCAGAACAGGTTGCACATGAACAGTGATTCTGTCCATCTAAATGATACGGATGTCAGTACAGCATCTGTGGTGGGAGCCAGGAGACAATTAATTACACTGAAGAAGTAAAATGGGAGCACAATTCCAAGTTTATTCCATAGCAAAATTGACACCTATAAAAATGGCATATTTTTCGGACCAAGACTAGGTCTGTGCTGCAGCTGGGGCTAAGCAGGGCACATCAGGTCTTTGGAACCTGTGCATGCACAGGGGGCGGTGGGGGGTATTTTTCGTTTGAAGGATGCTTTGAAAGGCTGCTCCCTTCCTTTCCCTCTCTCCTCTTCCTGGTCACATCCAGGGTAGGAGTTTGCAGTATTGACTGCTCAGTGCAGAATATAATTGCCACAGTAAAACGGGCTGCCACAGAGGAACTGCTGACTGTGCTTTGATGGGGTAGAGCTTGGAGAGGTTCAGGGATAGCAAAGGCAGTCAGAGTTACAGAGAGACTTTCATACAAAGAACTAGCGGTCTCTTTCCATCTGAGAAGTAGATGATTGGCAGAGAACAAGATGAAGGTCTCTAAACTCATGAACAGAACTGGGTGGCTGAATAAGAACCCACTTTTCAGTTCTCAACACAAGAATGAGGAGCCATTAAATGAAACAGGTGGGTACCAGGTTCAACACCAGCAAAACAGCAACTGACTTTTTGCCTAGCATGAGCACCTCAGCACAAGATGTTATAGATACTGAAAGTTCTGGAGATGAAGAGAGCTCAGTGAAGAAGTGAGTCTGAGATCAGAAATATCATCAGGTCTAATGAGATTAGAAATATCGTAGGAAAAATGTCTGGCTCAGGAAGTCCTTGAACCTCAAGGAGTAGGAAGCAGGGAGAGTATGAGGGGGAAACAACATACATACTTGTCCTGGCCTTATTAATTTCCCTAGGCATTCACTTTGGCCACACTGAGAGACCTGATATCAGGCTAGATAGACCTTTTGTCTGATGCAGTAAGGTAGTCTTATGTTTTATACTCGCTCGCGTGGGTATGTGTGTAGAAAAGTTAACAGAAATATTAGGTGTTCCTCAGGATGGTTTGCTTATCATTTTGGATGAAATTTAAAGCACATATTTTTTTCTTTGCATATAGCATCTATCTGCATGTGATGATAAATGACTTATACTCCAGTTATATTGTCCCCCAAGTTTCAGCTGATCAGATATGTTAAAAGTCTGAACCTCAGGAGGAGGATTAGCCATTGGAACAAATCCATCCATTGAGGTCTTCAAATCTTGATGCTTCAGTGCCTCTAGTCGGGTGTGCTTTAGCCAGGCACAATATAGAGGCAACAGGATGAAATACTAGGGCGTGGGGTTTTCAGGAGTGCATGATCCAACAGATCCTTTTGGTCTTATCTGACCTAGAGAGTCCACAAGGCATAAACATCTTAATGTGAGCTAGATACCTAAGGCTCCCTCCGTAGCGTCTTGAGAGGAATTGGTTTGTTCAGGATATAACTCACCTGACCTGTTCCAGCTACTTGCTTTATGATAAGGTGAATCCTACTGTAGAAGTGTCTATTCTCTCCACTGACTATACAGGGAGCATCAGGGAAGCAGGTCAGGTGTTAACATTTACAGGAGTTAGATCAGCTTCATCTTTTGAGTCATTTCCAGGTCTAGTTTTCTAAAAGTACCTGGGGATTCACAACTCTACCAATATCTTCTGTTTTTAAATTATAAGTTCCACAGGTGTTCTACTATTATTGAAGAAAAATACTGTGCCAAATTCAGTCATGTCATCAAAACTCTGTGATTTCAATGACATTTCACAACTGATTAATTTAGTTACCCGGACAGATGTTTTGATGAGATTCATTTATTTTAAAACTGTATGTAAATGTATTTCCTATCTTGGTAAGCATATTGGCTTTTGAATAAATTCATTATAAAATAAAACAAGAACACAGAATTCTTCAAAGACGCTCTGAGAGTTATCTTGTCTGCCTGTTCAGTAGAACTTCATGGAAATTCATAAGAACTACAGAATTATTTCAAAATCAATCACAAGACATATATTGTACATTTCTGCTTGTTCCTTATGCTTGGATTGAATTCAACACCAGGAAAAAAAAATCAAGTACTGATTTCTTTCTTAAAGTCTAGATTTTTTTGTACAGTGAGGCAAAATAAAAAACAGTCATTCTCTTTCTGTCCTCAAGTAAGATCCTTCAAGAGGATCTTGAATATACAGACCTAATAATACAAATATACTCCCATTACTTTTTTTTGCCAGGGCAGGTCAATGTGATTTGTTTGGCTTCCCATATAACTTTTTGAACGTAAGTATTTTCGAAAGGGACTCAACAAATGCAAATAAATCCTAGCCCTACGGGTCACTCTCTAACCTGAACCAATGCAAATTTTACGCAGTGCCGTGCTTGTGGACCAAAGTTTAGGATGGACTGTTTTACCTAATCTCTTTTCATCTTCGCAGACTCTCTAACAAAAGTGAAATGAAGGTGAAATAGTTTGCTGTGCCCAGAGAGTCATTCATCTTTAAGAAGCTCTCACCAGTACTTTCTGCTTTTAAGTTTAAGCACATCATTTGGACCAGTTTGATTATACAGGCAGATCTTTTGGGGCCTTCCACAGTTCATTTTGGCGTGAAAATCTGCCTAATCATCCTGTCTGGATCCTGTATCCAACGTGCTACATCAGGGGACTGAGGTGTGTGAAGGGATGTATGTGTGGAAGGGGGAAGAGGTGAGGTCAGTGCTGCTGTACATCTAGGTTTCACCTACACAAGCACGTTTGAGACAAAGACGTGTGGCTGACCAGGGGACTAGAAAGGGCTCCGAGTCCCTAGTACCCATGACAGGCTGCTGAGGGTCTCACCAGCTGAGCTTATCTCAGCCCCATGATAAAGAAATAACAGCAGCGGACCAATTTTTGTAATTCCTGCTTTCAAACACACAGATAAATCTGAGCTTTTTTATTGCCTGAAATAGTCTGTTATTCAGCCATAGACTCTAGCAGGTAATGTTAGAAATTTCATAACCCCTTCTTGTTTTTTTTTTCCCCAAAGCAAAAACTCAGCTGCACGCATTCAACTTTAGAGTAGAAAATATGGATGGACCGTGTCCTCCTCTATATTTTGAGCAAAAAGGACTTGACCCTGAGGTAAGGCATGGGCAGCAGAAACACAAATGAGTGCTACTACACTGTTCCTGTTATTTCATAAGTCAGGATTCCCTCGTCCCACAGATCCTGAGAGTGGGACTTAGGTCACTTAATATTAGACATCTAAATTGGAGCTGGTCACATTAGGTTAATTTTACAGTCAATGGGAAGAAGTAGCCTGTGGTAAGGTGATGCAACTGAGCTATCCTGGACCCTGTTTTAGGATTACATAAATCTCCCATAGGGTTGCCATTTTCTGCCCATTATGTATAAAATGGTCACTAGTTCTGAGTGAAATACATAATTTTTGGAAGCTACATTAGGATGAGTGAATTCCATTCTTTGATTGAAATTATGTCTAGGATGGCTATATACATGTGATAACATTTCAAATAAACTTCATTTTCCCTATTCCTCCTCCAATGGGAGAAACATCCCCAAAAGCAGTTTTTTCATAGCCCAAACCACCAAAAGCTAAATGGTAGGTAGGTTTACCTATGTCCCTTTACTTTTATAGGCTGAAATAATAAACTACCTTCAGTAGGAGACTTCCGCATACAAAGTGCAAACCAATGCTATGGGATTCAGGCAGCAGAGTCGAGTCCATGACAGCACTGAGCTATTTTTGCACCCCCAAAAAAGGCGAACCGTGTAGTAGAGCTGTGGCAGAAGTAGCCTCAGGTGGGAAACGTGATGCTATGAGTGATACCCGCTCCCCGTCTGTCTGGAGAAAAGAAGTCTGTGCTGGTGAGTGAACGAGGAGCAAAGGGAAGCACTGAATTTCTCAAGAGGAAGCCAGAAAGATGCACTGATTTCCTCTATTGGACAAAGATGCCAGCGTTAAGTTAGCTTTTTTTTTTTTTGAGCTGGATAGAAGTCTGAAAGATAATTTTGTCACTGTAAATGACAGTGCTTAAGGCAGAGACTTTTTAGCATCCATAGGCATTAAAACTGAGATGCAAATGGGAACAAAGGAGTATATCTAAAAACTACTTGGATACAAAATAGGTGATAAACCACCCTATAATTCCCTCCACTGCATGGTGTGTGCTACCTATAATGAAGGCATCTATTGTTCGTGCAGAAGCTCTGCCTGCTCCAAGAAAAAGAAAATTAAAAATTGCATTTACATAACAAAAATGTATTTCAAAAAATTCATTTGGTCAAATTCAGCTCTGGAGGAAACCACCTTTGCCATCAGTGGATTGGTTTGATCTGAAGTATCTAAATCTTAAAAGCTGTTAAAGAAAAGATGATTGTCTTGGCTGTCTTCCCACAAATTAAGAAGCTGATTACAGAGTCTGTGTTAACAATATCAGACATTTGCCTCTTATTTGTGAATATCACTTAATCACTTTTCCCCAAAATGTGATTTTATGAACATGTGAATTGATGAAGTTTCACGCTGAGTATTTACTTCTGGTGAGATCACCCAGGGAGTTCTCAGGAGATGTGGTTGGGAAGCTCTAGCCCTGTAATTAGGATGAGAATAGTTTGGCAACAGAAAGCAGAGATGCACTTTGTCAGCAGAAGAATGTACGAAAATTCAACTGTCTTTGCTGCCCTTCCTAGCTACTGTTGAAACATGGAAATAGCTACCTCAGAAGTTAGTTGTGTACCTAAGGGGAGCCCTACATAGAAATATAAAGTACTGTGTATAGACAGTATTCCTTTTGAATAACTCTTCCAAAAAAGCTCCCAGAACACATGCCCTTGTATTCGGTCAGACTGTGGTCATTTTCCTGAACTAAAAAACACAGCTTCACTTGTATTTGAGATACGATGCCTCTACCAGCATCTGGTGAGGCTGAAACTGATGCTGTTGCCTGTTATTCTCTGCAGTGTACATATGTCTTTTAGTATATGTTCATACTATCTACAGGTAGTATATATTTTGTGGTATTTATTTTCTTTACCTTCTGCTCCTCCAAAAGAAAGAAAAGCAGTGGAAAGGAATTATGGCTTTTAGGTGTGCTCTGTGTTTTTCCACATGTGCAGGATGCAGCTACTCATCTAGAAAATCCTGAATACACTCAGAGTGGGGATGTGGAGGTTTGTGGATGTGTTCATCTGTCTCTACAGCTTTGTCTACCTTACTGGGAAGTGAGGCAAACAATCTAATGCTAACTTGCTGCTGGGAGCTTGCAGGGTGGGATGCCGAGATCTCTATGTTCCCACCCTGAGAAGAGTCCAGGCCACATTGGGGGCACTACAGACAAGCTTGTCTGAAGGAATGGGTGTCATATGTGTCTGCCGAAATGCCAATGAGCCCATGGTACGCTGGAGCCTTGTGTTTATCAACATCTAAGTCCATGCAAGCAAGGCATGTTGTAGACTTGTGGCCTAATAACCTCTTTGAAATATGCATCCGCACTGGTCCAAATACTCTTTGTGATATTCTAGAGTATTTCTACTGAACTGTTGGAGTGTATCAAATGTCTGAGTAGTCTGACTGTTAGTGAGCAAATGTGGAGCGCTCTTGTTAAAGTTGACCAAGCACCATTTGGGGGATTTGCCAGACATCTGCCCTGAGAACACTCTGAAGGCAGAAACAGCAGAATCTTGTCGTTTGGTGTTCATCTGGCATACAGGAATAAGGGAAGGGTAACTGGTATCTTTTGCAAAGCTTTGGTATCCTCCTGTGAGGAGCAGTATGTGCACAGCTCCACTAATCCTTATGTATTTCATGACAATTTCATTTATTGTCTCACTGCGTTTGCTTTTATTAAAGTAGTTCACAGAGGTGTCGTTCCTCAGTTTAGTTCAGTAACAAAACTACGTCATCACCTGCTATGGGAGGGAAAAACAGATGTCTCAGGCTGTTTTCTTATACTGTCTGTTTTTATTGTCTTCATATGTCAGCTTTAGTCAACAGGGAGAAAAGTACTCTTAAAGTGCAAGCAAGAGAATATTGTCATTCCTTGGGCTCATTCAAAACTCTTAAGGTTCCAGAAGAGTTTCATAAAGAATATACCCTCTGTAATGGTTTCCATGAAACTGTGCTTCACTCCCATCCATCAGGATTAAACCAGTTTTATGTTGAAACCAGCCTGCAGAATACGTTATGTCTCTGGAAAAGACATATACATGCAGATTAACAGCAGCCAGCACTGGGAGCTAAGTAACAGAAAGTCGCTCTTCCTCTCTGTTTGGGAGGGATTTAATCATCAGAGACTATCCTGCTCCCACGGAGTTCAAGAGAAGTAGGAGAGGATGCATTGGGCTTTCAAAAATAGCCTGCCTTAAAAATAATATCAAAATGTCCACGGTATGAGACATATGAGAAAGAGAAGCAGTATCGTGGGGTTCTTGCCGCATGGTAGCTGAGGAACATTATGTATTCATGAAAAAGCAATACAGACCGATACCGCGTAAAACTCCTTTGACAGTTTTAGCTAAGTAGTGTCTGCCTACCGTTCTTCTAGAGACCCACATTTCTGCAAGTTTCTTAAGATCCACCACCTGCAGAGCAAATAAATGTATTGCTCTAAAGGGCTGATTTAAATGATGGAAATTGTTGTCTAGGGGCAACCTTTACTAATGATTTGATAAAGCATTTTGAATTTTAGTTCACCAAATTTGACCAAATTATTATTATTTTTAGGTCATGATTTGAAGTGAAGCTATCATTCCAGGATATTTTGACTAAGCTGATCACTCTCTTTTTAAAGGAAATCTATGCAAGAGTCTAAGGCATTAATTTAGCTCTAGATATGATAATTAGCCATTTAATACCCATTGGCATTTTCCTGTGGCTATAGACTAGTGGCTACGAATCAAGCCTGTCACTTCTTTACAGTCCTTCCCCTCTTCAAAATAACAGCCCAATTTATCACCTCATTATACAAATTTTATGCCAGCATATCTTCTCTCAGTTCTGTGGAACTACAGAATGAAAGAGAAGGTATGCAATAGCTTATAAATGTCTCAAAGTCTTTAGAATTCACTGTTTTCCTAGTCTCTCGCAGTACTGAAAGTGCCATTAATTCTAGGTGAATGGTATTCTCTACTTTGGCCCCAATTTTCCTCCACTCATTAGTTCTTATAGTAGACATAAATCAGAATATCCTCCTGGACCAGCTCAGAAATCTTCAGGCTTTTTGCTCTCCTGACTTCACACCTGCTACATCTTTCCAAATACTTTTCTTTAGTGGTTAGAGAAGACCTCCTATTCCAATTTTCTCCTCTTAGAGTGTCTCCCAAGGAGGTTGTCTTTGTCTCTCTTTCCTCACTTTGATTCCTTCTCCTAAGCTTCCACTTCTTTAAGTCTTGAAGACATTTCTGAGTAGAAACTAAAACTTCGCTGTTTTTACCTTTTCCATACAGTATTTACCTCTGTTTCATGAACTTTTAGCTTTGTTATATGGATTGTTATAACCCACAAGTAATAATGTATAAATTATAATGCTATTCTGCATTCAAATTCTAACATTTGCCTTTCCTTATTAGTCTAATATCTCACACCTTGCCAGAATTTTTTACCTTGCACCTATTTCAAGGAGGGATCCAAGTGTGACCTGGATGGGAGAACATGCAGTAGTTTTGTAGGTGCTACCAGTGTGGAGATAATGAGAGAGAGAGATAATGCCCTTGGGGCAAGTCTTCCCTAACTCCATTAACCTCTAGTACTATCAAAATAATTTCTCTGTAAAAAAAAAGAAAAACTATTCATGTGCTTCTACTTCGAAAGAACATTTTCCTCTTCTCTTCTTAAGGACAGTATTCCCAACCTGAATTTTGTTCCAAAGTCAGGGTACCATATTTTTCTTCACATATTAGCAAATTTATGAAAGTTTCACCTTCAGAAAAGTTTGTTGCCACCTTTTTTTGGTTCAAATACAAAATCTCACTCTGAAGATCATTAGATTACCTTTCATATCTCTCACCACATTTAAAAAAAAAAATAATTTCAGTTGTCCATCCTTTTTTGTTTGTTTTGTTTTGTACTGAATAAATTATCCAGATCAGGAGATGGGGACTTCGTGTGCACAGTACTGGGTTTTTTCTTCATGTTTTAAAACATTGCAAACTCTTTCACATTACAACTCCAAATCCCTAGCTCAGCTAGGGTTCCAGTTCCACAGTGGAACGTCTAAACAGGACACAGTAGCTCTAAATCAGGCCGATAACGCTGGTGCCCTGGGAGTGAGTGGGCAGTCAGAGACCTTTCTGCTCCAGCTCATGGTTTCTCCTCTGCTGATTTGCCTGTGTTCCCTGCAGACACACCAGCAATTCCTTGGGAATTCAGCAACAAAATAACTGCCAAAACTTTCTCCTAGATGCCTTGGTCCTAAAGCATCCTGTACACCATTGCATATGTGCATATGCCATATGTGGGAGGGGTAACACGCTGTCTTTACTGCTGTCTGTGACAAGAAGGTTAAAGGCTCCAGAGTTCATTAGCAGTCCCTACTGAGAAGCCTTTCTCTCTTTTTTCAATCAAACCAAAAGAACCCTCTCTGTATTCATTATAAACCCTGCACTCCAATTCTACTTCAGCCCGACCTCTGCCTAATGTGCTTGAGGTAAAAGGATCCCACAGTTCATTTGGTAAATTACTGTAAATTTTCTGCAAGCGCCCTCTGACAGTGTACACAGAGCAATTAGCAACTCTCTTTTTCCAGAAGGGTTACGTATGAACAACTCGGACCATAACTGCTTGTGACACCCTCCTAAGGCTGTGTAGGACACCGTGCTCGATTAAGGCTGTAATT
>NW_008825615.1:1343704-1350168 GCF_000699105.1 Pygoscelis adeliae
GTTTTTTTTCACTGCTGCAGAACCTCCCCCGGGATCCTTGGGGGAACTAAGTCATAACAGATGATCATCATTGGTTTTAATGCCACTTGCACCGCCTAATCATTTTCACTGTTTATGATCTTAGGAAGAATGCTATTAAAAGAATACATGGCTTTATCCAGCATGTTCAGTGTGCAAGAAGAGAGTTTTTAGACTGCGTGTCTCATTAGGTTGCCTCATTTTGGTGCAAGGTCTATTCTCTCTGGTTTTGTAAACCACACTCTGCACCTGCTGCATTTGGATAATTCAATTCCATGCCTGGTAACTATTGAAAATTAACAGGGGTATGCTGTTAATTTAATTTAAAGATGTTAAATTTAATTTGAAGATTAAGTCTCCAAAGTCACGGGACAGAGAGGTGAAGAGAGAACAGCAGTTTTTCTTGATCCGTCTCTCCAGCTGTGGTGTATTGCCATGCGTTGGGTTTCCAACTCCACAAAGATCAACCCCACACACTTGTAGTGTTTGATGGGCTCCAGATGTCAGGAAAGAAAAAGCAACAGGTCAGCTCTCCGCCAAGAAGGTGCCCAAACTTTGGTGACCTTCTTTGCTTCAGAAGATATCAAAAGCTTCTCGGCATCATTAGCAGCAATTCAGGATTCTGTCTGGGGAAAACATTTTATAGTGTTTGACACTTTTTCTGTGACAATAAGTGTCCTCAGGCCCCTCAGGGGGAAAGCAGGGGAGGGAAGTGCAGCTGAACTGCAAGGGAGATGTTCCCAGAAGTGCTCAGTGTTAGCCCCATCGCCACCCCACTGAGCTCTGAGTCGAATAGACTTCACAGAGGCAAGATTAGACCCACAGCCCCCACCCTGGCTGTTTGTCCTCACTCACGTGGCACCTCAGGAACCTGCATAAAGCTACAAGTTGTACAAACCCACCTTTCTTCTGCTGTCAGAACCGCATGACCCAGCAGACTGTGGCCAAAGCAGGTCTGTCCCAGCTCCCATCTCCCGTATGCTGCTGTAGGACAGGGACACACCTCAGAAGAGCCGGAGGGAGGGTGACCATCACTAACCAGCACCTTGGTGATGCTTTATCTGCCTGGCTGTGAGAGAGCCCACCAGGGAAAGGCTGCAAACCCTGGCACACTCAAGGGCCAGCCCACCCTGCGATGCATACTACTTAAAGCGCGATGGACTTTAGCATCATGGGAACACTGGCAGAGTAGTTTGCAATATATAACCTATTCCTTTTTAAAAGCTTCAGACTTTTTCTGATATTTTCTTAACCAAATAGTAAGTGTCCTCGTTGCATTTAGTAAGTGGCTGTTCCAATACTCGTCACTCACAGTCACTGCATGGGTTTGGGGAGAATTTGTAAATTCAGTTGCAAATTTCTCGCAAGATGTGTTTCAGCTGGAAACAGTTGTTTGCTGGAATGAACAGTTTTCCAGAAGGGCAAACTAATTTTATTAATACAAAGCTTTTGGTAATGAGTTGGGTGTTGATTTTGCCTTATCTGAACATTTTGAGTTTCATTTCAAAAGTTAAATTTACTTTATTACAAGATCTTAGCTGAAAAGTTTTAAAGTTGAAACAACCATTGAATATTTTCCATGTTTTGAGAATTATTATGGTAACTTCATGTCATAAGACATTTAGAACATCTTTCTATTTTATATTGCTCAGAATAACTTTCCCCAAATCTGTGAATTCCTCATGAAGGAAATGTTCCAACTCCCCTCCAATTTTTGAATTAATGCTGGCAGTTCTTGTTAGTTGTGAAGCAGGATGAAGAACAGAATGGAAGAGAAACATATCTTTCAGCTGAAACATTCAGATAGCAAGTCACAGAAAAAGAAAAAAAAAACCTCACAGTGCAAGGCTTTATTTTACCATTATAAGTCTGGAAACATTTTTTTCTTTTTAGCCTTTTTCCTTTTTAGGGTTAGGAAAAGGAAAAAAAGGCAAAATGGAAGATACAAAGTTTATGCAAATATTAAAACTGCTTTAAAAAATAAGTTAGTTTTATACATTAAGTGAATATGAATTACAAACCAGGACTGACATATCTATCTGTCAAGGCTTACTGACACAGTGTGAGAAACAATCTTCCTTCATCTGTTGAGTGAAAAAGAGGTTTTAATCGGAAATCAAATAGAAAGAAAGAGCGGGGCTGATGTGTTGTCAAACTGTGGCTGCTACCTGAGCACCAAGGGCGTCAGTGCAAGTTGCAGCCCAACCTCCCGCTCTCCTGGTGGGCAGCTCTTGTCATCAGGGAAATCGTCAGAGATGTTTGTACCTCCACTCTCATTAAGCTTCACAATTGACATGATAACAGGGTATCTGCAAGCCTAAAGCAGGCATTACTGAATCAGCTTATCCTCAGATTTGAAAGGGTTTTAGCGGGGATGATTATATCTATATCTATAGCTAATCTATATCTATATCTAATCTATATCTATATCTATATATCTATATATCTACATCTACGTCTACATCCACATCTAATCTATAACCATATCCATATCAAATAAAAGTGTTCCTTTTGGACTAATCGATTGAGAAAAAATGAAAAGTTGTTCTTCACATTATGCCTAAACATCCCAGTCCCCGTAAGCAAAAAGTTAGTGATGAGCTTTTGTTGTTTGGTGGGTTTTTTTTTTCATTTTAAACTGACAGACAAAAGCAAGGCTTCTATGGTTTTCTCATCTTTTTTGATGTGAGATATAAATGTATTTCATTCTGATTTTGTTACTTGAAAGTAAATATACTGCAAATTGTTCAGTTCATAAGTGACAGAAATGTTGGATTTTCTATTTAGTGTGCTTGTACTATAGAAATAAACTAGGAAAGCTGCCTGGAAAAGGAGTAAAGGAGGTGATTACATGAAGTTTAGGGTAAAACCTTGATTTTTTCTGCCTGTGAACACAGTATAAACTGAGGAGCTGTCACTTTTACCTCTTCATAAGGGTGAAGCTGGATAGAGTTTCTCCTGGCCTCCAAACCTTCAGGCTAAGGTGTACTCACAGTTGGTTGCTCTTCTGTGGTACCCCAATGCAATGAGACCTCAGGTGAGGAACAGAACCTGGCTCGGGTATTGTAAACTGCCAGATCAGAGCTGGTTTGAATTTTCATATCCTGCTTGCACTTACAGCAGCCGACTGTTCAGTGTGTGTTCTGCAAATTTCTCTTTGCAGAAGTTGAAGTTTTCAATCCATCTGTGTCACGAAGGTAGGGCCTAATCCATTTAGCATCCTCCACATTGCTCATGAAGAGGTGAGCAAATGGTGGGGTCAGTTTGGTGCCTAAAGGTGTGCCCAAGATATGGCCAATGCATCATATTTGAAGATGAATTCACCAAAGATGGGGGAAAATTATTTCAATTGTTTCAGTGAGTTGAGTGATCTGCAAGTCTTAATGTAAGTCTTGTTATTGTAATGGATGAATATGTCACAGTGACTTCTCAGTCATTTAATGTTTTGGCATGAGTATCATTTCAAGGGTCATCCTGTTAACATCCTGGGTTAAATCTTACTGGTCTACTTTAGAAGTAGTAGGGGTTACCTTGCAGAGCGGTGAAGTATATTTTAAGATTATTTTCTTGTAGCCCATGGGAGCATGTGGTGATCTGTTGCTGGATTTAATCTGTGGTTAACTAATTAAAGTGAAGGTGGTGGTGTCTTACCCTGGTGTCTTCTAGCAGATTTGTAAATCAGCTTTAAAACTTCATGGCAGCCACAGGGCTGCATGTCATAACTCCTCTGGGAATAATGTGTTTCTCACATAACCTTAGGCAGTTGATGCTGCTGGTGTTCTTTTTTCTTTATGCCATAGAATCTCTCTATCATAACTGTCACAGCTTCCCCGCTGAAAATTGAAAGAAGTCCCAAGTCTTCTAAAATCATGATTCGTTTAAGTAACTCAGCTGAAGCTCGAATCTTATACTTTACAATGCATGATATGGAAACTAAGGCTTCTTTATGCTTGAAATCCATCAGAACAAATTCTGAAAGGCAGAAATGGGAAATATCAACAGAACAGATATTTTCTCATTTTCCTCATAAATATAACTCTATATCCGATTCCCACGTTTCTCATAGAAGTTCAGATTTTTTTCCACAAACATAAACCCCAGAACTTAATGGGTGTTTTTACCAACATATGAAGCTGAATTAAAGTGCATTCTTACCATGCAGAGGAGAGGAATCGATAATTTGAATCCAGTTCCAAACTATTTGGACCACCTGAATCAGAACTGTAGGGGAGGAAATCTCTCAGGGCCAGTTTCCGTATTTGGGTATTACTGCTGTTTCTTCCAGGTATAAACATAAAAATAGAAAGACAGAAACCACGAATGGGTGTTAACTTACATATTAGCACTTACTTACATAGTATTAAATTTTCAGAAAGATTCTGGGCAAAGTTTCCCTGCCTGCAGGGCATGGCCAGGCTGCCCAGGTCAGAGGCATACAGAGACCAAGAGAGTGATGTAGAGCCCCTGGGCTGTGTGGAGACACAAAGCTGGGCTGTGTCATTTTTTTATTGAAGTTAAGGTTGTCTCCATCCCTCAGTCAGCCTTGCCAGGGCAGTGCAGGCTGCCCTACTATGTTGTGTTTCCAGGACAGGCTGCACAAAAAATACAGCTTCAGCCCATACTTCAGGAAGCATGTGGCTCCTGGGTTACTTTGGGCATCTTGCAGGAGGCACCTCTTCTTGTTAATGCTGTTTTTCATGGCTAGAAAGGCATCTGTGGAAAATTTCTCAGTGGTAAGAGTGTCATGGGGGAAGGGGTAGCAGCTACCCCTGCTGCTGCTCCTGGCATATGGATGAGCCCACAGGTGTGGTGGAAGTGTCAAGGAAGGTGCTGGTGGAAGAAGTGAGCATCAGATCTCAGACTGCTCTGGCTGCATTGTCACACACCTCCCTGGGGATGTCATCCAAGGCAGCTCCCATGGCCCTTCCGCCGACCCAGCAGGGCAAGGCAGCCTGGAGGCCGCTCTCCTGGCACAGCTCCACCTCTGCGTGGTGCCCCATGAACAGGGTGGCCATTTGCTTCCTTTTGCAAAATGCTATGTAATAAGAACAGGAAGATGAGACATAAAGAAAAAACTGTATTTCAGCTCTGCAGTTCCAAAGGCCTGTTGGCATCAGCCCTTCAGGGACTCTGCAGGGTATCCTGCAGAGAAACGGGCATTGAGAAACAGTGGGTCAGCAATTTTATGCAAGTACTTCTTCTAAGGCAGGGAACTATTTAGGATAATTGCTTACACTGTTCTAGCGATTCAGAGTGTTCATAAGGCAGACATAGACCACGCTTCCCCAGTTTGCTGAGAAAAGAGAGACAGGCTGAAACAGGTGAAGGCACAGCTTTTTGAATGCTGAAGGATAAGTATTACTAAGAAAACACTATTACCATGGCGTACACCTCCCACCAAACCTTCCCAGCTGCAGCCTGGTGGAGGACACCAAAGTCCAGTCCGGACTGCAAACTCCTACACAGGTGATCAGTGAGCACTGAGATGAGAGGAATGGAGGAAAGGCAAGGACAGTCTAAAGACAGTGAGGACTTGGGACAGATGAAGTCAAGGCTGTGGTAGGCATTTGGGATATGGTAGCCAAAGATGGGAATACGGGCACTAGGGCACTTTAAAGCGTATCCTCCCCATCATCAGCGTGTGCTTTGGGGACTGTCCAGCTGCTCTTGGCTCTGAGTGTGTCAGGGCTCGATAAGAGTCCCTAAGGAACACCTGAATTGCTGTGCCCTCTTTCAGGGAGGCTGAAGGGTTTGATGCTCCACTACCACACACAGAACTTCACTTTCAAGCACTTGGTTCATATGTTTAGGCTACAGCAAATTTGTGTTAGGGCCTTGCTACCATACTAGGAGACAGCTAATGGAGTTGGTTGAATAAACAGATAAAACATAAACATTTTCTGAGGACATAGAAGTCAATTGTATAAAATGATACATCAGCATAACAGTACCACACAAGATGCCTTCTTTTGTGGTAGAAAACCCAGGAGCTGTGAAACAGAGCATCTGCCACAGTGCTAGCTGAAGTCACTTTGTTTTGGCAGGTAAGGGCAAATCACACTTTGAAATCTTTTAAGCATGCACCCAACGCACACATGGAAAGAAAATTGCCTTTGAATGAGAATAGCAGAACAGCTTTTCCCACTGTAACTAATGCAGTGGAATAGTAGTGAAAAGTAAAAAAGTAGTAATAAGAAAGATAAGCAAGTTCTGCCATTCTTCATGCAGAGAAAGTACTTAGGCAAATAGTTAACGTATGGCATTGTTCTTCTGCTGAGCAACATGTGTGCAGTTCTGGGCCCCACAATTTAAGAAGGATGTGAAGATCCTTGAATGCATCCAGAGGAGGGCAACAAAGCTGGTGAAAGGGCTGGAAGGAATGTCCTATGAGAAGCAGCTAGGGGTTTGTCTAGTTTGGAGAAAAGGAGGCTGAGGGGTGACCTCAT
>NW_008825615.1:1350826-1354871 GCF_000699105.1 Pygoscelis adeliae
TATTCTATTCTATTCTATTCTATTCTATTCTATTCTATTCTATTCTATTCTATTCTATTCTATTCTATTCTATTCTATTCTATTCTATTCTATTCTATTCTATTCTATTCTATTCTATTCTATTCTATTCTATTCTATTCTATTCTATTCTATTCTATTCTATTCTATTCTATTCTATTCTATTCTATTCTATTCTATTCTATTCTATTCTATTCTATTCTATTCTATTCTATTCTATTCTATTCTATTCTATTCTATTCTATTCTAACATCTCACCACGCTTCTGTTGCTCACCATGGGAGCACTGCTTCTGGGTCAGAAATAATTTGGTGTGGCTGTTCACTCACCTCCAGCTCTGGTTTTGGCTAACACACAGCTCACGCTATGGCCTGATGTGTGCTGGGAGCATTGACATTATGTCAAAGCAAGAGTAATATGTGGGACAGGATGGACAGGAAGAGATAACGGTCATTATGCAGCCGTTATCACCTGCAGCTTGCTGTCTCCTGCAGCCGTGATCCTTGCGTATTAACTGCCTGTCAGTTTCTTCAGAATCCACTAACTTATGGAAATGGTATAGACCAAATGTCAAAGGTGGAAGGGATGTATATGTCAGCTCACCCAAAAAGCTTCTGAAGCGGATCCAACAGCAGCCAGACTGCTGAGGCTTTCGTGCTTCTTGGTATGATACAGGGGACACCCACACCATGACGGAGGAGGAAGTATGAGCACCCTCACTATCAGCTAGGTAACAATTTCACTCATAGGTGTAGGAGTTACAAATTACAAGTTATGAATTAAAGTTAGAAACCTTATGAATTAAGTGATGAATTAGTGAATTTACATGTTAGGCCATTGTTTGATGTGTTTGTTTTCTTTCTTAATGAACTCATAAAATAAAGTTTAATTTATGGAGTACCTTGTCCTGTAAATTTGAGAGATCCAAACAGACTGTGACATTTGGCCATGTTAAGCCAAAGATGCAATGTGAAAGAACCACCTTTTCCACTTAGGTTGATTAATATCATTAAATTCTGTGGAAGCAATATAGGAAGAAGAATACAGTGTCAGTAAGGCAGCTTCACATCATGCCTTAAATCGAATACTTCTACTTGAATCATTTGGCACTAACTTTTTAAAGATTAACTTCACAGAATTCCCCATGACAAATAAAACATTGTTAGAGGCAAGAACAGAGAGACAGATGGGCTGAATACCTAGCCTCCAAGGAAATATTTTCCCAACAGCAAAACCTGTGAGTAAGCAAAACAGCCTTTAGAAAGTCATGCTCCTTTAATGTACATCCCCTGCTTACCTGGCCCATCAGCTTCCAGTATCTATCTTTCAAAAGCGAATTTTCATGTTATGCTGCTTTTTTTGTGTCATTACAGGCAACTGCTTCAATTCTTTTGTCTTCAGTTTGGGAAGAAAGCAAAGCAGAAATGAACAGAAAGGAGCAGAGAGAAACAAGGTTGGAGGGGAAAAGTATGGAATAAGAGGGACCAGAACTGAAAATGAGCAGAGAGAATATAATGGTAGGGGAAATAACAGATGAACATTAAGATGTACAGATCAGTTAGATAAACACTTGGATAAAACCTCAATTAAAAGAGCTCACTGAACTTCTTGGAAGATTTGCCTCAAACTGTCATAATAACAGCTCTCTTTCTGCTTCTTCAAAAATTCCTGCTCCAAAGGAGAGTAAAGCATCCTTTCTCTGGTATGTCAGATGGGACTTTGGGGCTTCCTTTTCTAGACTTGCATAGGGGAAGAGACTACATGGGCTCAAGATAGTCATGGAAGGGAAAGCAGCATACTTAGAGCTTTCAAATTTGATATACGTAGATGTTGCATGTTGATTTTTATCTTATTATTCTTTACTGAAATAAAACTATTAAAAAACAGAAGAGAAGGTTTTTACTGAAATTTTACAACTTCATTGAAACACAGCATGCTACTCGTAGCATCCTTGCTGAACTCAAAGATCTATTCATGCCTAATAAAGGAAAGGCAAACTTGATGGAAACACAGTGACTGGCATATGTGTGCTGCTCCACATTTTTGGATGTGTGCAACAGTAAAATGAACATAAATGAATCCTCCACATAACAAATATACAATCCTCCAGCACATACTGCTGAGAAAGTTAAGTCTTGAAGAATTCAAGGATAGCTCCATAGAAGGATCCATCTGGAGGAAGAAAGGTGTGGCTAACAGTAATGACATCCATCTAAGAGAGACATAATTACACTCTTCCAGAAGGAATTTTTGCTACTTGAAACAGTCAGTGATCCAGGCAAACAGATGGGGTACCTCCCTCATTAGCAGTGGGAAAATTGTCCCAGCACCTGGGCAGCCTCCTCTGCTGGCTCAGGCTGCCCGGCTGTCCAGTTCCAGCTTCCCATGTCACCTCTCTTCAGTGGAGACCAAGCCAACATGCTCACCAGTGATCTCCTCTCAAAAAGGCATTTGTTTCAAGTGTGTGTTGATCCTCTGGAAAAGGATCATATCTCATAAGTGCCTGGCCACTGACACGAACTCCCACATCCAAAGCACTGATTGCAGAAACATCCTTCCAAAGAGACAAGCTGGTACATCACAGTCCTCAGGAAACCTGAATTGGGACTATTTGACAAATAAGACCACCTGTTATACTTGGTAGCCTAAAAGCACTTCTGATCATGCCCCAGGAGCACTGCCCCCTTTAAGGATGCAGTGGATGAAGTAGGCCCAATTTCAATTTAAGTACAGAAATGTATTAATAATCATTCCATGTCTAAAAAAGATCATTTATAGACAGTTCATGTGTCGTACCAAAAGCATGTGAAAACACATAATGTAATCAAAATTTGTTGTTTTATTTGAAAATTTTTCTTTTTCTTTTGTTGTTGTTGTTCTCCTAAACATTGCACTGAAACACTTTCTCTGGGAGTTTGCAGTATTGCTGAAGGCATTGCCACCCTTTGGTTCAATCAATGACAGACCATGATCCAATGTTTCTTCAGTGAAGTCCAAAAATTTGGCTCAGATCTCACCGTTAGAGCTGCAATTTCAATTGCAATTTACAAACTATTTCACTACTAGCACCATTTTTTTTTTTAATCCTTCTAGGGATGTTAAAAAATTATCACAATCCTTGGGACATGGATTGTATCACTCACCACTATCTTCTTTACTTTCTCATAAGTAACCCAGGAGTTACCCCAGATGCTGGCAGATGGAGGATGCTTCTTCCTCAGTGACCCTCAGGATTACCAATCCTAACTGGCCTCTGCCAGTCAGTAGAGGTGTGTCCTGGCCACCTTCAGAAGATGATATGAAGTGCTCAACACAGTTAATATAGTCCAGCAGCCTGGACTAAAGACTCGCATGACTCTATGGCATGCAATGCTTTGTCATTTGCAAGTCTCTGATTTTACACTCCATACAGGGCTGGTCATAGTAATTATATATAAATATTGGCTTATATAATTCAAATGCAAACAGTACAGCCCCATGCTGCAAAGGCAACTGAACAGAAGTAAAAGAAAAATGCTTACACACACATTTTCAATAATCATGTTAAAGAGGCCTCTACCACTCTCTGTTATCCAGCTGTCAGGATACTCATCTACTTTTCTAACCATAAGACTGGCAATGATCTGTCGTTAGGTGGTATTTCCTCAAATGAACAGGTTAGGAACATAAGCTGTCTTTTATAAAATCTGTTCTTGAGATCTTAGAATCATAGAATCATTCTACCACTCTCTGTTATCCAGCTGTCAGGATACTCATCTACTTTTCTAACCATAAGACTGGCAATGATCTGTCGTTAGGTGGTATTTCCTCAAATGAACAGGTTAGGAACATAAGCTGTCTTTTATAAAATCTGTTCTTGAGATCTTAGAATCATAGAATCATAGAATCATTAAGGTTGGAAGAGACCTCTAAGATCATCAAGTCCAACCGTCAACCCAACACCACCATGCCCACTAAACCATGGCCCTAAGTGCCGCATCTACACGTCTTTTAAATACCTCCAGGGATGGTGACTCAACCACTTCCC
>NW_008825615.1:1356292-1372045 GCF_000699105.1 Pygoscelis adeliae
CCTGCCTCTCATGAACCCATGCTGGCTGGGCCTGATGCCCTGGTTGTCCCGCTCCTGCCTTGTGACTACCCTCAAGATAAACCGCTCCATAATCTTCCCCGGCACCGAGCTCAGGCTGACAGGCCTGTAGTTCCCCGGATCCTCCTTCTGGCCCTTCTTGTAGATGGGCATCAGATAGGCAAGCCTCCAGTCATCCGGGACCTGCCCCATTAACTAGGACTGCTGATAAATGATGGAGATGATCTTCCTTAAGTTTCATTCAGCTTCAGATCTCCTCCCCTTTAAGGTATGCCCTTCAGGGTGAACTGGATGTCCCGAGGCCCCATCTACTGTATTAATTACATTTCCATCAACCATAATGGTTGCTTAGATACCTAAAATGCTGGCAGACACCTAAATCCAGGTGTCTTAGTCTCCAGCTGAATCCTTCCCTTTCTATTCTAAAGATAAAATAGAACCAATTAATACCATTATTGTATTAAGACTGAATATGATGATAATAGCATTTTTTATGAGCTGTGTTTTTTTATTGTGATGATTCTTTTTTTTTAAGCAGTAACACATTAGAATCGTTTATAGAAATGATGACATTAAAGAGAAAAATCATTCCTAAAGGACATTATTCAATCCATCTACTGATGAAAAGTATGAGTGCCGGTGAGGGTATCATGCTTTTGCCGTATTGCTTCCAATAGAAGACAAGTCAAGTGTATGCAACAGGTAGACAGGCAAGCAGTTACTATCTGGTTGACACAATTAATGTGTATAACTTTTTGTGAACAGATCATGAACAAACAAGCAAAACCCTCTTCAATTTTACTAATGTATTACAATCTCCTCCCTTGGGAAAAAGAAACATACCCATGGTTCTACCAAAAATATCTGCATGTTACCTATTTCTTACACTCATGACAACTTTAAATGCGTGTGACATTCTAGACAAAAGAAATTTCAACTACAAACAAAACCAAAACAAAATCACAATCAGTTTACAACTATTGCAGCATTGAAATCTTACCTAGTTCTTAACATCATAAAATTGTGATACTTTATCTCTTATATCTATCTCCAAAAATCGATGTAACTGTAAGGAGAACTGTTGTGATAGACAACCTTTTTGTGGGTCCATGCTTGAACTGAGATAGGTGGAAACCTCTTACATGCAGCAGAATCAAGGGACCTTCTCATAAGAAAGCCCAGATGAGGGCTAGAGCAGAGCTGCTGGAGCAGCTGGGGCAGCTCTTCAGTAGCTTTGTCCAGGTGAAGCCCCAGGTAGTGAACTTGGGTGCCTGGAACAGGAACACAGACCGTACCTGTCCGCAGCCCTCACTATTAGCATCAAGCGCAGCTCTAAAAAGGAAAAACTTCTTTAGTCATTTCGGTTTGGGGAATCACTTCAAATATTTTTTACAGTTTGTAATTATTTTCATTTAAGTCCTTAGCACAGAATCGCACATGAAAGCCTAGAAGGTCTAAGGTAAAGGGAAGACTAGTTACTCATGGCACCCTGTAATGTATTGTAAAAACATAATATCCTCAGAGAAAGAAATCAAATTAGTGCAAGATTAATGTTGTTACAGGCAGCTCTATATATGATGTATCTACTTACTTTTATTGAAAGTCTACAAATATCTGAAAGAAAAGGCTAATGAATAATTCATTAATTCTTTTAAAGGGTTCAGTGATGAACCTATGACCTATCTTGGTGAGCCTAAGTTTTTATTTTCAGATATTTGCTTTTTACATATTTTAATGGTCAGTGTGACTTTGAAGGACAGGGACAGTCAGAATCTGTCTTTGTTTCTCCCATTTATTTTTACCAGTGAGACATCAAGAAGCCTAACAAACTTCTTGACAAAGCTGGTGTGATAGGTTGACTTTGGCTGGATGCTAGGTGCCAGCAAACCGTTCTATTACTCCCCTCCTCAGCAGGACAGGACGGGGAGAAAATAAAATGGAAAAAAAAACCTCATGGGTTGAGATAAAGGCAGTTTAATAAAGCAAAAGCAAAGGCCGTGCACAGAAGCAAAGGAAAACAAAAGATTTATTCTCTACTTCCCATCAGCAGGCGATGTCCAGCCACTTCCTGGGAAGCAGGGCTTCAGTACGTGCAGCGGTGAGTGATTCTGCCTCCCAGCTCGGCACAGTATCTTGCTGCTAGAAGATCTTTGCTATCTGGTGTCTGTTCAGTTTGTGTTTTCACAGTTCCATTTCTAAATGCAGGAGAACACATCCAACCCTCCCTATTGGGGTTGGATCTTGATAACCCTCCAGCTCACTACCCTGCTCCTCGGAGGCTCTTGGTCATCTGCATGGGAACAAAGAGGCTCAGCCCACGTTGCTGGTGTTGCAGCAGCACCAGGGTGGGCCAGCCAGGGAACAAATATCCCCTTGCACCCTGCATAATTCCAGAAAAAAGCTGTTACATTCCACTCCAAAGAACAGAGAAGATGTCAGTAACACAACCAGATGGAGAGGTCTGGAGGGGAGACATGAAGGCACAGACATCAGGAGGGGGGTGATCTCAGTACAGTGGCCATCACCTTACCTAACCTCCCTCACCTGCCAGCAGACCAGCCAGCTCTAAGACAATCCTTGCTCTATAGCAAAGGAGAAGTGTCCAGAAAACAATTCCTCTCACCTGACCTAGATTACTATTTTAGACTGAAATAAACCTCTGGTCCTTTCATCTAACTGTGGTTTGCGGTTTTGGTGTTCTTAGGCTACTTGATGTGTGACTGATGGAGATGCAATTGAAAGGGCTAAACCTTGGAGCTAGAGGGATCTTGCAGGAAGGGCATATGGGAGAAGAGGAGGGAGGACAGACAAGGAGGAAATTAATGGTAATCAAAGTAAGTGCCCAAAAGTCATATAAAGAGTATCTTTCAGCATGAAATACATCCATAAGTACTTTTTGTCCACATTCCAGCTGCCAGTTATGTTTCTCACTTCATTTACACAACAGGGAGCAAAAATACACATTTTCTAATTGCCTGGAATGTGCTCACTAAAAAGCTGTATTTTATTTGTAATAAAAACAAGGCATGGCGTTTATATTCAGATCCAGGTTTCCTTTAAAGGCTTACAATGTCAGCTCCTGATGTGTTTCCCTGTCCACACATGGCAATAAGCAGAGATCATTATCAACATGCAGAAAGCCCCAGATATAAGGAATGGGATTCATAAAAAGTTTATGCAACACATTTTCTTAAACCTCCGGGCAAAATACCACGTAATGTAAACAGACAAAGCTAGTGAAGTGCACCTCCTCCTGTGGCAGGGACCCTCAGTCAGTCTGCAGAGCCCGCACTGCACAGCAGCAGGGGATGTGTTTTGCTGCTTAACCAAGGACACAAAAATAATCTCTGTTAGAAATCCCACTCCGTCTTAAACATCTTCGTGGGCTAGGTTAAAAGATTCAGCTGACAAAGTCACAATGCAGCAAACAGCACAAGAAGCCCTTGACTTCAGAGAGGGAGTTCCTGAGTCATCGTGCCACAAACCGAACGGGCCATTCCTAGGAGGTCAGATCCTCCAGCAAGGCTGCGAGGAAAGAAGGGGCTGGAGAATTTGGGACAGAATTTTGGCTGGAGAATTGGGACAAAGTGTTGCCGCCATTTGTCCCAATCTTGCTCGCTGAAATTGAGGCTGGTTCCCGTGGTGTTTTAGCAACTATCATCAGTGTCTTGCAGCGCTGTTGAACCTCTTGTGGGTTTGGTTTGGGGTTTTTTTGGTTTGGGGTTTTTTTGGTTTTGTTTTTTTTTAGTGTTTCCTGTCATAATAGAGTTCTGGAAAAATACTGTGTTTCAGAAAGCTAAAATTTGTCATGAAATTCCAGGATTTAGGTCCTATTACACTGGGGAAGATCATAAAAATAGCATTTGGATTTTTTTCTTCTCCTTCAACAGGTTGTTGTCCAGTGTGATTGGTACAAGCACATCAGGGGAACAGCATTGCTTCATCTGAGCACCAGAAAGAAAAGGTGCAAGAGGGAAGAAAATCAAACCCAACGGAAGCTCTGAAGACCTACGTCCCCTACCCAAAGCAGGTGTAATTTATCCCCAATTCACCCAGCTCTTAGTACTGAGTTTTCCTTAGTGGCATAGGTACTGGGTTTCTTTGTCTGTGTTATACTTCTTATCCTGTTAAAGCAGACACCTATCAAATGAGCAGTCAATCCTTGCTCCTTCTCTGATTTGCCTTTTTGGGATGAATAAGCAGGAGGGCAATCCGAAGCTATTGTCCCCCTTTTGCAAATACAGGTATCAAATTTCTGCTTGAATTCTCTTCTCACAAATCCATGTGTGTTAACTTAAGTGTGCTAAAACCAGGTGGAGCGTAGCATATTGTAAAACGTTACAAGCAGCTCCCAGATTATGTTTGAAAGGTCAGGCCCAAGCATCTTATTATTCTGTTATATTCTCCAAGATGTCATATGAATTCATCAGTCTTTTTATTGCAAGTCATTAATTCAATTGCAGAAAATGATGAACTGCATTTATTTAGAACATTTTGGGAATAGACAACGATGTTTTTCACCTGCGCTATTAACTTCCTTATGTTTATTGAAATATACTTGAACCCAGATCAAGCATCTAAGTGGAAATTTATTTTTCAGAAAAACAATTTTTTTCCTATAAACTGGTAATTTTTGGGGGTAAAATTTGTCTTCTGTTAATACACAATGACAATACTTATTTTCTCCTTCTATTTCTGTGAAAATGAAGGCATTAGCAAATTTGTAGCTGGCTTAAATTGACTGGAAAATTTGTATGGGATGTTCCAGAAGAGGTTAGATTACAGATTAGTTAATGAATATCTTGCAATTTCATATGCAGAGAGAAATATAAACTGGGTGCTCTTTAATCAGGAAAGAAGAACTGTAGATTATCATAAGTAATGGCTGTTTAATATTCCTTACACATCACATAAATGTAAACTGGGATCTGCATTTATCTGTCTGTCAACCTATCTTCAGATGGCAATATGAATCTAGCAGAGGACACCCATATTTACACTGTACAGAAAGCAAAATAACGTCTGGGATCGCACTCAGATACAGAAGGACTTCAGGATTTCAGCTTGGCGGGATGGGTCCTGCCAGCTAATCCATACCGTTGTAACCAGACGAGGGCCTGCTGTAGCCTCACACCTTCCGGGGCACAGTCAGTGCATCCAGCTGCACCTCCTCGCAGTTTTTGCTATCTGTTTGCCTTCCAGCAGAAGAGGCTGGAGAGGGCTGGGACAGCGGCTTGCAGACTGCGGGTCAGATGGATCCTCTCTGAGCATCCCAGATGCTTTGCATCTTCCCCGAGGAGCAGAAGTGCTGAGGGCTCCTCATCCACTGAGTGATGGGTTTCTCCAGGCTTCATAAAACCAAGGAGCCTTGGGAGTCCCTCAGGTGATCAGAAGCTGGCTTTGCAGTTTTCAGGGAGCTGCAGCAGCTGCTGAGCACGCATCTGTGTCTTGTCTCATCCTCTGCCATTGGGGGGTCCTGGGTCTGGGTGCTGGCAGAGACCCCATGGAGAGGAAAACCTGCTGTGCTTTCAGGATTGACACATGGGTGGTAAATAGCAACCAAGTGGCAGGTTCTGGACACCAGGTCTCGTGTCTCTCTTGGGCAAAAAATTGGAGTTACTAAGGGCACCCCCAGAAACCTTCTAGTACTTTGACCACAGTGGGACAAACCTGGCTTCGTTACCTACTGCAGAGAACGTGTTAGAGGGGAAGCTGGCTTTAAAGGTGTTTATCAGAGTTATGAGGTAGAAAATTGGCGTGCTTTTTATTCATTTATAATTGTAAACATTTCCTTCCCCAGATACAGTTTTTCCCTGCTCCCTTTAAAATTCCTATCTCTGAGACACTGTTATTCTGGATATGTCTTTCCCCTACTGGGAACTGCCCTGTGTACTTTCTTTAATGTCCCTTTTATACTCCTTTCTAGCAGACAGTCTTCCAGCTGGTTTCTCAAGGGACCACGCCATGCATTTTAACCATGTGAAGCAGCTGGAAACAGCAGGCACCAATGAGAAAAATATCCTAAGAGCTGACCCAAGCAAAAAGAAGGGAGAGTCTGTTCCAAATACCCAATGAAGAAATCAAGCAAGATTTCTTCTTGCTTGAAGAAAGCAAATCAAGCTGGATGTGAATATCTGCACCCGACAGGGTGGCAGCTCTGACAGCCTCTATGGCTTCAGAGCTATTGGGACGACCACCCCTTGCCCATCCGGCAGAAGCTGGTGGATGTCATGTTGGTTTGCATTTGCCTTTGATTTACCTGTTACTGGCCGTACACATTCTGCAAGAGCTTTACTATCTCCTTCCTAGCAGCAGTACAACAGCAGGCAGCAGCATCCCCAAGGCCAAGAGTGTCCAAGCACCTCTCCTGGCTCTGGTGAAAAGGAGGATGGCTCCTGCCCTAAGCTCCATGCTGCAGACATATCGCCATGACCTCTTGCAACCAGAAGAGCTGTGTGACCTGATGTTAGTATTACCAACAGAGACAAAATGCTATCACTGAAAATGGAAAATTGTATGATCTTGGGTTACCCAAAGACTGGGATTTTGAGCATTTCTGCTGTTTAAATTTTGTAAAACTTTCTCTAGGTGCTGAGATAGAAAACATTACTGTGGTGCAAGGTATTGTTTTTCTCTCTCTGGTTCTTGCCAGACAACATATAACTGCCAATGAAGAGCCCACACAGATTCATTAGCTTGTTGTTTTCATTTTAATACCATTTTTGGCCTCCTTTCTAACAAGTCAGACTTAACTTTACAATTCCCAAACAATTGTTGTGTACACAAATTCAGGTAAACATTCTTGCAGAACTTTAACCCCTCCTCGTTACTGGTGAGCTCTAGGAATGAGGCCCTATTTAACAGCACATGAAAGGCCAAATCTGTTAGTATCCTGTTATGAAATATGTTTAGTGAAAGTAAATATAAAAGCTGACTGAAGCAATATTCTCAAGATTATTTATTACTATTCTCAAAAAAGAAAGAAACAAACTAGGTCTCCATGGAGATTCAACTGACACAAAATAATTCCAGCAGAAGGTGTTAAAGAGTGGGTCCACTTTTAACAGGAAGTTGGAGAAAAATTGGCAACCTTGTTTTTACAGCTTCATCCCTCCATCCTCTGTCCAAAATGTGGATGAGCTCCACACCTCTGTCATTATCCAAGGCAAGGGGAGTGAAGACACTTCATAGAGTTTAGAGGCTAAAAAATGTAATTTACTATGCAGAGCAATTTGGAACTTAATCTGACATAAAACAATAACAGGGATGTTGTTACCTGGCAAACAGAACTGGAAATGTAGATAAGAAAACATCCTTAGCTGAGATTTTCTTGAACTACCAGCAGAAAGGTAAAGTTACATCTGAAGAGCTAAAAGTTTTCCTTCATCAAGAAAAATAACCCATGGGGCTTTATTTAATAATAAGGGGCAAAGAACATATCCCAACAACAGAACTATATTTGCCAGTGAGCTACCATTTGATGTATGTACTAGTCCTATATGCTGTGTTTAGCTTGCACATAGGCAAGCCCTGGGATGAATTACTCAAGAAAGTTCAGCTGTTAAAAAATTTAGAAGAACTGGGAATATCAAAAGATGTGGTGCAGAATTGTGAGTAAGATTCACTGACCACAATTATAGCTTTGTTATCCTATTCATTTAGAAAACAACCCGTCTCTGGCTATTTTGAAAGCAATATCTGATAACTGAATTCCATTTTTGTATTTCCAAAATATTAGGATTCTGTTCTTTATTTCATAAAAAATACCATCTTCATATATATTTTCCTAAGAGAACTGCATTACCATTCCTTCATCTCAGGAATGCATAGGCATCAAGAGAGAGACAGTAACCTGGTAATAACTAAAACTTCTTGTACAGATTCATAACCATCTAAATATTGGAACAAAAAGCTCTGCTTCTACAGACTGTGGATTATGCAGGAATTATGTAAAATCCAGTATTTAAGCAGATACTTAGTCAAAGTTCCAGTTCTTTTTTGTGTAACTAAGATTTTTGGTGCAGTTACTTTTTCTCTGTACCACTAAAATAATGCGAGTGATGCCAGAATGTCATGGATCTCTACTTTCTATTAAAGTCAGGAGGTCTGAATACACAAAGTGTTCTCGCCATCATTCAAAGCAACTTTTGTATCTGACTAAATGCGTGATTCAAATTACGAAGTGTTAAGAGCCTAAGTTTCCCACCTAGTCAGTAGAGAGAGGTAAATACTTCCAAAGAACTAATTAGAGCAACTAAGTAAAGGGTATGAGTGGTTCCCCAATGTCACTAGCTCAATTAATGAAGAAAAATTGCTTTTGTAGAAATAAGTTTCTGGACAGATTTATAAACTAAACATTAAATACTGCCGCTTTGTAGTTATTCATTATGTTAAGTATTTGCACCTTGGCATATGCTTTCCTCTAGACTTAACAAAGTAAGAAAGAGAAAGCAAGTTGATATTCAGAAAAACACACGGGGAAAGAAATCTTGGCTGAAACTATTTAAAAGCACAGTATGGGCACTGTGACCTTATTCTGTTCCTGATGAGATCCAAGACTGCTTTATTAGTTAGACCTGAAAATTAGTAGCTACGGGTACTTCAGAGAGAAAAAATTTGCAGTACTCCTTTAAATTGAAAGTATTGAATAACTTCATTTGGGAGTGCTTGGTAACTTTCTCATGGTTCATTAATTAGGGAAAAGAACCTCTCTCCAATGGATCTGACTGCAATCAGAAATGTAATCCCCTATGAAATACACTGGGAGGTCCAGGGGTAAAAGCTCAGTGAAATGGGAGCACAGCATCTGAGGTGCAAAGGGCAGATGGAGCACAGCCTGGTTAAAAACATCTGGGCAGACCGTAGCCTTTTGGATAAGAGTCTGAACAGTTAAATTTCTAGTTTACTGTCGAAGTTTGAAATCAGTCATGAGTGGGAATTTGTAAAGAGAGACAGAGGTTATACAGGAAGAGCAGAAGAAGAAAAAAACTGGGAGGAGTGGCTGATATACTGGAGGGTTGTGCTGCCATCCAGAGGGACCTCAACAGGCTTGAGAAATGGGCTGACAAGGATCTCATGAAGCTCAACAAAGGGAAATACAAAGTCTTGCACCAGGTAGAGAGTAAACCCATGAACCAGTACAGGCTGAGGGCTGTCTGACTGGAAACCAGCTCTACAGAAAGGGACCTGGGGGTCCTGGTGGGCACCAAGTTGACCATGAGCCAGCAATGCACCCTCATGGCAAAGATGGTCAACAGCATCCTGGGCTGCATGAGGGGGAGTATTACCAGCAGGTCGAGGGAGCTAATCCTTCCTCTCTGCTCAGCACTGGTGAGACACATCTGAAGTGCTGGGTCCAGGTCAGGGCTCCCCAGCACGTGGGAGACAGGGACATACTGGAGTGAGCCCAGAAAAAAGTCAAAAATATGATGAGGGGACTGGAGGGTCTTTCATGATTAAAGAGCTAGAACTGTTCAGCCTGGAGAAGAGAAGGAAAGAAGAAGGAGCCAGGCTTTTCTTGGTGGTACTCAATGACAGGACAAGAGGCAGTAGGCACAAATTAAAACCCATGAAATTTCATCTTAAAATAAGAAAAAAAATTGTTACTGTGAGAGCGGCCAAACACTGGCACAGGTTGCCCAGAGACGTTGTGGAGTCTCCATCCCTGGAGATATTCAGACCCTGACTGGACACAGTTCTGGGCAACCTGCTTTAGCTGACCCTGCTTTAGCAGTGGTGTTGGACTACTTGGTATCCAGAGGTCCCTTCCATCCTCAACAATTCTGTGAACCATTTTGTCCTACTATAGGATAAGGTGAGTTTAGGAAAATGACAGAATTTCATTTGAATGTAGAGCAATTTGTCTTGCTTAAAGTGACAGTCATGCTGGACACTATGTGCCAGTCTGTGTGAGATACCAACTTCCATGAACCAGGTTTAAAAACAATATTACAGACTGTGAATGTACTAGATGATCTAATAAAAGATATTACTGCTACCCACAAACATGGTCTAGCTCATCTCTGCACAGTCACTATTCAAAATTAAATGACAGTTCTGCAGCAGGAGCTTTTTATTTGGGGATAAAGCTTTTTAATTGTTCCCTACCTATTCTTATTCTTGTTTTTGTATGGTTGGTAATGTCTTTATATGATGGCAAGTAGATGAGACATATTGTTCTTCATTAGTAACAAAATGTGTTACAGGAGAGGTACCTTTGCAAAGAGCTGTGCTGGGAACTGGGTGTCCTTCCTCAACTGGAAAGAGAGAATTCCTCAAACTACAGCCATTGGGGCATTACAGAAATTGCATCCATTCCCCTGGGTATAATTTACATAAATTATAAAATAAAAATGGAAAACTGAAATAAAAAGAGTAACTCATATGAAGGAGAGAGACTGCACTGTTTTGGTTATGATAGTAACTTTTCATTTCTCAAACCAGTGTGGGACCTGGTATTGTATTTTCTGAAATTATTTGCAAATCATTAGCAAGCTATCTAGCTAAGGGAGGAAACCATTACATATAGGATTTTAAGATAAACAGCACTACTACAGCAGAAATGTTTTTCTTTTGTACTCTAAACCCCCTGCACCACCCCCAGGATGTACAGAGATTGAACAAGTTCATCAGCAGAGGGAGCTGGGTGTGTTTAGCTTTGAAAAGAGAAGGCTTAGGGGGCATCTGACTGCTGCCATCAGCTACCAACACTGAGGTTTTAAAGAAAACAGAGCCAGGCTTTTCCCAGGATGCACAGCAGAAAGGCAATAGGTGATGGTCTTAGGTTGTAGCAAGGGAAATTACAACCAGATGTAAGAAAAATACGTCCCCTGTGAGGCTGGTGAAGCACAAGGTCTGGACTGCCCAAGGGGCTGTAGGATCTCCATCCTTGGAAGCTCAAAACTCAGGCAGACAAGGCGTTGAACAGCCTGGTCTAACTTTGAAGCGAGCTCTACTTCGAGCAGGGAGTTGGATCCCCAAATTGCCCTTCCAACCTGAACTGTTCTATGTTTCTACTGTGTAATTCCAATTCAAATATTTCTTATAGACCTCAATCCAATAAATCTCTTAAAATAAATCTACTAGAGACATTAGAGGGATATCATTGATTTCCTTGCTCAATCCAGTCGTGAAAGATACTCATAATATGAAGATTATTGACGAGTGGGAAAAAAAAAAGATAATAGCTGTAGTTGCAGCTCTGTTCTTTGGGAGATATGTTTTAGTGTTCTTCCTTTGTCCTTTTTCAAATGCAAGCTCCTGGAATTTACACAGTGTTATTTAAAATGGCACTTTAGTGTTTTTTTTATTCAGTTGCCTATTATCACAATAAGACTATCAAGTCAAGAACTATTATTTACACAAAATACATGACAAGACAAAGTGGTGTACTCTGTGTTCCTCACTTATATATTTTTATCCCCAATACCTCTTTCTTCAAGATGCTATTGAAAGTAGAATATAAACATGTTGGATAATGATAAAAGATATGAATGGGAACAAGGCATTGGATCTGAAATTTTATGGAAAAAATCCTTTATGATACAGAAGCTTCTGGACAGACCAAGGCTTGAGAACTCACCTGGGAAACAATGTTTTGAAAAGCAGCTCCAGGGTAGTCACTCTCTAGCTTGAAGTCAGAGTGAAAAAATGGCTTTTACAGACAAAACGTCCTTTTTCTGAGAAGATGGAAGATTAAAAGCACCTCTGCTATGGCTGAGGAACATATGAATGCAGAAAAAAATAGTTACAGATCCCATTAGAAGATGAGATCAATAATGTTAACTGTAGTCCAGAATCAGACTGGTAAATGAGAGAAATACGCTGAGAGGAAAAACACAATAAACCCCCAAAAAACATGAATTTCACTTGACTCTGGTAACTATTTCTGTCAATCTTTTAAGGTCTTTGGTAACTCTTGTGGAACCAAATGGAAAATTAAGCAGCAGCTATTTGTTCCTTGCATAATTCAAAAACTAATAACAATCTCTTCTGGTGTTTTATTATTGCCATAGATTAGGTTGCCTGTAGTACTAATTGAGCAGAGTCCTGCTGACCACAGAGAAAATCAAAACAGCTTATCCGAAGCTCTGATTAATAAAAAATTCTCCCTCTGTGTGAAAGTGTTGCCTAACTTTTAAAATGAAAATTAAAACCCTGAATTTCGTGCCTTGGAGTCTTTCATACAAACAGTTGTTACTGCTTACAAATCCACCATGGGCAAACTGGAACCACATGAGGGATGACTCATCTGGGGTAATTAATTTTTCTTCCAGTGATTTAAGCCCGGTGTGCAGTAGGAGCCATTCTTTCTAGTCCTTCTCTGAGGCATCCCAGTTTTCAAGGGAACATGTGTCCAACATATTCCTGAAAAAATGGGTAAAATTCTCCCAGTGTGACATCAATGCACTGCTTTTATAGAAATATTAATGGAGGAAGAGGATCAGATGGAAGCAGCTGGATGTCTAGGTCAGAAGGAGGCTGAAATCTAACCTAATCCCATCAACCAAAACTGTGGTGTCCTCAGGACAGCCACAGACTGATTAGTCTTGTTTCTCAAAACTGGGAACACTGGGAATGGGAAGAATGGCCAAGCTCACACCAGCAATAGAGAGAGACTGAATAACTGTTACTTGGGGAAAAACTGGCATGCTGCTTTAGTGAGAAATGCACGTGTTGCTGGTTGTCTTGTCAGGGAAAAAAGCTGGAGATGGTAATTGAAAGTTGAACCGTTCAAAGAAGCACAAATCCTACAACCCCAGGCCCCTGACCTCTCCAAAGACTCCACCCAAGACCTCTGGTCCCTCCAGTATCCAGCCACAGACATCTTGTACTACTCATCGGCTAGTCTGGCTTGAAGCTTGCTAGCGGATTGCACACAGAGAAGAGAGGGGACACTCACACAGCAGATAGCTAGGGATAGAGCTTAATAAGGAGGTGGGACAGACTGTGGTGCTCAGGCACAGGGCCTGGCCAGGTGAACATACTGACCAGTGCCTAGTTACACATGGTTATCCACTGGTTATCCCCTTAACCTGTTTTTCCCCATGCTTGTTCCTTCCCTGTCCACCTTGATGCCTCCCTTTGATTCTTCCCCTAAATCCTGCGTAGTAAGTGTAAAACAGTCCCACAATCCCCCTCAACTCATGATAAGATTGCTCTTTCCCATAAGACACATGGTAATCTTGTTTTTCTTCTTCTCACCTTTACAAAGTTGCATCTGAAGGTCTACATCTTCAAGGTTGCACTTGAGTGGTTCATTACATGGCCCATCAATCAGCTTTTTCAGGTATATGTGTCTGTGTGTTTGATTTATTTCTTTTCCTGTTCCTTGACCTTGTCTTTTATGCTGAATAGCCATTAACCAGCTATCCTTACAAGGTAAATATTAAGAGAACAGTCTTAAAGTTAAATGAGCTACAGACTGTCTAGTAATTTCTCTTGACTAACCCAAACGCATGGTTTGGGAGATGATTGAAGCAGTTCAGCACCAGCAGCTCCTCTGGCTTGAACTGCAGCCAGGGATGTCAAACACAGGGAGAGCCAGGACCTTCTGCTTTCAGGTGCTGCTGGTGAAGTCCCAGCGCTGCACTCAAAAACTCTCTGAGCACAATTGCTGCAGGGCCCCAACTCCTCCGGTAATGACCTGGTTTGCCACAGGCGCTTTGAGTGTGACTCATCTCATGCAATTCACAAGGCTGGACAACTTGTGTGAACTAATCAGTAGGCTCCCTCCATAGTGAATAAAGACAGAGAGGAAAACCCAGAAGATGAGTCATCCCACTTTTCCTACCCACCTGCCTCAGGATGAAACAAAACCCCTTCTGGAGATTTCTTTCTCTCTATTGACTACAGAGGAGTCAAGGCAATTAACCTTGTCTAAACACCTCACTTTCCAATAGCATGGCTGGGTGTGATAATTTCCACCTCTACGTGGTGTGGTGGAACTTATCTACATGATTCAGGACTTCTTGTGAGACTGTAATCAAAACTCTCTGTGCCTAATGGCCTCTCTGGAGCCCGTTTGCTCTCAAGGGACTATCTGTTACTCACATCCTGTGCAGTACTGGACACAATGAGGTCAGCAAGGGATCTCAGCAAGGAAACCCATGTGCCTTCTCCTCCTTTGAAGACGTGACGCAGCTGGCCAGCAGCAGGTAAGGCAGCCAACTGTTCAATGTGCTCAAAGGCATGAGAACATGCTAATTTCTACACAAATACCACTATTATTGTTGCTATTATTATGCAAGTAGTTGATCTATTAGTAATATTTTTGTATCCTAGAAAATACATGCATTTAAATGCCTTTAAAAACACCAAGTGGAAGAGTAAGACAAATGAAACGGGGAAAACAATATTCTGTAACATGTGGTGTACTTGTATCCCAGCAAATGGCACGTTACTGCTAGAAACCTCCCACGCTGTGGCATGTCAGTGCTGAAAAGCCAGCTCCAAGCTTGCTCTTCAGCAGGTGGAATGCCACCCTCTTCCATGAGGGGTGAGCACAAGCCAAAACACCCTGAAGGGGGCTCTGGTTGGGAAGTTGCTCCCCACACACGTAGCCATGAAGATGAATATTGTCTGTCGTTCAAGGGGAGAAAGCTCCTCTCAAATTATTTGTTCTCTCCTCAGAGGAAAGGGAAAAGC
This sequence comes from Pygoscelis adeliae, assembly GCF_000699105.1. Classification (NCBI taxonomy): domain Eukaryota; kingdom Metazoa; phylum Chordata; class Aves; order Sphenisciformes; family Spheniscidae; genus Pygoscelis; species Pygoscelis adeliae. The sequence goes on from NW_008825615.1 coordinate 1,370,957, forward strand.
TTCATCTCACCTTCCTCACAAAATTTTAGGCACTTGATTATTGCTAGATATATTGAAGGATTTTAAATATGGAAATGTCAGCAAAGGAAGTTCAGCCAAGTCAAAAAGTAAGGATGAGAAAAAAATCATAGAATCATAGAATCATTAAGGTTGGAAGACACCTCCAAGATCATCGAGTCCAACCATCAACCCAACAACACCATGTCCACTAAACCATGTCCCTAAGCGCCTCATCTACCCGTCTTTTAAATACTTCCAGGGATGGGGACTCAACCACTTCCCTGGGCAGCCTGTTCCAGTGTTTAACTACTCTTTCAGTAAAGAAATTTTTCCTTACATCCAATCTAAACCTCCCCTGGCGCAACTTGAGGCCATTTCCTCTCGTCCTTTCGCCAGTTATGTTCTGGCGAAAGAACAAATATGTTCTCTTCTTGTAGATTAAGAAAAATGCATATGATCTTTTCATCAAAATGCTGGATTGGAGTTTTTGAAATGTTGCAAGGATGGTTTCTAAGGCTTTGGCTTCCCTGAGGAAATCAGCTCAAAATGTGACCAAGCCTGGATAAAATCCTAATCTACGTACCCTGCAAAGAAATTACTTGGATTTTCAGTGCCTGAAAGGTCTGTCCTTTCCTAGCAGGCTCACAGTTCTCATCAGTGAGCATGTTCCTTTCCCACAGACCATATGAACCTGATCTTCTCTGAAATCAAAGCTACCAGAAAAAAAATTAGGCTTCTCTGGTAATTGCGGTTTCCGGCTTGTCGGGGGTGGGCAGACACTTCTCTCCTGCACTCTGTGCCTTTGGTAACGTCCAGGCCAGACAGAAGAAAAGGCTGACTGATTTTGTATGGAAGGAACAAAAAGATAGACTAGGAAGGAAGAAATACACTTTGAAATGGAATCAGATGAAATTAAAGCTTGTGAAAAAAATCTGAAATCAGTATAAGGATACCAGATTTGAAGAGTTTATGCCAAAATGTGACAGGTTAGTTCTATACCAGTCGCCGTTCATAGAGGATAGTTAAAGAGAAGCCTGTGCCAGGAAGAGCTCAAAAAAGTTGGATTTGTGATGCAGAAGAAATGAAAGA
>NW_008825615.1:1372072-1372429 GCF_000699105.1 Pygoscelis adeliae
AGGAAGGTCAGAAGAGCGATGAAGAAATTAAAATATGAGATACTGCAGAGATCTACAAGAAGAAGAAGGACAAATCAGAGATTAACCAAAAAGTGCCTAATGCCCATCTTTTAGTGTAAATCTAAAAATAATACATTGAAGGCTATCTAGCCTGTAATACTTGTGTGGAAATACTTCATACATGGAGCAAAGCAGCCAGGTCTGGTCAGGTTGGCATTCCCAGAAATCATAGAATCATAGAATCATAGAATAGTTTGGGTTGGAAGGGACCTCTAAAGGTCATCTAGTCCAACCCCCCTGCCATGGGCAGGGACATCTTCAACTAGATCAGGTTCCTCAGAGCCCCGTCCAACCTGA
>NW_008825615.1:1374351-1374712 GCF_000699105.1 Pygoscelis adeliae
TCCCTCAGGACTGTGAACTCTACCAGTGCATGATCACTGCAGCCCAGGCTGCCTCCAATCTTGATGTCACCGATTAGCTCATTTGTGTTGGTGACTAACAGGTCCACTATCGCATCCCCTCTGGTAGGGCTATTACTTGGCTTAAGAAATTATCCTCAATGCATTCCAGGATTCTCCTAGATTGCCTACAGCTCGCCGTGCTACTTTTCCAGCAGATGTCAGGGTGTTTGAAATCCCCCAGCAGGACGAGAGCCTGTGAGCACAATGCCTCCTGTAGCTGGAGTAAGAAGGCTTCATCAATAGGCTCCCCTTGATCAGGCGGCCTGTAGTTGACACCAGCCACAAGGTTCCCGTTGTTGCC
>NW_008825615.1:1374759-1376238 GCF_000699105.1 Pygoscelis adeliae
TTCACACTCTATCCATTTGTTGATGTAGAGGGCAATGCTTCTGCCCCCTCTTCCTCACCTGTCCCTTCTGAACAGCCTGTAGCCATTGATAGCCGCACTCCTGTCATGGGATTTGTCCCACTAAGTTCCAGTAATGGCAGCTAGGTCATAGCTTTCTAGCAGCATGGTGGCTTCCAACTCCTCCTGTCTGTTGCCCTTGCTGCGTGCATTGGTAGAGGCACTTCAGCTGAGCTGTGTCACCTTCTTAGAGGAACATCCTTTAATTTCTTTGAGGTATTTCACCAGTGTTTCCCTGTTGGCTCCTATTACCTCCGGAACCCCTGTCTCATCCCCATAAGACTTCAAGCATGCTACAGTGTACCCAGCACGTCTCAGAGCAACGTGTGATGAAATGTGAGGATTTTCCCTTCTGTTCCTAAAGCCCTTTTCTCTATTTGCCTTAGTGTAGCTATTGCTACACTAAAGACTCTATTTAGTTACAAATTCAGACACACACCCCCCCATAAGCACTTCTTAAAATGACTAAAATGGAGATAAGTGCAGAAGGTCGGGGTTAAACCCGGTCATGGATAGAGGGGCAGAGAAGCGTAGGGTCTCCTGAGCTGGAGAAGCTGGTAGAAGATGTCAATGAGGAAAGTTTAGGGAGGTGTAGAAATGGAGGTAGAGGCGATAGTGGGAATTCCCTTTGTTAAGAGAAATGCTGAAACTGGACGAAGACCTATTGGGCTGAAAACGACTGGAATCAGCTGGATAAGAAGAGTAATATCAGAGGGAGAGCAGGGCAAGAAGAAACGGAGTGGGATTTGAGAACAGAAGAGAAAAATGGGTTTTTATGTAGCTAATGCCTGGGAGGAGTGATAAATGCAGAGAACGAAAACCTGATCCACAGTGAGAGGCAGAGAAGGAAGAGAGGGCATGAGGAGCTGGAAGGCTGGTATGGCCACTGGCAGTGTAAAGATTGCTGGGGTGGACAGGACCACATCAGTTATGTGTTTGTGTAGAGCAAGTGCTCCCACATAATGAGAGCTCAGCAGTTTACTAAGTATTGATTCTGATTTTTTGTTTTTTTTTCCAATACTGGAATCAATCAAGGTGAATATTTACCATCCCCCCACCCCCCAAAAAAAAAAAAAAGACAAAAATATAGAGCCTTCTGAACAGGTTCTATGAATTTGGCATAATTTTGTTCTCACTGAGCTAAGAACATTTTTTTTCTTCTGGGATTTAATTCTTTGTTTGTTTGGTTTTTTGTTTGTTTGTTTTGTTCATGTGCTGTAGGCATCCAGTACTTGAAACATGAACAGCTTCCCCTGCTTGTAATTCACAAGATAATTTGAGACAGCCAGCATGGCGTCACCAAGGGCAAGTCCTGCCTGATCAACACATTGGCCTTCTATGATGGAGTGACTACATCAGTGGACATAGGAAGGGCTACGGATGTCGTCCATCTGAACCTCTGTAAGGCTTTTGACACGGGCC
>NW_008825615.1:1378124-1390646 GCF_000699105.1 Pygoscelis adeliae
TGCCCAGGGAAGTGGTTGAGTCACCATCCCTGGAGGTATTTAAAAGACGTGTAGATGAGGCGCTTAGGGCCATGGTTTAGTGGGCATGGTGGTGTTGGATTGATCGTTGGACTCGATGATCTTAGAGGTCTCTTCCAACCTTAATGATTCTATGATTCTATAAAGGCTGGGAGAGTTGGGGGTTGTTCAGCCTGGAGAAGAGAAGGCTTCGGGGAGACCTTCTTGCAGCCTGTCAGTACTTAAAGGGGGCTTATAAAAAAGAAGGCGGCAGACTTTTTAGCAGGGCCTGTTGCGACAGGACAAGGGGGAATGGCTTTAAACTAAAGGGGGGTAGATTTAGACTAGATCTAAGGAAGAAATTGTTTATGCTGAGGGTGGTGAAAGACTGGCACAGGTTGCCCAGAGAGGTGGGGGATGCCCCATCCCTGGAAACATTCAAGGTCAGGTTGGACGGGGCTCTGAGGAACCTGATCTAGTTGAAGATGTCCCTGCCCATGGCAGGGGGGTTGGACTAGATGACCTTTAAAGGTCCCTTCCAACCCAAACTATTCTATGATTCTATGATAAATTTTGTTGCAGTTTCTTTCTGCTAGACTGGGTAAAGCCTAACTTCGGTAGTTTTAGAAGGAAGGTTTTGAGCAGCCCTTGCATTTTTATATCTCTCAAGTAAAGCTGTGAAAGCTTTGGTGTTTTCTACACCACTTTAAACTTTTTCTTCTGTGGATATTATTTCTAGAAATCACATGCTTCCTTTTAGGTCTTGTTCCAAGGGAAATAAAGTTCTATTTATAGAAGTGGAAGCAAATGGGATTTTGGAGATTACTGTCACATGACTTTATGTATGTGCACTTCTTATGGCTAAAGCTGCTTCCTACAGTCTTGCTGGGACCCTCTGAGAGCTCTTAGCACCTGCTTTTGAAAAAGACCAGTTCTCTGTTCACTGTGCTGAGCATTGTCCTACACTGTACAAAATCCACCAGGGAAAACTGGGGATATTCGTCTCCAATTTCTGTCAGAGCTGCAGACACCAACACAACACAATTATGTTTGCAGACACTCTCCTTGCAGAAGGTGCACGTCTTGTCTCATCTCATTGCCGTTCTACAGGAGCCTTGGCTGAGGTTTTGGGAATTCAGCTCTTCTGCTGTTGAATACTATTCTATCTCATGTCAAATGCACCACTTCTGGCAGGACAGCTTATGTGCCTGAGCTTAAAACTAGCTCTACAAATGTTTCAGCAAATTAAATTCAACAGCACAAGCGTCCATGTACAATGAGCTCTCCAGAAGCAGAGATTCAGAGAAAGGGAATTCAGTACATTCAGGACTCCTCTTCCTTTGAAGAAAATACCTGTGCTCCTTAAGACTTTTGCCAAAACATAGGGTTTGAGTCCCACATTTCGTGGATGCCATCAGTTGCTTGGCTAACCTTCCTCTGAACTCCAGGGAAGTAGGACTTTATTTTTCTTCATCAAACAGCAGAAAGTCACAGGGATGCTCTGAGATCCGCTTCCCATGTGAACTTCCAAACATCCTCTGCTTCCATACTGACACTAAAACCCACTTGCCCAGTGGGACCCAAGGAGCCCCAACCAGGAGCTAGCTCTGGCACATATCATTAAGGGAGAGTCTTAGGATGCCCTTATGAGAAAGGCCTCCAGTGTGCCAGTCCTTTTGTTATTGCAAATTCAGACATGAAGTACACCTGAAGAGAATCACTGATGTATTATTATAAGGAGGTGGCAGAAGCATTATGGTATGTGTGATGAGCGTGTTAAACTCTGACTCTGCTTGAGATGACATCAATATATCTGTCTGCAGGTAATACCAATAGTACAAAGCCAATTTGAGACGAGCCTCTTGTATCACTGAGAAATAAATCATGCTGGCTTAGCCATAGCACTGAAATGCTGCAGTGCATCATAGAGTGTGCAGATCCTGCGAACATTCATTTTGGGTCTATGCTACTTAATTTCCATCATTTCAGAGGCAATTCATTTTTTTCATAAATCCTTTCTGAGTTAGTCAGTGCCCAGTAATAAGTCTTGTCCTTCCAGAATACTGAGCTCAGCAACACTCAAAATATTGGAAAATCAAAAAATATAGCACTGCAATGCACAGCCACACTGCCTTTACTCTGCTTCCTTCCTATCCCATTAAGGCCAGCTATAACCAGTGAGAATGATGTGAAAGCACTCTATGGGTTTACTGATGGGAAATATAGTTACAGTCTGGCATAATACATACAAGATCGATGGGGTCAAGGGCTCATGCAGTTTAGCACAGGCAGACTTTCCTGAAGGGCTAAATGGTTGAACATAGGACAAACAGAGGTAGATCCTGTTCAACCCTGTGCAATGGAAAGTACAAATGTGTCTTCTGTGGGTATACTGGGACAGTATACTGGCCAAGTTAGGGTTGTAACAACATGTCCTCTAAGGCTGTGTTTCTGTTTCTCAGATGCCAAATGTCTGAGTTGTTCTTAAAAAAAACACCGTAAAAGGGCATACACTATCACAGCACCACATTATCACTGCATTAAAGCATTTTGTTGTTGAATTTCTTAGAACCATTTTTTTAAACACAAGAGAAATATTTTCTTGTAGGGATGAATGTGCACACGCGCAGCTATTCTAATGCAAAGATCTGAGATACTACTGTAGCGGGGTAATTCTAAAAGATACCTATGGGCTGTCTTCGCCTCTACATCTTGTTACTGTGAGATGAATAGCAGAAGGAAATAGGGAAATGATATTAATCAACACATTAAACTGTGTTGTCAGCCAGTCCTTAGAGCATTCAAAGATGTACCTTTTTGCAGTTATTTATATCATTCAAAAAAGAAAACTACTGACTGCAGAAAACTCGACTTCAAATTACCTGGTATTTGAAACTTTTGTACTGGGGCCATAATTTCAGCCCTGACAGACAAGTTTCAGGCTTCTCTGCTGTTTCTAACTCCAGCGCTTTTCGCTCTGTCAGAGAGCATCCTGCCTGCAGGTGCAGGAGGCTCTGAGTTTGTGCAGCCCCCAGGGCTGGTGAATGGCAAAGGCAGGCACCCCCTCTCCCCACTGACGCCTGTCGTTCATAGTTCCCCCTGCCACCTGCGGCATTAATGTACCTTCCAATATCCTTGAAGAAACAAAGATGAGCGGAGATATTGAATATGCGTAAATATTCATGTATTTGCATTAATTCAGCTGTTACGCGGGAGGATCCTGCACCCTTTGCAGGCCTGTGGTGTGGGGGGATAATTGTACACATCCGAAGATGTCCAAGACCTGGGATACCAGTGTGCACTTCTTCCCATAGCTTTGCTCGTCAACAGGCACCAATTTCTTTCTTGGTTTCCTGGAGCAAGGGGAGGCAGTGAAGCTGGGAAACCTGGAGGAGTAGGAATAGAGTAGGAATAGAGACACATTGCAGGTAGCTTGGGTGGAGGGAGAGCCTGGCGAAAGCACCAGAATCAGTCAGCAGAAGAATCCTAGGTCCACTGCATTCTGCTTTGAGGCAGGATTGACTTTACCTTTGCCAGCCCCAAGCACATATTGTAGCTAACATGTTCTTAAAACCTATAAAGCAGGACTTTCTGTAACATCTCTAGTTAGCTTGTGCCCAGTCCCTCACCATCCTGCTAGAAGGTTTTCCCCAATATCCACTCTAAGTCTTCTTTCTGAACAGTAAAAAGATTTCTGCTGTGCTGGTGAAGGAGAACACCTGAGCATACCTTTCCCATTCCAGCAGATTATAACATCATTGTGTTTTCTCATTCATCTCTCTGCTCAGATTTCCATTTTCCAGACAAAATGATGTCATTTCCTTCCTCTTTCCCACATAAATTGCCTCTGTAAACCTCTTCACATTCTTGGGGGTCTTTTCTGGACTCTTTCTCATTTCCCTATCATTCTACTAGGTAACACCCTTCAGATGTCATACTATGTATCACTCCAAGAAGACAGTGACCTCCACTTTAGACTTCTTACAGATATAAGTATGATCCAATCTTACTACTAATTTTTATTAATATATTCCTGAATAAAATTTCCAATTTTTTTTCATCGCTTCATCCTATAGCTATGTATGGTTCCTTCCTGCAGTACTGACACTCAGCCAGATATGTCCCATTATACATGAAAAACTTCTGCCTAAATTTAGCACTTTGCACTTGACTTTATTGAGTTTCATCTCACTGAAAACCACTTTACATTCCTGTCCTTCCTTGCAGTTTTTTTCTTCATTCTCAAAGCTGATGTTCCATCATCTCAGCTATAAAGCACAATCTTGAAACTGCTAATGACTCTGACCCCCGTACAACCACACTTCAATGCCCTTGAAGAGTGACAGTGAATCCTTGATTAACCCTCGTGAAGAGGGCTTCATTAGTCAGCCATGCACCCACTTTTAGTGATTGCATCTGCAGGATATTTGTCTACTGCGGTTATAAGAACCTCAAATGAAATAGCACCAAAAGCCTCACTAAAATCAAAATGAATCATAGCAACCCCCTTCAGCCACAAGGCTGGCTACCCTGCCAAAGAAAAGAAGTAGGCTGGCTTGATGGGATGCATTATTTACAAGTCTGTGCTGGCTTTTTTTATTCCCTATTATCCTCTAGATCCATTCTTTCAGTGGATTGAAGTTGAGCTGGTGGGTATGTGATTTCCTGCGTTCATCTTTTTTCTGCTTTTTAAAGGTAAGCCTGTTGTTTTGCCTCTTGCACTCCTCTTCATCAGACAGCTTGAATATATCTCCTGTCAAAACTACTCCTCTCTCTCTTCTTTCCTGTTCCTGTATCACCTTCTTAGATGAAAGTCAATAATTCAATGATTGCAGTTAACTTTTTTCCACAAAGCTGAGGCCAAGAAAGTATGTAATATTTCTGCATTTTTGCATGAATTAGTTTGCTTTTTTTCTTTTTTTGGTGGTAGACCTAGACTTCCTTTTAATCCAGTTAGCACATCTTTTTCTTGGTTCCCTTTATTTCCCTGCAGTCTGCACCTCACTTTTAACCTTATCCTCTTTGATTTCAACTCTATGCCTTGTGCCCACACCTTTTACTATCCCTCTGCTCTTTTTTTTCCATATTTTTCAGAATATCTATTTGATTTTCAAGTCCTTAGAGAACTGCTGAGACAACTGTATTGGTCTGTTTCTAATTCTCCTATTTTTTTTCCTTTGCAATGTTACAGTTTGCCACTTTGCTTTTTACATAATCTCTTTTAATAGCTGTCAGTCTTCGGCACTTCTTTGTATTTAAAGCTGTTGGCTTTGTTTAGAAGTTCTTCCCACCAATTTCCTAGTTTCTTAGTCTGCTTTTTTGAGTCCATAACTTATTCTGCTGCTTTTTCTCAGCCAATTCCTTAGACTAATGAATTTTATCATGTGAAATCAATTTCATGGAAATTATCTTCCACTCTTAAATATTCTCATCTATTCTCAATTCCTCCCACTCAAAACTAAACTGAACCAACCGAAAATCTGAGATCCTCCACTGGCAGCAGACTCTGCCTTGTGGTCATTTTTGGCTAGGAATTCAGATGAGCACCACCTTTTGTGATAGATACATACGATGACATTGTTCCCACCTCCTCCATTACCCAGAGATGGCCAACACGCCTGTAGCCATCCTGCCCCAGTCGCCAGGTGGCTCTGGATGACGCTGTCAGTGAAAAGGACTTTCTTGGGGGCCTCTCTCAGGAGAACTGATGAAAACAGTCACGATCCCTGTCCCATTCCTTCAGCCCCACTATCCAAGGCAGTGGTCAACTCGGGTGCATTTGGGGCCAACGTGGTGGTTTGCCAGCCTCTGAGCAGATGCTGCTTTGTGGCAATCAATGCTTGGTGGGTTGGAGGTGTCCCAGTGCCTTTCAGCTGGTGTCTGCAGTTTGACAGCACACCTGCCAGGATGGAGGACCTGGCAGCAGAAAGATCTCTCTCTTTCCCACATGGTTCCCTCCTCTCAGTACAGCAGCTACAAGCCGCCCAGCCAGGGCAGAGACCATTGTCTCCTCACTAAACATTGGGGTGGCTTTTCTTCACCAAATCTCATAGCCACATAATGCTCCTTCAACAAGGAAGTGTTGAAGGAGTGTTCCTTGGAAGTGTTGAAGGTCAGGGGCTTTGAGCAACCTGATCTAGTGGAAGATGTCCCTGCCCATGGCAGGAGGGGTTGGACTAGATGATCTTTGAAGGTCCCTTCCAACCCAAACCATTCTGTGATTCTAACAAGACTGACTGGGGCAAACAGTGGACCCTGTTTCTGACAGAAGGTGTCCATCAGCCTTGTTCTTTCTTTTTTAATTTTGGCACCTGACATACACAGTCTCAGAGATCAGATATAGTCTTAAATATAAATGTTACGATTCATGGTTTTTTATATCCCTTTCAAAGGTGAATATAAGGAAAACATTATTCAGGACTGGAAGGAGTACTCTGGGATAGTCCCATGGAAATGAGTCATTTAATACCATACATAAAGTGATTGGTCTCCACCTCAAAACAATTTTAATTAATAAATTGCTCCAAAACCTCATTCCTCATTTCCACATTATACTAAATGGATATAAAGTACTTCATATTTATATGGGATAATAACACAAACTGGTTGACTTTTACGATCACATGTTCGTTATTTCAACTGATTGCACAGGATTAAAAAGTGTCTGTATGATCTGATTGCAGCATATTTCCTTTCAAAAGCAGTGAGATTTTGCTTTTGTTAAAAACTTATACACACACAGATAGAAATTGCACTAACACCTGCAACTTCAATAGCTTTGAAAAATAATTAAGCCCTTAAGTTTCTCTTTTGTTTAGAATGAAAGTAGCTCATTGATTTATAAAAAAACCCCCAACATTTTAGTACTGCTTCTACAGGTAAGTACATTTTATCCTTTCACCATTCATTTCTGCTGTCATACCAACTTCTTTTACTTTCAGCTTTTACTGAGACACAATGGTCTCTGCTAAGCCTTTGTGATGGCTATGATTGAGCTGCTGGTTATGCACTGCTTCCAGTTCTCAGATATCTCACACATCCTCCAGATGCAGGAATTGATACCAGAATCTCTGAAAATGCAATGGAAAACAGTTATGCAGCCTTGCAAGGACCACAAGCCTTCAGTATTCCCTCTCCCATCTCCAGGCTTCTCAAAGTATTCTCAAAGTTTCAGAAGCATGTGGACTGAAGTCCAATACTTTTTAGCCACTAGCATCTTTAAATGCCCGCTGCCTGTGAAACAGCCTCTGTTGGAAAACATATTTCCTTAGGAAGTTGATTATACTCCCAAGAATGTCATTCAAGTTGATCTTAACAGCAGAAAACTCATCCTTCTAAGAGTACAGTATTTTCCAAATTTCTACAGCAAATTCTGAAAACCAGTGTGTTTTTCTCCACTTAGGTGTAGGCTGTTCAACAAATCAGACCCTGAACTATTCAGAAATGTAGCTCTCTTTTTGTTTTCTCCATCCCTGCACCCTCACCTGCCTTCAGGGAGAGATCACATTTTCCCTTGAACCTCCTGAGTGTCCTGCTCATCTCTGGGGTCTTCTAGATGCTTTTGTGTTCTTGTTCATGGTACTTTCTCTGTTCCTTTTCTTTTTTCCTACTCTTGCCCATGTTACCACTTTTAATATTTCATATAAAACATGCAATAATATTTCATTTCCAAGAATGAAATATGGTCTGGCGGCCAGAAGTCAGGGGTCTGCACTGGTGTTAATAACTGTAACAAGCCTTTTTGTTTGTTATCTTATCTTGAGTTAAACTAAAAGCTACTAGAAGAAAAAGCATATAAAGGAAGGAGGGGGGCACATGTCTAATTCTGCCAGAAGGCTGACAGTAACTCTCAAATAACCAGCATCCTAGGGAGAAGGTTTCATGTCAACACCAGCCCATGGAAAGCTGCTCGCCCTTGCTTAGCCCTTCCCGCATGCCTCCCTGTGTCATCTGCCCATGTCCTTCCCGTTGTCACCCACCTTGTGGCAACATCTCCCATGTCTCCTAACCCAAACTGCCAGTTCGCCAGCTCCCTTCTGGTCGGCCTCAGTGTGTCCCTATTGCTCGCCTCTCTTCCCTTACGAAGCCACTCCTCTGCCAAGCTCTTATCTGGTACCCATCCCCATCCCAACTCCACAGATCTCTTTCCACCCCAGTGCTTCTCACTCCCTGTTGCCAAGTCTCCCCTCCCAGTACTGCTGCTTCTACACAGCTGTGTTTTACAGACCTATCACTTAGGCTGCTATGCCTATATTTTATTTTATTTATTGTCTCTTTCACAATAAAGTGTTTCCTCTAGGGGAAAAGACAGAATATACGTTCTTGGTAAGTCTGTACACAGGGCTAGTCCATTAGCAACGTAATGTTCGTACTACATGTCTTGCATCAGAGATTGAGTGCCAGCTGTCCCCTTGAACTGTTTCTTACTTCATTTGGAGCCTGTGGGGGAGCTGGAGATATATATGCAGATTTTGGAGCTTTGCATTTTAATGATTTCTCATTCTTAATTCCAATGTTCTTGGAGACAACTATAAAGAGAAAGAAACAGACAACAGCCAAGAACATGTTAATTGCATCCACCACTCTATTTCCAGTGAAGGAGTCAATGTATCAAATATGCTAATAAAAATCCCAGTTGGTGCGTTATCTTTTTCCAAAAGAAACTGGCAAATAGTATATTCCTTCAAGACTCACGACTATGGTATTAGGGATTCACCTAATTTTTTGCAAGCAACACACATCGACTTTCCAAATTGTAAAGTGTATCAAAAATTGGCAGAAGAAAGAAAGTAGAAGATTGCTGCCCAGTGTCATCCACTGTTTTTAATTCTATTTTTAAGTCAATCTCATATTATTTTGATTTCTGACCTATGGTTTTTGAAGTTGTGAGAGCCGATGCTCTGAGGCTGTTGCTAGGTTTGCACTAGGGTCCCAGGCAAGCACAGCTGCACACGCGTTGGAGATGGAAAGCAGGACTTCAGAATCCAGTGGTCTGAGTTCAGAGGTACAATTGTTATATGAGAGACAGAAAAACACCACTGGCTACCACAGCTTTTTATTTTATATCCTTTGCCTGTCTCTATGGAAATATAATACTGACTAGGCTTCATAGACTGAGAATAGTTAGGCCATTAATTAGACTTCACTGCAAGAAAGTTAGAATTACCAGAGAAGCCTAAGTGTGTTTGGTCACCAGATCGAAAGAAACATGAATGGAAATTTTATCCTCTTCATCGCCTTTGAAAAATGCAGCCAATAGGAAGATGCTGAAGATAGCCCAGCATCTTGCCATTAGAGACAGATGGATGGGAGAACCTGTATCCTGTTAACAACATCATCATCTTCTGTATAAGACAGCCGGTCCAGCTGGAACAGTTGTCTCCAATTAAACTTAGATAGAAAAGCATCATCTCACAATCAGCAAATGCTTTGTGTAACCAGGCTCAGACAGGACGTTATTACTGTGATCAAAATATATGTGTTTATGTTTAGCAATTTGAAAATGACCTACACCTTCTCAATCTACAATAAGTAAATCAGTACAAAAAGCCGTGGGATTTATGAAAAAAAAAAAAATGTGGTTTTACTGCATATAACACAAAATAATATGTACATAAGTATTCATTTTGTTTAATTGCATACAACCTGATTTGACATGTTAAATCTGTGGGCTTGATTTGGAAAGACAATAGATACTTGTGATAACATGGTAAAAATGGACCAAAGTTACCTTAGCAAATAATTAACTGTAGATTCTGTTATGAATACATTTACGAGGATAACTGGATTACAAAACCTCTGCAATAAAAGTTAAAGCACATATGCTGGAGTATAATTGAGACACCTGCATGTTGTGTTAATGTCATTTTTTGCTTTCAGATGAGCAATTTGTACTAACTGTTGTATTATTATGTTGCTAGATCACAGTCATGCTCTGACCTTAAATGGACCTTGGGCAGAATGTCAACAGAAATGACATTATGATAGCAGGATTACTGTCCTTAAAATGCAATACTTTACGGCTCTGACAAATGAGCTGCCACTGTAAACAAAGTCAAGAGTTACACTGACTTAGCATGATAGATTTTGTTCTGTTGGGAAAAAAAAATTGGATCTCCGTAAGCCTTAAAGAAGGAAGAGATGCTGGATTTATTTAAATCTCTCAAGATTGTTAAAGACAGAGCTTCCGTCCATGAGATATTATACACTACAAAATTGTCAAGGTAGTTCTTGGACATACAACTAGAGGGAAAGGAGGCAGAGCTGTTGCATACATTTCTCTAGGAAGAAGTTGTGCCAAAAGCCTTTTGCAAAAGCCTTGAATTTTCTTTCAATAAATACTGTTTTGCAGCGCTAACTGTGATGCTGTGCGTGTTTTAGTTAGTCAGTTTACATGAACCCTAGATCCTAATGACTACGCACAGCTAGATCTTCTTAAAAACTGCTTGTCTTCTCCCTCCTCCCCCCTCGAGGTGAATACACTGGTGAGGAGGTGAAATACTGGTGACTTGATAAATTCCATTTTCTCATTCTTGAACAGTCAGAGAGAGGGAGTATATTCTGAAACTTTTCTTAATACATGTTGCACACAGAGTAGAAAATAGTGGGTACTGAGGAAAAGTAAGGAGAATATAAGGAGTCACATAATACCTAAAATAAGAATAGTATGTGTTGTTTCTAACCAGTTCTTTCAGCTTTTGCCTCTAGTGGTATCAACCTACTCGCTACACTAACATTAACACATGGATTTTTTTTTTTTTTTTTTTTTTAGTTCAAAACAATTGGAAAGGGGCGTGTATCTAATAAGATAACAAGGGGAATCTGTTTTTACATGCACTGGAACAAATCCTTCTTCTCTTATTCACATATAAGACTCTGCTAAGTATGATGAACAAGGGTTGCCTTAAGGCACTATAATCTGAGAAGGGTGATTAAAAATCCTCACTGATTTTTAATCCAGGTCATGAATATGACCTCAGGAGGTGCTGTATACAACATGAAACAGTTGTATATAGAGTGGGTGTCTTATTCCTCAGTAACTGGCCAAAGTCCGACAGCAGCTCTCATCTCTTAGAGGACTTGGCAGAGGGCAAAGCACCGAAGGAAGGCTGATCAGAGCCTGTAGAACATGGGGCAGAGATGGCTCTGGCATGATTCAGGGGGATCTTTCCCATGTGTATAAATACCTGATGGGAGGGAATGAGAAGAAGGAGCCAGGCTGTTTTCAGCGGTGCCCGGTGACAGGACTGGAGGCAATAGGCACAAACTGAAACACATGAAGTTTCATCTGAACATTTAAAAATGTTGTTACTGTGAGGGTGACCGAGCACAGGCACAGGTTGTCTGGAGAGGTTGTAGAGTCTCCATCCTTGGAGATACTCAAAATCCACCTGGACACGGTCCTGGGCAACTGTCTCTAGCTGACCCTGCTTGAGCAGAGGGATGGACCAGAGGTGCCTGCCAGCTTCAGCCGCTCTGTGGCTCAGTGACTGTCACCCGCGCTCAGCGAGACAGGCTCCATCCACATCCCCAGCATTTGCCTGTGGCTCCTTTGGGCTGTGTGTGCCACCCCTGTGGCCCCAAGACACAACTACTGGTTTTCGTGTGGGACGGGGGACAGATTTATATTAAAGTGTCCACAACATTATGAGGGCTGCCTTGCAGCCCAAAAGAGAGAAGTTTTAAAAGCATGACGCTGAGGTTATATGCTACTTGCCTCAGGGGAGGAATGGCATCCTGCTGGGATAGTGCTGGAGGATGCATAAGCCAGGGAGTCAAACCTGGTGCTATGCTGTCTTCAGAGACTGTTGTCTGTACTGAGCTCTCCCAGGGCCATGTGTGAGCTTTGTCCAATTCAAAGCACTGCGTGGTCCAAGTCAAAGCAAGGGAGCAAGCTAATGAGGATGTGGAGTGTCAGGGGTGTAGTCCTTGAGTTCAGTCCCTGGCATAGATGTACATTGTGGGATTGTTAAGTGTCTTTCCTCAAGGCTGAATGGGAATTTTAAGCTTCCAAGAGCTGGTGCCTGTGAAGGAGACCTAGAGCTTTTCCTCCTTAAAATCACATTCCTCCTGCTTTCATTTCCCAGAGAATATGTTTGAGACATGCACTTATTTGCTTCCCATTCCTCGCCAGCCCATGGTTAGCAGTAAAGATTGCTTTGGGATCTTCTATCCTCCATTTGGACCTCTGGTCCTTTCTCTCCCCTTCCTACACCTTTCAACAGAAAGAAATTTTGGGGTCTGTCACCTGTTGTGCATGGGAGGATTACTGCTGAAGCTGTGAAGTACCACTCGTTGCAACGCTCAGGCAGCTCGGGCCGTAGAAACACCATCGACTGCTCAGCTCGTATACAGAAGCAACTGTTTAGATCTGAAAAGCAATCACTCATTTGGCCACTGGAAAACTTTGCCTCCAGACTCCTTCACTCATACCACACAGGTTCACTGCAAAAGCAGCTGTGATGTGCTCCAGCTGGGCAACAGCAACCTATTACCTGTCCCACTAGGCAGCCAAGTCCCTTATGT
>NW_008825615.1:1390667-1393265 GCF_000699105.1 Pygoscelis adeliae
TCAGGCAGGCTGCAAAGACGCTGTCTTTTGGTTCAGAGCTCCATACACTGCGAGGCTTCGTCACTCTTGACCCCACAGTAAGTTTTGGGCAAGCACCTAGGAAAGAGGTGGCAACATTTTCTGTGCTCTCCGGGGACAAGTTATCCCGGATGTGCTGACAGGGCTGGCCAAAGGGGGAGGCTGCACTCGTCACCGAGCACATTCCCACAGAGGATTTATGGGAAATCCTCCCAGGGAACAGCACCAAGGCAGAGGCCGTACGACTTCAGAAACTCATTGCAGATTTGCTTAGCAGAAGTTGATCAGGTAGCTGTGTTATAGCACTGCTGTAAAATGGGATGAAATGGTTATCTAAGATCAGTTTCAGATCAGTTCATTCAGAGAGTTTAAGTTTTCATTTCTGCCTTTGATCATCTTTACCTCTTTTTAGTATAACTACCTACAATTTGAAAGTTGGTTTGGGCTAGAAGAAAATTTAGAAACTATTAAAGCAAAATGTGCTGAAACTTCTCTTCCAAAATGTTCTGAAACGGCTGTATTTATCAAAGAAAGACCCTCTCCTGTTCCCACTTTCACTCTCAGTAACCTGGCATTTTCAGTGGAGAGCATTTAATCATAAAACTCCTGACAGAGAAAGAGCCTTTTCAAATGGAGCGAACACCTGACAGTCACAGGAGCTGATGAATTAACAGGAGACCATATGGGGGTCACCGTTGCAATTTTGCAACTGATGCGTGTTTGATTGTGTTAGGTTTGAAAAACCAAGCAGATGCTAACATGCTTTTGCACATATTTTTGCCAGCCTCCTTTTTAAAAGAAATGAAAGCCTTGTGGACTCCTGGAGGGGCACTGACAGTGCTGTGGAAAATAGGATGGAGATATGAATGCAGAAATCTTTCCTTTTAACATCCTCACTGTGCGCTTTCAAGGTTATAGGTGGAGAGAGCACGTCTCTCGACAAGCTGAACTGCCAGTAAGCAGATTTGGTTTGTTGGTTACCATTTAACAGCATTAGAATTCAAATGCTCTGGGTGCTTCCCAGAGGAGACCCTGCAGACCCCCAGAACATTGTTGCAGCTTCAGATATTTGTGTCCACTAAAAAATGGCTTAACATCACCAATTTAAATACTGCCACATAGTGCATGTCACTCAACAGTTGTCAGAAGATAATTATCCACCTGAACCAGATGGCCACCTAAAAGAGAGGCTCTGATTTATTAGTTTCTTGAAATTTTTTTCCTTAATGTTTAATGAGCACAGTAGGAGAAGAAGTGGTAAAATGAAAAGCTCTGGGAGAATCAAGGCTTTCTCGTTATGGGAAGTTCTCCGCTTGATTCCATAATGAGGCTATTCTCTCCCAGAGGTACACATTAGGATCAATTCTGTAAGACTAGGCTGATGAATAAGCAGATGTTTTTGTTTTGCAGTTGGCTTTGAATTAATCTCTTGTACAGTGCAGAGAGCTGTCAGTTTCCACAGTTAAAAGTTACTTCGAGCATGGTTTAGGCAAAGACAATCTTACATTGCTAGAGCAAAAATGTGACTCTACAATGCTTATCACACCCTGCGATGTCAGTCCCACTTTGCCTTGCATGTTACAAACCCCGAATGCCTCAGGATGCCTGCACTTGTGACCAACAACACCCTTTCCTGGTCCAATTTGAAAACATGTTTTCATTTCTTAGTTTAAGTAATCAGCATAAATTCTGGCTGCGTTTCTTCCTGTTCTCTGTTCAAAAGAAGCACATCGGCTGGAAGTTTTTCTGCTTTTGAAGTGTTTTTTCTGGTGTGGAGGGCCCAAATTTCTTTCCAAGCAAGAGCACATTATTCACCATGTATACCCAGGAAGCACAATATTTTGTACCTGAAGGAAAGAGGGGACAAGGAAAGAGAAGAGAAGGCTTCGGGCAGACCTTATTGCAGCCTATCAGTACTTAAAGGGGGCTTATAAAAAAGACGGCAGCAAACTTTTTAGCAGGGCCTGTTGCGACAGGACAAGGGGGAATGGCTTTAAACTAAAGGGGGGTAGGTTGTGACTAGATTTAAGGAAGAAATTTAGAATCATAGAATAGTTTGGGTTGGAAAGGACCTCGAAAGGTCATCTAGTCCAACCCCCTTGCAATGAGCAACTAAATAATTGCAACTAAATCAGGTTGCTCAGAGTCCTGTCCAACCTGACCTTGAATGTTGCCAGGGATGGGGCATCCACCACCTCTCTGGGCAACCTCTGCCAGTCTTTCACCACCCTCAGCATAAACAATTTCATCCTTAGATCTAGTCTCAGTCTATCCCCCTTTAGTTTAAAGCCATTCCCCCTTGTCCTGTCGCAACAGGCCCTGCTAAAAAGTTTGCCACCATCTTTTTTAGAAGCCGCCTTTAAGTACTGATAGGCTGCAAGAAGGTCTCCCCGAAGCCTTCTCTTCTCCAGGCTGAACAACCCCAACTCTCCCAGCCTTTCTTCATAGGAGAGGTGTTCCATCCCCCTCATCATTTTCGTGGCCCTCGTCTAGAACCGCTCCAACAGGTCCGTGTCTTTCTTATGCTGAGGGCTCCAGAGCTGGATGCAGTACTCCAGGTGGGGTCTCACCAGAGCAGAG
>NW_008825615.1:1393983-1518752 GCF_000699105.1 Pygoscelis adeliae
GGGGTTATGTTTCCCCTTTTCCAGTCAGTGGGAACTTCACCGGACTGCCACAACTTCTCAAATACGATGGATAGTGGCTTAGCAAGTTCATCCACCAGTTCCTTCAGGACCCGCGGATGGATCTCGGGTTTTTTACGCTGAGGGTAGTGAAACACGGGCACAGGTTGCCCAGAGAGGTGGTGGATGCCCCATCCCTGGCAACATTCAAGGTCAGGCTGGACAGGGCTCCGAGCAACCAGATCTAGTTGAAGATGTCCCTGCCCATGGCAGGGGGGTTGGACTAGATGACCTTTAAAGGTCCCTTCCAACCCAAACTATTCTATGATTCTATGATTTAGCTAAGAGTAAAACCTCAAGGCAATAGCTGTGAATGCAAGAATAGAGAGAAAAATACAGCATTTTCATTATACTATTTTTGTTTGTTTAAAAATGTGAAGCAGAGTATCTGAACTTACTTACACAGTAAGTACAGGAAATCAAAATTTCATGGTGAAAATGAAGGCAATATTCAATATACACGTGTCAGTCCAAATGACATGGAAGCCACAAATCTAATAATAATTAATATTTTACAGACACTGAATAGTAAAATCATCAACTGCGTGTCCTGCCCAAATGCCAGAAAAAAACAGGGCATTTGATGTTACTGAGCACGCTCACAGAAGCTAATCCTGTTCACACTGAGGAAATGTTAAAGAATGATTGCAAGAGTATCTAAAAGCATATCAAATAATGCTAAGGCATCTCAGCTGACTCTGCTTCCTTATAACATTAAGCAAAGGCAGCTCTGTTGTCATCATTAGCAAAGGAGGTCCCATGTCTGAACATGCTGTTGAAAACCTGCATTTCTCACAATTTTGGAAGGCCTGTTTGCAAAGGCTGTGATCATACAACATGAAGAGAGTTGTCAGTCACTCTCCACATCATCTGTTACACAGAACATCTATTCTTAGCTTTCTTTATGATTATTTTTGGTGATTTGTTTTACACCTACTGTAGCGAAGTTCTCATTTTTCCAGTCCAGAAGAACACTCAGAACTTGCATATTAAGCATCACCTCAAAGAACAGGGAAAGGAAGTGGGAGCACTACTAATTGCCCAGGCTTCAAATGACTAGATTTTCCCTTTCTTTCATTCATTTGAATAATGAAGAGCTTTTATAATGGAAAAATGTAATTTTACTCCAGTATCAAAGTTGTAAAACTCTGACACATTTTTTTTGGTCCAAGAACATGAGTTTTCAGAAGCTGCACGGTCCAGAGATGACAGGTACCTTCTGAGGAGTTCTCCAGTTTTCTGACAGGATTGGATATATGTTCCCCTGAAAAAGGGAACCTAAAATCAAGGTGTGCTTCAGCTACTCACTGCCACTCCTACCTTTCTCCTACCCCGTGACCACTGTATCTCTCTGGTGGGAGCAGAGGGGCAGTGGTGGGAGCAGTAATGATGTGCTGACAATCAAGGAATCTTATTAACTTACCTTTCCCTAGAAATGAGGGGTGTCTTACACTCTGCTACATGGCATGCCCCAAAAGACATGGGATAGATAATCAAACATGAGCACTTGATTGCTCAGGAGCTCAAGGCTGTGGTGAGTGCCACTGCCTCCTACCTCTCCTGGTCTCCTGACAGCCCTACACGTGCACCTGTTCTGCATCCTTACCCTTCTAATGGCCCCTGGACTGTCCTCAAAGTAAAATCCTTTCCCTGCATACTAGCATATATGACAAGAAGTCGGCACCGATCCAGAACCACCTGCTGAGCACCTGCAGCTCCCTCTGACGATGGGAGGGAGAATGCTAGGGCCAAATTCTGGCAAGCCTCTCAAACCACAGCAGGTTTCAGCAAGAACTACTGTTCCAGGAGAGATGAATGGGCTCGGGTGATGAAAAGAGAAATGTATACTTTCCTCAGTTGGAATTAAATCTGGAGGAAATAAGGTTCTACAAAGTGCGGAGAAATCACAGGTGGCGCTGATGGTAGGAATAAAAGAAGAAGAAAACATAATAAAATCTGAAACCATTTATCAGTTGATAGTGAAGGGATTGCAACTTGCAGCAGAGAGAGAGAGATTCTTTTCTGCTCTATGCAGAAAGAGACAACCATAGAAAAATCCTCCAGTGAGAGATTCCTTGGAGACAGTCAGCCCAGACTGAAAAATTCGTTTCTAAAGTGCTCAATTCCCACCATTGTGATGCCTAATGATATGAACATTTGACAACACAATCTTTTCTGATCTCGAGACTGTGTGTGAGCTGGGAAAAGAAACTATCTATTCCTCTTTCTTTACTGCTGGAGTTTATGACAGAATAAAATGTAGTATGTGCTTACTGAATACTTTTTGCTCCCCGTACTTAAAACTTTATGCCCCAGCATCATTATGTGTAGAAAAAGAATAAACTCTTTATGATCAACTCACTGAGTAGGAAAACTGTGAGAAGTGCCTAGTTGCTCTTCCAGTGGATACCTGGATGTTGTGTGGATACTGGTATTTAAATGAATTGACATGTCAGACTGGGTTCCTCATCTGTGGCATCCCATGTGGATATCCCCAGCCATGCCTGCATCAACTGCAGAGTCTCTGTCCCTGACCCTCTAGTTTATTTACTTAATTCAACTCATTTCATCTATCTGAATATAGGGGGTTTTGAGGCAGCTACCAACCTAGCAGCCTTATACCAGTTGTTGATGGACAGAGGGACAGGACTTTTCAGCATCTTGCCAATTTCTAGCCAAGCAGTTGAAATTCATCCAATTATTGTGGACCTAATCTTGCTCTCACCACCAAAGACAGAAAAACTCCCATTGGCTTGAGTGGGAATGCAATGCGATCAATAACTGAGCCCAGTCCGGAGCAGGATTTTCTTTTGGAGGAAGTGGAGAGCTGCACTCTTTTCCTTTCCCCAAAATCACCAGGAGTGCTCCGGAGGGACAGGAGGAGCAGCGCTTTCTGGTGCGTGTCTGTTCTCTCATGCAATGTGGCAAGAAGAGTTATCCGCCCGCAGCTGTGCCAACTCTTGACGATGAAATGATTTAATTCACAAGGCATTCGGTACAGGCCTTGCAACAAAATGGCATGCATTCGAGATATGTAAATTAAATTACTCGGTTTTGCACACAGAATTTCAGACATTAGAGGGAGAGATAATGACTTGCAATATGTTTTTGAGAAGAAACACACAATGGTAATCTTATTTACTTTACACTTTAATTTCCTAACGTGCACATGTGCATGGAGGACTTGTTTGTGCAAATGTCAGTTATCAAAGAAATGTCAGACTACGGTTAATTTAATACTGCTGCCCCTTAGGCTTGAGCAGATGGACGAAGTTCAGGAACTAGCAGGGTTGCCTGCATTAAGAAGAGAAATCCATGATGCGCACAAGGTAGATTCTTGCTGTAATGTTGATTACATACACACAGACTTGCAGATACACGCACACTTATATGGAAAGTAGAGAGAATATGAAAAGTGGGTTGTTCAAGAATTATTTTATTCAAATGACTCTTTTCTTTCCAGAAGAAAATATTCTATTTGCAATCACTTTGAGCTGAATTGCATTGCCTGACTGACCTGAAGCATTTTATTTTAAGTCATGTAACACTATATGTTGCATTTCTCCATTTTGGTGCACTGTCTCATGGGAGCTGCACTTTCAGAGCTCTGCTTCTTAGAAGAGCTGTAAGTCGCGTGACCAATATAGCCATTCTCTGATGGAGCAGCATGGTACCTCCTAGGAGACATGCGTTGAAGCTTCAAAGGAGTTATCCCACCTCCAGAGCTCCAGCACCCTGGAGAGGACTAGTCCCCGCACCCAGGGATATGCCACCCTCGACAGGGAAACACCATCTGTTGCAGGATGACCTGAAGCACCGTTTCCAGCCAGTTCAGTATCAGACACTTCAGTGTGGCAATGTTGTGTCTTAACCAAAAAGTCCAAAATGAAATGGTTTTATCATGGCTCTTTAAAATATCTTTCAGGTAAGTGTCTCTCCTGAAATATGTCAGTGTGTGGTACTTTTGTCCCAGTGAGTGATTAAAGTAAATGCACCAGTATAGGAATTCCCCCAGGAACAAAATACCTTCTTTTTCTCTGCTAGAAGGAAAAATGTACATAAAATTTTTGTTCTCCTTGCCCCCTAAACAGCAACTGTTTTTTTCATTTTTAAATGGGCCGCTCCGGGGAGAGCTGCACCCAAGAGGCACTGCAGAAAGCGATGCGACTGCTCCCTCACTTGAGCGTCGGGCCAAGTCCTTGAGAGAGGGCTGCCTTTGTTGAAGGCGATAGCTGCCGTTTTCTTTTAAGCCATGGCTGGGGTAGGAGCCTTCCGCCCTGCCTCAGCCACCGCACGGGGGTTAGAGCCATCGCTCAGCAAGCCCAGGGTCAGCTCGTCCCTCTGCTCCAGGGCACTGTGAAAGGGTTGGCTGCTGCTATTTCGAAGCCAGGTGACATTTTGAAGCTAGGTGGCATTTGGATCCTTTTGTAGGTCTAGCATTAGACTTTCCTCGCACGTACAGAAACTGCAAATCACCTTGTCCTCCCCGGGATTTGTTCTCACGTCGGCTGCACTGTTATTTAGGATGAAGTAAGAATACATCATTTTTTCCATCTTGTGAAGGCCAGTCACAATATTGTGCTGAGAGCAGCAGAAAATGCCCTTCAGAATAAAAACATAAAATCTTATTAATGGCTTCTAAAATGTTCTGGTGCAGCCTGCCCTGGTTTTCTTTTTTGTGACTACCATAAACATCTGTCCAGCTCTGCAGCAGGGCAATGACAGAAACTGAACCATTGCCTCAAAAAGTTATAAAATCTCAGTCTTGTTTGAATTCACAATTTCTTTTAGTGATACAATTTGTGGCTTTTCCTTACAAGTTATTGGTCAGGTATGAAAGCACCATGTGTACCCCCTGATCAGCAGTGTCCATGGTTACACGCAGAATGGAGGTGCAGGGGGTGAACTGACACACAAAAAACATGCCCCAGCCAGCCATCCTGACCCAGTGGCCTGCCCTTCCAGCTGACCTCCTAAATGGACAGTGTATTGCTTGCAATGAACAGCGAGGCAAAAAATAGTCTTAGGAGCACGCAGCTTTGTCAGCAGCTCTCATCAACTGCTATAGTTAGACAAATTGTCTTCGGCAGAAATGTGTCCTTACTCTGTGCATGTGATATACGTACAAGGTTGGATCGTTTCTTTCATTGCAACAGACAGACATAATGCTAATGACTTTGCTGGAGTGTCTCCAGAGGTACCCCACAAACGCAGACGCTGGTGCATTGCTGTGTGTTTGTACATCCCCCCTACCACGGGGTGGTCCCAGCAGTGCTCTGGTACTCTGCAGCTGATCAGACTGACAGGACAAGACCAGCCCAAATATGTAGGATTAGAAACTCATGTCTTCCAAGGAACACATGAGATGAACAGACTGTTTGTTCGCTTCAGTCTCTTCCTCAAAGCTTTGCTCCAGAATGTGGAGGCTGGAAAATTGCCTAAGGTAAAAGAAATCTGCGTCAGCTGACAGCTGATGAACTCCTTGTTCAGAGACATGGGGCCAAAATCTGCAGGGACTTATGCTGCAGAGCAAGTCATATGGATCCAAATCTATGGACAGCAGAGTGGGGCTGGGTGTCTGGGCAGAGATCAGCTAGAGAAAGAGTGGCGGAGGCTACTTTGCTTCAATTTTGTCTGTAAGTGCCATGATAGGGAACAGAGGATTGGCAAGTAGCCACATGTGTTTCCTCCGGGCCGCTCAGGACTGAAGTCCTGCATGGGGTGCTGGCAAGTGCAGGTCCCGGCTCACGGCACACCTCCCTCTGCCCACCCTTCACAGGCAGGTTCACCAAGACAGTTTTGCAGCGCTGCATTGCGTCTCCGCTCTTTTCTGACAGTGGCAAAAGCTCACCCTGAGGTTCACTTAGGGCCAGTTTGGGTGCTGCAGGCTGCAGTCCAAAAGTCTGTGCAACTAGGTCTGCTTATTTCCCTGCAGTCCCTTCAACTGTTGTTGCCGTGTTTTGCACAGGCAGTGCCTGGGCATTGGTATGGTAGAGGGTCCTCAGCCTCTGGTTACAGACAAAGGGCCACAGTCCCAGATGGCACCTACCACCGAGCATTGATGGACCTAATACCGTGTCCCATACCATACAGACTTAACGGACTAAGGTGTACTTCACCTTGGGTGTACTACTCTGGCGATCACTTTACACAGCCCTACATATCACCTACGCCGACATATTTGGTCTCTTCACCTCATGTTTTCCTTCCTCCATTTCAGTTTCAGTTGCTTCTTTTCATTCTACCATTCGAGGACAAGTTTCAAGAAATAATATTTAAGCATAACCTTTGTCTCCTTCTCACCTGTACAAGCCACTAGGGCTGATCCTAGTCTTGCTGCTCAGGCTTGCGTCCTTTGGGGTCCTTTTGTCAAATTTTAACAAATTTGAATTAGAACTCTAAAAATAATGTTTAAATCAAACAAAGAAGGTACTGAATCCTGATCCTGTCTTCTTTAATCCCAGTGTGTAGCATATTGCTATGCAAGCACACAGACATAGCTCGTGTAGCATGAAGTCAGTGAAACACCAATTTAACAAACCTCTGGAAAGGAATTATTCCTATATGCTAATTAGTAATGAAGATTAATGGAAGAACCACAGCATAACCCACATTGTAGGAACTGGACTTTGTCCCAATTCTTCTGTAATTCAGGCACCTGTTCAACTTTCTGCAGAAGTAGCCCTGTTTTACTTGATGAAACTATCCTTGGGCTTTGGATTAAATACACACACATTAAAACTAGAAACTGAATCCCTGGCATTAAAAATAGCTGTTTATACCACACTATCAATGAAGACAGGCTGGATTTGTAGCTTTTTTTGTATGTTTGTTTTAATTTGTTTGTTTTTTTCTGACCTTAAAAAAAATTATTCACAATTCTTTTGAAAGAAATAAAAAATCAGCACCAATTCAATATATTTAGCACTTTATCAGATTGGAGAACTACTTTCTTTAACTACTGTAGGAGGAAAAAACACATGCTTCAGCCCACACTTCTCATGCAGTTAATAACTTAGGCTTTTTGCATAGGCAAAGTGATCTTAAGTCAATGGAAAAACAATGTTATATGGTTAATATAATTAATGAAGTAGAGATCCGCTTCCTCCATGGGCCCCAAAACAACGGGAAATGAAGGCTCCTCATGACAGGTCACCACTGAGCGCTCTGACTGGAGGGGAAGAAGGAAGCTTAAAGAAATGTCCCATTTTCCTCCAGATGAGTCCATGACTGGACTGTCAGTGTCTGTGAGAACGATGCTCTCCTGGCTCTGTCTGCCCTGTGTAAAGAGGGGTCTCCTAACTCCCTTTCAGTAGCTGGAGACAAGAGCCTAATGGAAAGGAGGCAATTTATAACCTTTTCTCGAAGTGGATTTAAATCCACTGCCTTTTGAGAGGTCTCAAAAGTTTCACGTTCTCGGATTTAAATCTTTGGCAGGAGAGGGAAGAAAATAGGTCTTCATTGCCTTGGGCAGGACATCAGAGAGAGCAAAGAAGAGTTATTTTCCTTTTTAAAGGAATTTCCTGTTCATTTTTCAAGAGGAAATAATTCACTTAGGTAAAGATTTCTGTTAAAAACCTCTCAATGCTTAATAAAAACTTAACCAAAGAACAGAATATTTGCAATAAGTAACTGCTGAAAAATAAACTATTTCATGAAATGTTCTGAATGCTTCCACTTTATGGGATTTCAAAATGGAACACTTATTTTTACATTTCCTAAGATTTTCTTAAAATTCATAACACTTTCTAGCTTGTTGCAAACACTTTTTTTAAAAACTTTTGTTTACTGATAGACCTCTTCTCTGGGAAATGCAGGTCAATACTAGGATTTCATTAAATGTTTTGCTTAAAATATTGTCAAGGAAAAAGACAGGAAAAAATTAAACTTGAAAAAAAGGTCACAAGGTAATCATTTCTGTAAATAAAACACTTTTCAAAATGACTGCTTTTAACAGTAGCAATATCAGGAGACTTTTGACCTTGTCTATTCACAATCAAATTTGAAATGCATCTGAAACAGAATTAGCCAAATTACATGAGGTTGAAAAACAGCAATCAGGGGGCTACATGAAATTAACTAAAACTGATTTTCATTATAAGACTCAGTTGAAATAATTGTATTATTTACTGTTTAAATAGTCCAAGAACTCAGGAAAGATTTTCACAGTAATTGTACTATTTTCTCTGTTTTTTCCCCTTTTGCACAAAGAAAAACAACAGATTTTTAAAACGCTGGCAGCAATAGCAGCGTTGTCATCAAATCAGTCAAGATATGAAGAGATCATGTTCTGTTTTGTAAATGCAATGTCTCTCTCTTAAACTCCCCACTGTGCAGACCTGGTGTGGAGGCTGGGTCAAGGATATTTGAGCAGAAGGGTGCTAAGCGTCATTATGCCTATACACACAACCTTACCACAAAATTGAACTCCAACTATTTTGGGGAGAAACAGCAATGCTTGCATCTAATATTGGCTGGTGGTCCCCATGATGATATTTCTGCGGTGATAAATGGTTGCCTATCTGACCATGTGAGTCATTTAATAGGAGACCACAGAGATTTTTATCAGCTGTGGTTTTATTCAAATTTCTATATCAAAATGGATAAAACCCACAACAGCACAATCTGCAGCTACAGCACCTTTCCCCTGGGGCTTCGGCATGGTAAGAGCGGGAAGGGATGCTGTTTACTCCATGAAGGTACAGGTCACCTGAAATAAGGGCTTATGTTCCCTAGCGTGCTGATATCCAACAGAGGGACAGGTGCTTTCACAGCTTCCAGCAGCAGTACTACCTGCCTGAAATTTGCTGCTTGGATTGATCCCCTAAGCAAAGCAGAGCTATTTTCTGGGAACAAGGCAGTGCTTTCTAGACTAAGAGCAGAAAAAAGAAAGTTGTCTGTGTGTCTTTTGCAGGGGAGAGCACACCCGCCACCACCACCTCCTGCATGTAATTTGGTGCCAGGTTGGGAAGTCTGCCAGCCTGCACCCCTGGAGTGGCAGGTAGGATGTGCCATGCAACACTGTCCAACTTTATCTGCTTTACTTCAGAGTCTGTTCTGCTTCATCTTAATTGAAGTCAAGTCTCCTTGTTGTCCTTCAAAAGCAGTTTTAGCTCTGTCTGCACTTGCCTTTTTGTTGTGGTTTAACCCCAGCCGGCAACTAAGCACCACCCAGCCGCTCACTCACTCCCCTCCAGTGGGATGGGGGAGAGAATCTGAAGGGTAAAAGTGAGAAAACTCGTGGGTTGAGATAAAGACAGTTTAATAAGTAAAGCAAAAGCTGCGCACGCGAGCAAAGCAAAACAAGGAATTCATTCACTCCTTCCCATCGGCAGGCAGGTGTTCAGCCATCCCCAGGAAAGCAGGGCTCCATCACGCGTAACAGTGACTTGGGAAGACAAACGCCATCACTCCGAATGTCCCCCCTTCCTTCTTCTTCCCCCAGCTTTATATGCTGAGCATAACGTCATATGGTATGGAACATCCCTTTGGTCAGTTGGGGTCAGCTGTCCTGGCTGTGTTCCCTCCCAACTTCTGTGCACCCCCAGCCTACTCACTGGTGGGGTGGGGTGAGAAGCAGAAAAGGCCTTGACTGTGTGTAAGCACTGCTCAGCGATAGCTAAAACATCTCTGTATTATCAACACTGTTTCCAGCACAAATCCAAAACATAGCCCCATACTAGCTACTATGAAGAAAATTAACTCTATCCCAGCCAAAACCAGCACACTTTTAAAGACAGAGGTCTGACATTCTTTTAAGAATATATATTTATTTACTTATTTGAAAGATTGATTTTAAAATGGCAGAAACTTTTCCACTAACAGAAGATGAGTTATTTGGACAGTGGGAGCAGGTGCTTGTAATTCAGGCAGAACATAAATGGAGAAATGTTTGTGAATATGACCCTGAGATTATATCCCTTGGCATAATTATGTTTCAACTTCTTTTTCCCCTCTGAGTAACCAGGCTGATGTCCTGATTTTGCTCCAATGAGGGGTTTGCTGATGATTTTACCAGGCACAGTATCAAGGTCCAGGTATGCTGTTACGTTTCAATCATTCACTGGATGGTAGGTCAAAGTCTTTTAAGTTTGGGTTTTCTTTTTCTAGGTCAAAAAACCATGGCGGGGGTGGGGGGGGGGGGGGGGGGACTAGATGACCTTTAAAGGTCCCTTGGTCCCTTCTACGATTCTATGATTCTATGTTGCTCAAAGAACTTCTTGTAGCCTGAAGGACATCTGGGTTAAAGCTTGTGACAGGTGAACCAGAAGCTAAGTAGCTCTGTGGCTAAGTAGCCACAGACAGAGAAGTTAAGGCTTTGAATAATAGTTTGAAAACTATCCTTATGAAAAAACACTTCTGTATATTCGTGTACTTGCTGCAGTCTTCCAGAGGTTGATGAAGGAATTGCAAGCCACAACATTTGTTCTGACTTAGAGCTCTCTGCAGTGCATTTTACATCATATGGTGAAGGGTCTTATATCCCAAATGGCACCTTCCACCCCTACTGTCCGACACAAAGGTCAAGAGAAGGAGTAATGGGAATATCAGTCCATAAGCAGCTCCAGCCAGCATGTTGATCCCAGCAGTGTTGAGGCAGGTGCACACACAGCAGGGGCAGGTGGAGCTAGATAGGGTTGTTCAAAATCCTGCTCCTCTTTGTTGTTAATGGGAGGGTCTGGTTGCTACACACCCTTTTAAAGATTGCAATGTCAGTATACCATGCTGGCACCATCATCTAGAAGATGGCAGTGGGATTTCATATTTGACATCCAGCAGGGCTGTGTCACAAGCTGTATGCATCACTGCTGCTCGTACTGCTGTTTTAAGCTGCAAGAGAACACGGGAAGTTAAAACCTGACCTTCAGGTGAAACAAATGGAGCCTTTCAGCAAAAGATACAGTATGATATCCACAAAAAAGAGCCTATGGTCTCTTGCTGAAAGGGTGACTGTTTTAAATAATAGTTACATTTATTCCCTAGGGCTTTCTGTGTTTCACTCCCTCCAAGAGTGAGTGTCTTGAGGTTGTATTTAGCTCAAAAGATTTATCTCATGATTAAATGAATCTCATCTGCTGTCATTCTTAATGCAAAGAACTTTTTTATTTTTCCTGATATAGGCAAATTGTAAGTCAGGCAGAATGTCCCTTTCTTTCATCTTACAACCTATGTTAACAAAAGATTACTTCCTGGAAGCTTTTTTTGATTGAAAAAGAAAAGAACAGATTAAAACCCACATAAATGTTATGACTCATGGAAAACAAATAAAGGTATCTCTTTACGGACTGTCATTTCAGGCCTCAGGTTATAAAAGTTATTGCTAATTTTTATTAAACCTGCATGCATGACCACAGTCATGGTTGGGTTATAATAGTAAAAATGTAAACAGGAAAGTTTATCTTGCAAATTTATCTTGTAACATAGGGCTCATGCCCCACCTGTGCCTTCCTACTAAGGAACTGTTTCATGTCTTTGCTTATAAAAGCACTCAGCTCCCAGGAAGGGTTCTTTCTTCTCCATAACTAGCAACAAAATTTAATGCATTATAGGTACTTTTTTATGTCTTTATTGTCATGGGAAAAGAGAAATCACAGGCACTGAACTAGTGCAGTTAAAATTGATTCAGAAAATTGTTTCCTTTTTTCTGCTGACTTTTCCTCTTTTCACACTTTATGTTGTCTCTTGTAGTACTGTAGAAACACAGATCACCCATGGACCAACCACCAAGATGTTTAAAATCTAAGATGCAGAGCCCTTTACCTAATTCTCTCTGCCACATGACATCAGATGATGCCCAGACTGCCCTCTTTAACTGCAAATACATTGGAAAGAAATACTGACAAGTGGAAATACATTGGAAAGAAATTCTGACAGTAGTGGTATACCTACAGAAAAAAGTCTCAGGCTCCAAACACTTTGCCTATAAATGTTTATTTTTAGCAGGTATATATGGCAGTCTTTCAATTCCATTCATTTAAGAGATCCCAGCTGAGCCGCTGAATGCAGCATGAGCTTAACTGCCAGCAAGTCTCTGGACACCTACGTGGAGAGGCTAAAATTTAGTGTCTGCACCTTGAACTACATTCAACCCCCAAAGACAGGTGATATGAATCCAGCCCCTACAAATCAGTTTTTTTCCTTTGTGACCTCATTAGGTAATAATGTCAAGCTGAAATGTGTTTCTTCCATCTTTTCCTTAGCTTATGGTACATTTTCTATCCTAACAGCATTTCATAAAACACACATAGTGGGTTTGTTCATGTTCCTCTGTATCTGGAGTACTATGGAAAGTGGGGTTATACCTTAAATCTCAGAAGAAGGAGGTGTCTTCCTTATATGTCTGAAACAAGTAGACTGTATTTATTCCAAGTCCCTGTTCTGACTCTCTGGCAAAGAAGGGCAGGAGGTAGTACCACAGACTCCAACCTATATATTGATTTGTATGAATACTTGGACATGATGTCAATGTAGTCCGTAGTAGGTTATTAAATACCAGGTCAGAGTTGTATCTTCTAACTTCTGCCTCTAAATGTTAGGTATATTGTTTGCATCAGTCCTCAGTTCCCACCTGGAGCTTATCCCTGTTGAAAACTAGTATCTAAGACAAACGGACAGATTCTTGCCACCAGAAGTATCTCTTTCTCTCTCTCACTTTTGACTACAGTGGGAGTCCAGATACTAGACTGGACTAGATATCTCACTTCTAGGTAAGTGAGGTGGACCCCACAGTAGGTATCTTCAGTTGTGACCACTGAGAAGGGCCAGCATGGGATTCAAGCTGTGCAGAAGTCCAGCTGTGCGGAAGTCCAGCTGTGCCGTCATTGCAAACGATTACCCTTAGAAGATGTGTTTGACTTGAGAGGGACAGTGATGTCATATATGATTAGAATCAAATTCTGCCCAGTTCTGCTATCAATAGTACATGGCAAAGCAAAGTATAAATAACCCTTCACATGGGTTTGAATGCCTTGCACGTTCTTTACACTCAATATAATGTCAACAAGTATTTGTCCATTAGTGTGCAGTAAGACAATTGCACTTTTACATTTATAGAATTGCAGGACAGCTGAAGTGAACTGGTTGGATTTTACTGTAAATAGATAAGCTAAAGTCTTCCAGAGGAATCCTGAACTTTACACTTGAAAATAACTGTGTTTTGAGCATTGAAGTTCTACATTTGAGGTTGCCTGCAAGACAAATTTGCAGTTCTAATTAAGGCTGCTGAAAGCCAGAAGAAGACCAAATGATAATGATAATAATAATAATAATATTAGCACAAAGAAAGTTATGCAAATTGGCAAATTAGTAGAGAAGGCAGAGATTACTCCTGATGCAAAGAAACAAACCATGCAGTACATCTGTAACTTTAAAGTAGCAGAAAAAAAAATGAAGGGAAGATATATCAAAAGATAAAAAAAACTGTTTGAGAAAAGCAAGACCCATTACTGCACCAAAGCCCACCACTGCCTGATATTCTAATTAAAAAGTGTTCCTTAACTTGCACACTTTCTTAAATTAACAAGTGTAGGATTTTTTCAGTATAATACAGTTAGGAAAAGGGGATAAAAATGTTTTAATCAATACAGTATCATAATTGTCCTTAACACTTTTGTCCTTAACACTAGATGTAAATACAAATTGTAGTGTCTTTCAAGTCATACTCTGCTTCACCAATACCACAATACTGCATCACTATGTGACAAAGAATAACATTAAAATAGGAGAAACCTGTAAAACTTTCAATTAAATTTTGAAATTCTGAAACAAATATATCCTAAAAAATTGTCCAGAAATTCAACTTGAAAATTTCAGAATATCAGAATGAAAATAACATTTGAAAATTTCAAGCTTTCTTGTGAAAAAGGAGTGGCTTTGACCAACCTGAGATGAGTAATGACCATTTGGAAATTTCTTTTTTTGTTGTTTACTAGGCCACAATTTCTATTTATTCAAATATATCACAGGAACAAATTTATACCAATGGTCAAACAGTTTTTTCCTTTGACTTTTTAGAACTCATTATCAGCAAGAGTAAAGGCTGCTTAAATGGCATAGTCCTGTTTCTGCTCTCTGGCTGGGCAATGGCAGTCATGCTTGGTAGAGGAAGACTCTCTGTTTTGGGAGGGAGAGGGGTGATGGGAGATAAAAGGGACAAGTACAATTCTCCAGGGCTGTTTGCCTCCAGTTTTGTCTTTTTGTCCTTCTTATGGCAAATTCAACTCAGCCCAGAAGTTTCCCAGTTGTAGGCTGTCTGGGAATTCAAAATTCAGACAAATCAACAATAGCATGGGTAAAATGGACAGGAATAACTTACTGTTTTTCCTAATACAAGAACACAGGCGCATCCAGTGAACTGATCTATCAGCAGGTTTCAGCAGAAGGAGTACTTCTTTCATGTGGCGTGTAATTATACCATTGTCATAGTTGAAAAGGTGAAAAGTATAAATGAGTTCATGAAAAAAAAAGTCTTGAAACATTATTTCACAACATCTATACCTTATTAGCTCATGAGGTCCCTAGGATTCATATCGCTCAAAGAAAATCCTCAGGGGAGTTGCCAGTACATCCTCCTTGCTCTGTTATCTTTCCCCAAGGATTCACTGGTGCCTGCTGCTGGAGACGTGGTACTAGGCAAAATGACCCGGTAGAGCACCTCCTGTGCTCTTAAGCTGGTGTGCTTGTCATCAGGAAAAAGAATAAACAGTTCTCTCATAATCATTAATACAAATAAGCAAGGGGTTTTTTACACTGTGCAATTCCTTTCCCAAGGACTATGCAACTCCAGTGCTGGAGCCTGCACGAGCTCAAGTGTACTGCAGCTGGCTGGGTGAGCACCGTGCACTCACAGGCGTGGAAATGCCTGAAGTGCTGGGTAACTGTCAGGCACCATGCAATGGAGGGATAAGGTCAAACTCCTGAAGAGCAAGCGGAAAGAAAGGTAATCTCAAATTTCCTGCTCCCTTGTATCTGAAGGTCTAAGGGTATGAAGTGTCCTGAAAGAGGCTCCTGCAATGCGGGGTGGATAAAGCAGCCAGAAAAGGCAGGAGACTGATGGGATGAGGGGAACCACCAAAGCCTGGTGGTCTTCTGATGAGATGAGGACATCTAGAAGTAATGTGGATGGATAAAGCAGAGACAGCTGTGACTGAAATGGGAGGGGAGAAGGATAAAAATGAAAGAAGAAAAACCCCAAACATTCAGTGTTGGGGAGAACCTAATTACTTAGTTTGGGTGCTTCCAGATGGGCATTGGGGAAGAAGCACATCAATTTATAAGTGAAAGGCAGTCTGTCCGATCTTCTCCGGTACCTTCCAGCGATACTGGAAATAGGACGGTACGTGATGTAGAAGCACTTTGACTTTTTCTACTGCATTTTGCCCCATGAGGCACCTCTGAACCTTACTCTGTCACACAGCAAACTCACCTCCTGTCTCACAGCTAGGGCCAGAAAGCCCCCACATTTAGATTATTTTAGACCTGTAGAGAGATCATGGGGATCTTTGCCCCAAGCAGACACCCCTTCTCCTTGCAATGGGAGGAACCAGCCCAAAGAACCACCGCAACTGCAGGTAGGTCAGTCGGGGCTTTTAATCAACATAAATGGCAACCGGAGAGGCACAGCTGCCAGCTGTGATCCCAGGCTCCCAGTGTAACTCATGGCAAGTCACTCTTGGAAACTCTTTGGCCTGTCCATAGCTGAAGGAGAAGAGTTAAAAAGTCCTTATGCTACCTCAAGTCAGCCTGGTAGGCCAAAAGTGTTCCCTTCTGCCTCATGTGTCCCAAATCATCCAGATGAAGGGGTCCCTCACCTGAACAGATGCAATGAGCTCCTGCCTTAGAAGAAAGCAAGCAGAAGCCTGCCCGTGATGCAAGATTGAGTCGTTACCTAGCTTTAAATGCCAGTTAAAAGTCTGGGGTTTTTTCAAATTGCATCATAGTGGGACCCCACATTAGCGAGGCTTTCCTTTATAATGCTGGACTTGATTACCTGTAGTATCGCTTTTTTCAAATCTAAAGTCTTTTAGATATACAGCTGTAATTTAGATCAGTCAGTGGTTTGCTTCTTTAGCCTGTATGATTTATGAAAAGACAAATTCATCTTTAATTATAAATGCAAAAATATTCACACTGTTTTTATGAAGCTTGGTTCAAAGCTGTTTTTCTTGATGAAATTACAAGATGAAAAACTGAGCCTCTGCTATGAAATGTTGACATAACTTTAACTACCAGGCTGTTTATAAGTGTTACTGCAATGAACTGATTCCATTTATCTGTTTATAGCTCGCTTCATATAGGGTTTTATAAGATTTCAAAGATGCAAAAACCTGGGCAAGGCAGTCCAAGCCTAGTGATGCAAATGGGGGACCCACATCCTTTCTCACTCAGCTTTTTTGCAAAGTACACTGTAAAAGTATGCGTGAATGCTCTTATTCGAGGCTCCATTTATTTCAAGTGTCAGAAACAGTGTGTGATATCTTCGTCTGAAAATACCGGACACAACTCTCACATATTAACTAATTATAACTGTTTGTTTGTTCATTTTTAAAGGAATGACTATTTAGATAGTCTATATAAATAGTTTCATTTTTGGCTGCACTCACTGATGTTCATGGGAAAACCTCATCTGGAAGTAATCTATACGCACACATACAAAAGATATTTAACCATACAACTTCAGGTATCTCCTTTTAAAAACACTGGTTGATCTCTATCAGCTCTTGAAGGTGGAGTTCTCTTAAGAAAAGCATTTGCTTCCAAAAAGTTTCTGATATAAAGCAAAGGCTGACTGTGATGGTGGAAGAATACTACCCACCTTCTACATACGGTGGTTTCCATCACAGGGCTCAAGAGCTGCCTTCACAGAGGCAGTTGCTGTTATCCATATTTTATGAATAAGGAAGCAGGTATCAGGGGTAAGGAGATTTATTGAGTCATACAGTGAAACCGCAGCCAAGCTAGTCCTGAAGTCCACGTCTCTCAAGTTCTTCATCCACACTGAATCTTAGATACGCTCAGAAGACAGATTTGTTGCAAAACACAAACCTAGTTGACTTGAAAATTCTTCATAACAAATGACAATTTCATCAAAATTTTTATTTGATGGGAGAAAAAAGGGAAAATGTTCAGCAATATTGAATCAAGGCATTCCAATGTTTGCAGAGTTTTGAGTTTTCCTTTCATTCCTTTTGTTTTGAGTTTCTTTTTCATTTTATTTTTAAAGTGTGGTTAAGTACATGCTATGTATACTGTTATAATTAAAAGAACAAAACTGAAATGAAATTTTTGATTGACCTGAAAAAATTTCCCCTTTCATATTCTTTTCAGTTCTGAAATTTGAAGTTTCAAACCAAACCAGCATGAAAACAAAAATCAAAATAAAAATCTCAGCTCCTCCAAAAAGCAGGTCTCTGGTTTCCACAGTACTCCCTTCATTTACTTGCGTTTTCTACCACCCTCTTCACAGCTGCTCTTACTAGATATCAGCAGAAGAAAACTAACCTTCAACAGAACTACCTCTACTTCTGAAATGACTCTGCCTGAAGAAAATATCCCAAATGAGATCTATTTGGAAAAATATTCTCCCACTTAAAGCTGCTGATTGGCAGTGTCAGAAGAGAGAAAACAAAAAAGATGGACTGATTAAAGTGGTGGATTTTTTTCATAAGGGTTTCTGTGAAGGAAATTAATTATTATTTTGGCTATGAGTTAGAGATCAGCAGCCTCAAACTTTGAACAGATGTGTAAGAACTGATAATAAACAGAATCAGAGAATCTAAAAGGAAAAAACAAAAAGTTTGGAAGGGAACTCTAGAGATTGTTTAGTCCAATCCCCCTGCTCAAGCAGGGTCAACTGTCACAGGTTGTCCAGGACCGTGTCCAGTTGGGTTTGGAACATCTCTACGGATGGATACTTCGCTGTGTCTCTAAAGCAAGCATCAGGAGGTCCCTCCTTGGTTATCAAACCCCGCAGACACCAAGCTCTGCACATCAAAAGGAAGCTGAAATTTAAATACTCCAACAATTCATGTAAATGGATAACAGGGAAACCATCCTAAATATCTAGAAGTATTTCGTCAGTCACCTTTAAGATGATTTGTTTAGATTTTGGCAGATGTAGACTATCTATTTTTAGCTTTTTATAAAAACTATTTCAGAGTGCTCATAATTCTTTACTGTGCTGTCCTGTTTAGCTTTCCAGGACCTGTGTCTGGGTTAAAAAAAAAGAAGTAACAGTAGCGTTATTATTTTTTGAAAGATGTATAAGCCAGAACGTAGGATCAGTGTTATGGTACCAAACCTCAGAAATACACTTACCACCAATTTTCCAGCAGATGATTAAAAACATGTTAATCAACAACATGTTGGATTTGACTGAATGCCACTTGGCTGCACACAAAATATTGCTGAACAAGTTAGGTAAATTTAAGTTTATAAATATTTGTATAATCTTATGAAAGCATGTAAACCCTTCACCTGCCATAGGTTTAGATTAGCGTCCCTTGTTCAGCTTGTTAGAAACAAGCGTCAACATTAAGGATTAGTCGTTCTCCTTTTTCTCTCTTTCTTTTTTATTCTTCTTAATGATAAGTTCTCTTATTTTTCCTGTTCAACAACTTTATGTCCTGAGCTGCACTGAAGAAATTTGCACCCATTTAACTGTGACAGAGTGACTAGTAAACTTCACTAATGTCTGTTTGTTTTACATCAGCCCAATTTATACCTCATGGAAATGCTTTAGCTAAGCTAAGACATATCCAAGAAAATTATGTTATATTGAGTTAAACCAATGGAAATAGCTGCATTCAATCTAGTTTATATTGCTGAGTCAGAATTTGTGCCACTAGCAGGGGAAGGGAACTTACTTTTTTTTCTAAATAAACAATCTGAGTTACTGATTTATGAAGGAGATGAAATAAAACCTGTGCAAGTAATTGGTTTTATTAGTCAATACCCTGCATTAAAGCACTGCAAAATATGCAGTCCCTATCTTTGATATTAAAAAATGGGTTTTTTCCTAGTGATATCTCTAACTGAAGTTTACCATCCTAGTCTCAAAACCTTGTGAAGACCGAACACAAGTAACTTTTACTTCCAGGTAGTTTGACAACTATGCCATACGTAGCCATTATGTCAACTAGTTACACAAGGTCAAAATGATGTTAAAAATAAACCTGTTTGCTACTAGGAAGACATACAGAAAGATAAACTAGGCCTCCGATATGCAATCTTGTTCTCCAGCTAGTTAGAACACCTTAAGATCATACCAATAAATATTTTCTAGATGGCATCATAAATGTTTTCAAGGTCATCTGTACTTGTGTTTGCATTGAGGCCTCTGCTTACAGTTGTAGTGCTTTTTTGAAGGGGTTCCCCCAGTTCTCCAGTTTCCTGCACATTGGTGCAATTTTGGTGCAATCACAGCAGTTTCTTTCAGAGGCACCAGCCTGGAAGCTCTGCTCAGGGGGTGCCAGCGGTGCTCCCATCTGTGGGAGGACGCGGGGGCCCAAAGCAGTGACCAGCACCCTGGACAGCTTCAAGCCACCTGCAAGGGGGGGACTTTTCCTCCAAGGGACTAGACAAAAATGTAGTCCAAAGGCAAAACCCAGAACCACCAGCAGTGTAGATGTGAGGACTCATCACCAGCTGCTTCGTTCCCCTGACTCATTCATGCTGTGTTGAACCATTTGCTAATGCAGGCACAGCCCCTGAAGATTTCTCAGTAATTAAGACTTGCAATCTAGGCATTCGTGATTCTGTGAATACCACATGTTTGCTAGCAACCACATTTCCATTAGTTTTCTGAGGTCTGGCAGGCAGGTGGTAGAACCACCTTTGGAGATTTCGAGGAGGGTTGTCAGGAACAGACCACATACATGTCCCTGGTTGAACATGAGCTCGCTACAATATTATATCAGTCCATCCAGGTCCCCGCCTGGCACAGCACTCAGTGGATTGAGCTGGACATAAGATGGTGTCTGTCTTTTTTCTGTTTTTTCACTGATTTTAAAGATGTACTGTTTCAATGAGGTCTTGAGAAGCAGCAGGACTGAGGAGGTGAATATTATCTTTAAAGGACTGTAAGCAAGGAGTTATCCTGGTTTCTCAGAGAGGCCAGGGACATGGATCTGTCACCTGATACAGACATAATTCCTATTCCTGTACCACATCAAAGGACCTTAGCACAGGGGCCAGAATTATTGAAGCAGTGCATGGCTTATCTAGGAAAAATTTTGCTCACTGTGAATTCACGTAATGTTTTTTGTTTCGTCTGAAAAGTCTTCAAGTTTTTCTTTGATGCACCTAGTGATTGGCAGCCTTTCAGTTCAGATGCAGCATAGTTCAGTATCTGTTGTGCTTGAACACAGGGGAGGCCTTGAATATAGGGAGGAAAATGTTCAAAACCCATCAGTAATTTTTAATGCTTCAGCTTGCAAAATTGCAAAACTTTTCAGTATGCTTTTATATATCTTGACCAATTGTTAAACATTAGAACTATTTTTCAGTAGTCTGTATTAACATTTTAATATGGGCTGGTAAATATAGATGAAAAATTCACCTTTCGTTTTCTTTTAGTACAAAGTCTATTTTTAAATCATCGAGGGATTTGTTTTAAGGCATTTAGCTAAAACAGTCTTCAAATAGTTTATTTTCATGAAAGTTTCATGGCAAAACTTAATATGATGCTAATGCTTTCAGAGACTTAATAAACACCTTAGCTTGCTAAAGAATCTGCAATGCTGTCATTACCGAGTCCTTTTGTTTCTCTAGTAAAAATATTATCTGGAATCTTAAAACGAAAAGTGGTGGTATTAAGCCCAATACCACCTTGCCAAGGATACAATGGTTTTTTTTAAGGGAGTCTTGATGTCTATAGCATTCATTTCTTTTTTAAGTAACTACTGCCAAGCTTGGTGTCTGTAAAATACCCCTCCTGAGATTTGATGTTTGATCCCAGCAAACAGGAGATTGTTATTTTCATTCCCAAACAGGAATGTAATTGCATTATCATAAAAGTCACATTGCTGTTGGCTGTATTGCAAACGCCCATAGATGTCCTCTTGACCCCAAAGGTGGCATCTAATGTAAAAGATTTCCAGATAACTGAAATAGCTCCCTCTGCTCATGTCTGCAGGATGAAAGCAGCAAAAATCCCACCATAATTATACTTTAACATCAGTAAAACCATAATTCAAAGTATCTTAAAATGTTTATTTTGTTTTAAGGCCACAGTAAAATAAAGAAAATAGTTACCAGTAAATAGAAAGGAAAAGTTCATGATCTCGGTTACTGGTGTGAAAATCTAGACTCGCTCCAATAAAACCAGAGGAAGTATTTCACTGTCCAGTGCTGCAGCTGGAATCAGAATTGAGATCAAAGATTGAAAGCACCTTTTAAACATCAGAAGCAACAGCAAAACCAGAAATTAGCATTTTTAGCCTGCTTTCCTAAGGAGAGGAAGCTCACACAAACATGCTGTATCTGCCTGTCTGTCTGTCCCATCCTCAGTACCCTGGAAGCCACTGATCCATTTTAAGGAGATTTAACAAAGCAGTTTTAATTTCAAAGATGCTGTGTCCCTGCGTGTTTTCCTGAAATCAGATGAGGGAGAGAGACTACTATTGCCTGTATGGACCAAGACCTGGGATCGGCGCCTCTTTGGCATGCCACATCCACCCGGGAGCTCAGGCGCAAGCTGCAGCCTGTGAGCAAACACGGCTTGGCCAGCTCTGCCCCTCGGGGACTGCTCACACACCTTACCATGTGCCAAAACCTTCGCTGAAAGCCGTGATCTCCACGAGGGTTTCGGAAAAGGGAGTCCCTGCCCCGGGGTAGATGTGTTGCAGTGTAGACAGGCCATCATGTAGCTGCCCAATTTCTCTCCTGAGTTGTGCCAAAGTGTTGCATCAGGTGGTGCTACACCAGCGGGCTCCCTGCCTTCCTCTTCCTCTTCCCCCCAGTGAGCTGTCTGGCCTGACACAAAATCTTGCTGCATAAATAAACATGACTTAAAACAGGGATGGAGAAAGGATATTCTTGTTATTCCTATTTTATAGCAAGGCTCAGAGTCCTTGAGTTAGACAGGGCCTCAAGGGAGAGCCAGCAGCAGAGCTGGGAGGTAAATGCAGAACCCTGAATCACAGCCCATAACTACAGGTAAACCCTCTTACGAATTCCTCACTAGCTGCTGTGGGAGAGAAAATAG
The DNA here is from genome assembly GCF_000699105.1 of Pygoscelis adeliae. Taxonomy (NCBI): domain Eukaryota; kingdom Metazoa; phylum Chordata; class Aves; order Sphenisciformes; family Spheniscidae; genus Pygoscelis; species Pygoscelis adeliae. Next base: position 1,416,245 of record NW_008825615.1, read on the forward strand.
ATTTCTGAGAAAATGGATAAGTGCACAGAAAATTTCAACAATGCTGGATACATGGCAGTCAACAAAAATCCAGTACAGCCAGCATTCATGATGTGTTTCTGGCAGCACTTGCTGGCACTCCTTAGCCAGAGTTTAACTACACGGAGCCCAGGTCTTTCTTTTATCAGGGAGTTTGGGCACCAAATGCACTCCCTGCACACCTGCAATGCACTTCATGCCCCAGCAATAAACAGAAGGACCTGATAATCTCCGGGATGTCATGCCGGTTTCTAACATCTCCCTTTCCAAATTCCTCCCTGTTTTTGCCACAGGTGAGCGCACTGCAGGTGTCTGAAAACCCCTGTCCTCAGAGAGGGAGTCCCCAGTTCTGCACCATCCTCCAGGACTTGGTTTCAGTGCCCTCATGGAAGAGCCCTGTGGCCGACCTAAAGCACAACTTTTTCCTAACGGGGGGAGCAGCCCCCTACGTGCAACCACAGGCAGCTCTCATGGGCTCTTATCCCCTGCAGCTGAGGTTCAGAAATCATTCCCACGCAGACCTGCAGGGCATCTTAGTGCTGCTGTTTAGTGATTTAAATCAGAAAGACACTGGCACCTTTGCCATGGTGGCAGGGCTACACCCACGGGTGGAGATGTCCCCGCTGCACCAAGCGGGTCCCATCCTTGCTATTCTGCTCAGACGGCTAGCGGTACTTCAGGCAATGTGCAGACAGTTCTGCTAATAATATATAGCTTCCTCTGCTACTGCTAATAGATATATTTCTGTTATACATACGACTGTCTATGACTCCTGCAAGAATGGAAATTAGTTTATATCCCAGGCCAGACACCAGAGGATTATAATTTATCAGCAGACTGCGGGGTCACTTGCTCCACGTGACTTAATCTAGGCAATTTTCTGCTACACTGTAGGCAACAACTGCTTAATCAAAATACTTTTTGTATTGAACAGGCTTTGTTCTGCGATTTTTTTTCAGTTCAAAGAACTGATATCCTTTTTCAGTTTGGGTTCAGTTACTGAACCTCGTCGTAGTGTTCACTGCCCTGGCTGGCCTCTTCCCTCCCTGCCTGGTGAGGAGTAAAACATCCCGCTCTCGTGCTTGCTTCTCCTCCTGGGGGCTGCTGCCCTGGGCCTGCTGCCCAGGTGCTCGGGGCAGCTAGAAGGGATGGACAGAAGCAGCCTGAGGTGGGATAATGCTGCTTGAGGAAACGAACTCCTCACCCACGTGAGGGTGTGGGGATAAACCCAGGAGCTTTTGCAACTTGGGAGCAGTTTTAGTGTAGCAGGCTCATGCAAGCAGTGCTGCCTTCAGTTTCAAACAAATAAAACTAATTTGAGTATGCTCGTATGTATTCATATGTTTTATTTTTTTTCTCTGAAGCGTCTGTAAGAGCTTGCTTTGTGTTGTGGTTGGGCTAAAGGGTAGCTCTGTTGCATCGCAGGAGATCAAATGTCCCCGTGAGCCTCACTGGCCCGGCTGGTTAGCAAAGGTGACACAACCCATAGCCAGCATGGCACAAAGAAATACTATTGCTAGCAGCCTGTCCTTGTTTCCACACTTACAGAGGCAGGTTTCTCCCAAAGGCTACAATATGTCTCAGATCGTAGTCTCCAGTGGTTCTGCTCCTGCCAGAAATGACCAGCACTTGCACTTGAAAGACTGAAATCTCATCATAACCAAAATTTCTCAGAGCTCAGCAGATGCCATAAATCCTGCTTGCTTTACTCAGGTGGGCGGTAACATTGCTTTTAACACCTCTACTACTACAAGGAATGCAAGCAGGGGGCTCTGAGCAACCTGATCTAGTTGAAGATGTCCCTGCTCATTGCAGGGGGGGTGGACTAGATGACCTTTAAAAGTGTCCTCAAACCCAAACTATTCTATGATTCTTTGATTCTATGGTTCAACTTCATACGAGCAAAAATATGACCTATTTCAAATCTTACCTTTTTTATATCTGGCCCTCAGATTAGATGGGAATTTATGCCCTATATTTAAGACACAGTGTTGAATTTCTGCCTCTGCTATCACAATATTCCTGTCAGCTAAAGCATCTTTTGACATGCTACAGCAATTATACATTTATCAGCCAAATATCTTCCCAGTTGAGAGAAAAAATAGATTTTGCTTGGGAGCTTCAGAGTATTTTAAATAACAGGGTGATTCCCTAGAATATACAGATGAGCAATTACCACCTTTAAATCATGCACTGTATATTACTGTTCTCATGAATAATGTATATGCCAGCCAGTATTATAATACAAAACAGTGCTACCTCACACTGTGGTCCAGGTGACCTGGAATCCTTGGGAGAAGGGGAAAAACATAGCGACAATCCTCACTCAGATGCCCATCACAGGGCAACGTGTCCATAGCAAGGGGGGATTCTCACCATATAACATGAGATGTCTACAGTGAAAAGGTCTGAGTTAGTGCTAGTAACTGTATGCTGCCTTTTATAATCACTGAAAAGAAATAGGCAATTTCAGGGTGCAATTTCTATGGTCAGTTTAATGTTTACTTTATGATGAGATGATGTAATGAATCCTGTCTACTTACTCTGAAAATGTGCTTCTGTCAGCCGCAGTGGGAGAAGGCTCTGAGGAAAGGGCTTACGCTGCTTTTCCAGACCATTTTTTTCCCCTAAATTGCTCACTGTCCTTTCCTTCTGCCGTGGTTTAACCTCAGTTGGCAACTGAGCACCACCCAGCTGCTCGCTCACTCCCCCCCAGTGGGATGGGGGACAGAATTGGAAGAGTAAAAGTGAGAAAACTTGTGGGTTGAGATAAAAACAGTTCAATAATTGAAATAGAATAAAATAATAATAATAATAATATACAAAGCAAGTGATGCACAGTGCAATTGCTCACCACCTACCGACCGATGCCCAGCCAGTCCCCGAGCAGCAGCCCCCCCCGGCCAGCTTTCCCCAGTTTATGTACTGAGCATGACGTCACACGGTATGGAATGTCCCTTTGGCCAGTTTGGGTCAGCTGTCCTGGCTGTGCCCCCTCCCAGCTTCTTGTGCACCTGCAGCCTTCTCAGTCGGTAGAGTATGGGAAGTTGAAAAGTCCCTGACTAGCGTAAGCACGACTTAGCAACAACTAAAACATCGGTGTGTTATCAACGTTGTTCTCATCTTAAATCCAAACCACAGCACTGTACCAGCTACTAGGAAGGAAATTAACTCTATCACTGCCGAAACCAGGACACCTTCCTCGCAGACTTCAGGGAAATATCCTAGAACCAGTGGGTCAGCATTTGATCCTTTCCAATGAAGAACAAGAGGGTGAGAAACACTGCAGGTCCCGTGCAGGCAAAGCTGTCAGCCGCACAGACTGTTTACCAACCCTTTGTCCTATGCTTCAAACCTTTACTATTTCCCACAGGCTGTTTTAAAACAAACAGAAAAATAATTGCCTGAGGAGCTAAATGGCTTTCCAGTCAGTAAATACACAGTTCACAAAACCCAGGTCCTTTGTTGACCCATCACTACTGATGCACTTGAGCGTGGGTCAGATCCCCAGTTGCTGTAAATGGACTTGGTGGCACGGATGTCCCTATTTCGTGATCTGCACAGATATCACCATGTCATGATCTGCATGGATATCCCCATGTCGTGACCTGCACAGATGTCCCCATATCGTGATCTGACAGCTGTTTGGTCCTCCAGCGAGAGCGGGTTAGCAAGTCCTGCACATCAGAATGATTTGACACTGAGGTTTTTCACTGATGTAAAATTCAAATCCCTTCAGGCAAAATACTAACTTTTGCCTGTGGATGGAAAAGGGACAAATGGTTTTCTAGAGAGCAATATTCACTGACATTTATATCGTTCAGCGAGCTATTGTTTCCTGATGCAATTGCAGTAATGAGGAAGGAAAAAACATCTTTTTCTTGGTAGAGGGTCAGAGGATCCTATCAAGGAAGACACTGTCCTAAAGAAAGTATTTTACAATCAAGTAGCCAATTATGCTGAAATGGAAAGAAAAGTATTTAAATGACAGAATAATTAGAGCTGTAATAATTATAGGCTTTAGTAGAAATTCTGTAATGTGAAAATGTGTGAAAAACTCAGTTTGTAACAGATTAGCATAGTGCTATAGATCAGATCAGATTAAAAAATAACTTTTCCCATCCAAACCATAGGTCATTTTTGAACAGAAGGGAAAGCATAGGTAACGTGAAAGGTCAGGATTTTGGTATTGTCTTAAAGAAGCACTGGTACAAGTCCATAGGTATAAATACTGTCCTTCTGAGAACAAAGAGAAAGGGATACCAAAAAGGACCAAAAGGGGCTGGATACCCAAATCCTACAGAAACTTCATATCACTGAGCACCAAAGACCAGATTTAGAAGAGCAGCCAACTACATTTATCAACCTTACCTGCTGACTCTCTCTGGAAACTCCAAGCTACTTGACTTTCCAATAAAGCATGCAAAGGACTCCGCACAAGCCCTCTGCAAATTGAAGATCCTATCACAACTTCCACGTTCTGTCTTCCTACTGCTCTTCCTTTCTTTCATTCACTTGTATTTCCACATCCCTCGCTCCACACAGCCTCTCCGAGGAGTGCAAACATACTGGGTGCTCCAGCCAGGGTACAATGTGAGGCACATTCAGTAAATTCAATCTGCTGAAGCCACGCAAGGCACCCAGCCTCAGGTGCTCCGCAAAACTGATGCAAGCACAAATGTGGGGGTACAACATCAGAGACCCCTTCTGAAAAAAACAGATACAGAAAAAAAAAAACAGGTCGTATTTTAAAGTTTTGAAGTTGTTTAAAATTTTAAACACCTGCCCAGGAAAAACATCAACATTGGTCAATCTCAGTCAAAAACACAATCAAAAAGTCAATCTCAGTCAAAAGTTGAGATTTTCAATTGATGTGGGGGTTTGTTTTTGTTTGTTTAGGGTGAGGTTTCTACCTTTGTATTGTTTGCCTAGTTAAAGCAGTGCAGTCTCTTGCATATCCCTTTTCTGAACACAGTCCACACACAGGTGACAGGAGTGTTACCTCTTCAAGGCTTGACCGGTTGATGCTATTGACATATAACAATACTGTTGCTGTTAGCAGGGCTGTCCCGCATTATTTATTCAGCCCATTAACTATGGACTGACACCATTTTGAGAGTGCAGGTGCTGCCGCAAGATCCGTCAGTGCAGCACCGTCTGTGTTTGTCTTCTCAAACAGCTCCCGATGAGTCTAAATTTAGAGCACCACCAGCCCGCCTTATCAGCTAGACACATAAAAGCTGATATCAGTTTAATTAACATTTGCACAACACTGCTGCAGCAAGTCCCCTGAACATGGCGGTAATGGGAATCATGCGCAGACAGCAAATACCCAGATGTCAGAGGGAGCCCACGCTTGCCTTTTCCGGGTGTTTGCAGGGTAGTACTTGCAGCCCCTGTGCTTTATGCATCCCCGTCCCCACTCTGGGTACTCCCCTTGAGGCTGGCAGCACTGGTGTGGGGATGGCGGCCTCGCCAGCCTCCTCCCCGGTGGCTGCAGGGAGGTACGGGGTACAGCTACAACTGCTGGGGCCTCTGCAGCCACCGCGGTACGGGACCAGAGGCCAGCAACGATGGTGGCACCAAAGTCGCTATGAGACCAGAGAGCCACGTCCCGTGGGAGGAACAGGGATGGTGGTCTCAGCACTGAGGAAGACGCCAAATTTGAAGGAAATGTTGCGTGTCTCCGTGGGGACATGTTCACCATGCAGAGAGAGTGCGTTGTGCCACAGGCATGCTCATCCTCCCGCCTCAGCAGCTGCTGGTGCCATCCAGGCTGGCCTCCTCTCGGGGCTGCAGCATCCTACAGGGGCAACAGCTGGGCTGGGGGATGGCTGTGAGCAGGGGCAGGGACAGGGCTTTGGCAGGGCTGTGCTATGAATTACCATTTGCTGCACTTCTGCTCAGGTTTTGGTCTAACACAAGAGCTCATCCCAAGGCGTGATGGGTGCTCGGAGTGGTGCCGTTAGATTAAAGGGAGACCGTCAGGCCAGCTGGACATGTGGAGAGGGAAAGGCCACCCTGCAGCCATTACCCCCTGCAGCTGATGTCTCCTGCAGCGTCATCTCCTGCAGTTTTGCAGCAGTGACTGTCGGGCAGTTTCTGCATGTTTGCTGTCAGGGTTTGTGACAGCTGAAGTAAGCCGGGAATTCTGAATTGCCGAGGAGAAAGTGTTCAGCTATTTCTGCATAGGCAGGATTTTAAGCTAATAGCATGGCATTATGCAAATAGCACACTAGTAAAATTATTTTCACTGTTTCGTATGCTTGGCCCAATTTTAACCCCACAGTTGACCAAACAGAAAGACACAGTGGGAAAAAACTCTGAATTTAAAAATTAATTCAGGCGGAGTGCTTGCACCGGGCCTAGTGATCTAATTCAATGCAAGTGTTACTGTAGACACGCATAATTCAGAGTCTGCTTTGTTTTTCTCCACCTCAGAAAGGGGAAAAAAGTTCTGATGCTGTTACTCTAACAAACTGCAACGGCATGTTCTTGGCTTTCTGTGCCGTAAGCTTCCTTACCACAGGCATTGCTTACAGCGGGGGCCTTTACGAGACTGGGGGCCAAACAAAGAACAGGGACCATGATTTTCAAGACTTCAAAATAGCTCAATAGCCACCGGTGTTATGGGGGTCGTTTTCAGCAGTGACCCTCCAAGGTGCAGTAAGTGACACACAGACAGAGCTGGAAACCACGTCAGCGGTGTTTTCAATTATGCAGTATGGTGAGGACTATGTGCGGTCATCTGGGAGAGACATTACAGGCTGCCAGCGGTCCACAGGCCCAGCCAGTTTAGAAACCACTGATGTCATTTGTGGCATAGATAGTGTTTTTCTGCAGCCCTGAAACCTTTCAGAAAATAAATAACATTTTCTTTTATTGATACACCTTACAAATCTTTCCATGAAGCACATGTACATGGGTTATACAAGACACACAGTAATAGCCCTTAAGGGAGTCATCACTCAAACATCAAGCGACTTTTGACACAGCAAGCAAAGTTTTTATGCCAAAATAGGAAGTCTAAGTAAGTAAGTATATATTCCTCATATCACACATACATTGACATCTTACCTATGATGTTTACTAGTAGCTGTTAAGACAGTACCAGCATAGCTATTATATACAGTATAGTAAGTGCGTGTCAGGGAGGGATGGCACATTTTACTCCAGATTTAGTAATCCCTTTCCCCTATATTCTAAAAATTCACTGGCTTTGGAGAGATGTTTTAGTGGTCTGCCATCAGTCCCAAATGCGACACCGCCGTGTCAGCGTTGCGGTTTTAATCCATACTGCCAGGCTTCTTGTAATTTTGGATCTAGAAGTTTTCGTTTCCGTCTACCTCTGATACACAAATAGAGGGAAAGATTTTTTTAGTACCAATTACAAAAGAAAATATCATTGTTTAACAGCTTGCCTGAAAATCCTTTGCAAATACCAAAAGACCTCATAATATCAGGGGAATTTTTATGTTGTTCAGAATTTTATATAGAATAAAGTAAAAAGAGGTTCTGCAGGGAAATGCTGCTGATTTACTTAGAACTGGCACAGCTTTACTAAGTGCAGGACATTTAGTATTTTCCGCCTCTCTTTCAGTTTAGTTATTGATTTAATTTTAAAAAGCTGTGACAGCAGAGGCTGTAGGACATTTGAAAGCATTTGCCTTTTAAAATAAAAAAAAAATAGCTGCTAATAGATAGCTCTGGTGAAGATCTTCAGAGCCACAGGCTTAAATTTCATTGCCTGCTTCCCAGCGGAGGCTTAAATCCCTCTGTTTTGTTCTTTGGCTCTCTGGCTTGGGTAAGTGCAAGGCTGCTCAGTCTTCTTATGAAAGACGGTTAAAGGAGGATAGCTGTAACGTCCTGGCATGCTTACCTGGGAATGAGATCGGCTTTAGACAGAGATGGTTCAAACACCCATTTCTACCTACTAAGAAAATGCCCTAAACACAAGAGGCTGAGTGAACCTAGGAGCTGCTGGGCAAGGACTGTGGGAGTCGTGAACATGTAGGCAAGGGCACTCAGTGGGGAACCCCGGGATTTTCGTCAACTTCATTTTATCCTGTCCTTGAATATAAAAGTAGAAATATTCCAGGATATGAAAGTCCAGAGTCGGGTGCCTCCAAAACTAAATACAACTTGTTGGTAGTTTATCTTTTGGCGGTCATTCTCCTGCTTTGTGAATTCTATTTCCCTTACATTCCCTGGCACACTTTAAAATAGAGAAGTGGCTTTATATCTAAAGAAATACTTACAGGTATGAGCCTGTGGAAATATCCCAATGTTAATGCAATGCAGGATTTTGTGCATACAAGCTATATGTTCCTACAAACTCGCTGTGCATGCTAAAGGAGTTAGCAGGCCCTTGTTGTGTGGGAAGTTAATTTCTGATTCAAAAAAAGGCCCACAAAGTGGGGAGAAATCAGTAGCAGTTTCCTTGTTAAAATCTCCACTCCTTTCATTTTTCACTGTTGCTTCACCTGGCCCCCAGTAGTACACACGATACAGCCAGGCCAGCGCCATTAACAACCCCAGCATTAGCACTTTGATGAGGCATGGTTGCACTCCTCGAAACCCAAAATGTTCCTTAGAGGCCATGGAGCAAGCAGCCTGCATGAAGTCAAAGCTGCTCTGTTCAGCCCTCATCCAGTCTCAGGTCTGATGAGGAACTCAACTTCAATAGGAGCCTTTGCAAGCCAACAAAATATTTGCAGAGCAAAAATACTGGCACTCACCTCTACAAATATAAATCCATTCAAACACAGATTGCAAGCTGTTGCTGTAAAATGCAAAAACATTTTCCAGGACTTGAAAGTACAAATTCATGAAAGACCTGCTCTTCTCATTTGTGTTAAATTCTTTGTGGGAAGTCTTACGTGTGTCCTTGGGTCTTCTCTGCATGGCAGCACACGGGATGCAGGAACACACAAGGCAAACATAAGCCACAGGGCTTTAGATAACATACAGGTACAGTTGATATTGGTTATGTGTTTTTGTGAATCAGATTTTACCGGTGAGTTGCCTGGAAGCTTTCTGGGGCCAAATGCCCCCAAGGACTTTTTGGTTAATGTAATAATAATAAATTACTAATTGTAATAGTTTGCTGCGGTGACCAATATCTCTGGGCTGGCTGGTACAGGTGCAGTTTAGATCCTCTAAATAGCACAATCCAGAAGAAAGCCCTTGGGACTTACTTTCTTGTGACTTACAGAAATATCACTCAATAATTGTCCTTTTTGCCATTTGTCTGGAACATGGGATTTCTCCTGTTTCTCTTCCCCAAGTCATGGCCTCAAGCGCTTGCCAGTTCCTAGGTTTGTAGTAGGAAAGCTACTGAGACAGGGTCGGGCTGAGAATGAGGTTTCATGGCCAGGTACGGAAAAGCAACTGCCAGACCCCACCACAGCAGTAAGTCATGTGGCCGAGCAAGGGGTACATCCCCTCCTTTTCATTTTCTGCTATCATCTGACTCCTCGCAAGAAGAACAGCTATAAATGGTTACTCTGGTATTTTTCAAGAGGGAAATCATAGAAAGGAATATGCAAACCTCAACTTATTTTTAATGCCTTCTTTAATAAGTACTGAATGTTCTCAGCACTCCAGGGGAAGCAGAAGGAGTGGTATATGCAGCTTATTTTTAGACTCTGAAACGTTACTTCCAGTTATGTGGAATGGCTGTTATGGCTTTCCAAATGGTAGAACAGCCATTGAACTCATTTAATTTCTCAGAGCCTATGTAAAAGTCAATAATTGTCTTCAGCTGTCTGAATTTTTACTACCTATCATTAGTCTGGCTATGTTGAAGCTTCCCATCACTTTAGCCAACCTGCCGTTGCCCATCGTGCAAATGCCTTGCAACCAGCAATATATAAGGCTCCGATGTGGTGGCAGTTGCATAAATCTACCTCATTTCCCAGATCCAGTATGGAGGAGGTAATTGCTCCTCTGGCTGTGAAAGGCAGCTCCTCCCATTCAACCCTTCTGTTTCATAGGAGGAGATTATAGGGAATGTTTTCAGAGCCTAGACTTCAAATATGTAAGTACCGGCAACACGTTTGGGTATACATGCAATTTTCATCTGCAGACAGCTCCACACATGCTGGAAGGACTGAATCCTTTGTGGGTACCTGTGCAGGAATATACCCTTACACAGCCATGGGGTTTGCAGCTCATCACATCATGTCAGTCCCACATTCAAGTTATCATCTGAGTTGTCCAGCCGGACTGCACAGTGAGTGGAAGTTACTTTGCATGAGTACCTATGAGAACAGCAGAACTTGGCACTCAGTTATTGGTCTCCAAATATTTATGCATCCTTCAACCATCTTAGATTTCTTGTTAATTCTTTAGGACTCTCTGTTTTCTTGCTAATCCTTTTCATTTCTTCTTTATTCTCCTCCCTATGAATCATAGAATTTGCACAAACTGAAGATGGCAATCTCGGTGTTTTCTGTAACAAAATCTATTTAATATATTCTTGCATTACTTCAGTGGTCTTCTCTGCTTAGAGTAATTCTAGTATATTTTTGCCATTTTCTCAACCACCATTCCTGTTTTGCTAGCTGTCATGTTGAGCATATACCCTTCTCTTGCCTCTCTCACACACATCCAGTTCAACACTGGTCTCTCAAGCTGTTATTAGAGCACTTTTGCAGGAGTCAAGCATATCATGAAAAGGTGATCCAGTTGATACTTAGCACAAAAGTTCCCACCAATAGCTCTTAAAGAAATTGTGCTGCCATGGGTAGAAGGGAAGTTCTTTCTCAGGCTGATACATGATTAATAGCAAGAAGTCAAAGATTAGGCATTAAAGATCAAGTTGCTGGCAGGGTGTGTGAGGTTCTGTACTGGGACCATTCAATGCATCCTATATGTACATACATAGGCTATTCTGTATGAGTGTGACACGCTCAGTTCACTGTACTGATGGAAAAGAGGTAAGTAGCAATGTGTGCTACACAGCCTGAAGATAATACAGAACAAATCAGGATAGTCAAATCTAAAGCTGACTGCAAAAATTGTCACCAGAACACTAAATAAGTGGGCAATAAGCTTGCAGGTGAAATTGAGTGCAAATAAAAGCATAGTCAAGCACACGGAGAAAATTATCTTGGCCACGCATACCCATCCACGGCCTGCGATTTAGCCCTTATGAGCCAGGGAAGAGCTCTTGATGTCAAATGTGACTAGTTGCCTGAAAATATCAGTCAGTGCTCGGACATGCTCAGAAAGGGAAGTAGACTATTAGGCATGTGGTCAGTAGCATGACTGCTGCAGCAGAGTACAAAATGTTTGTATATTTGGATTTTATACCTTTTATTAGTCTAGGTAGTGTAGCTAGAAAGAGTAGACAAGTGTTCAGGCATGCAAACCCTTTTCTGCATCTCAGGAAGAGAGAGCAAAATGGGAAACATCATTATGCCGCCGTATAAAAGCATATAAATGCATCTTCAATATTGCTTGCAGTGGCGGTCATCCCAGCTTAAAAATACAATAAATCTGAAAACTACAGAGATGAGAGATATGGAGCAGCTTCTTTTGAGGGCATAAAAATGTAGTTTTAGATTCTTCAGCATGGAAAAAAAGATCAAACATGGGACTCTGCTAGAAGCATACACAAGAACTCGTGCTTCAGTGAAAATTAACAGGGAAAAACAACTGATTTTTCTCACAATACAAGGACTGTGGACATGTAATGAGATTACTGGACAGTAGGTTTCAAGCAAACGAATGGAAGTGCTTTTTTATGTGATATTTAACTGAATTGCGGAACTCTGTGGAACAGTTTTGTGCTGTTGTGAAGGAGGGGAAATCCAGAACAGATAAAATTGTAGGAATACGAGAAGATCAGAAATTTAAGTGTCTTAATTAAAGGTCAGTGGCTAGAAGAGGGAACAAATGTCCAAATGCCCTTGTGTGCACAGGACATTTAGCAGGCTTATGAAAATAATTTATCCCATGAAAGCCCTTGGTGTAGATAAAGAGAGGGTGTTCTTTGAATTAGCAGTATGACTGCAAAGAGTTAAAACTTGCTCTGATATGATACAAGACTTAGCAAATCTGCAAACTAAGTTATGCCCTATTTTAAAATCCTGAAATTGCTACACTTGTCAGATCTTTGCTCTGTGGTGAGCCAGTTGATCCTTGCTGGTTTTAGACACATAATCCATGGACTAATCTTAAACAAGCACACACCCCCAGACACCTTTTGCATTGTTCCCCTCACTGCTGCAGTTGCATTTCTGCCTCCTCTGATCTGTACGGTTTGGCAGTCACCAAAGTAGCCAGAGAATAACTTCTTTCTTGTGATCCCGGCTCTCTATCTGCTCCTGCTCAGGCTTCATTTGCAGAGTAATTTCCTGCACAAATTTGGCTTTTCCAACTCTTTTTGCCAAGTGACTAGCAGGTAAGAGTTTGTGACAGACACTGGCAGAACAGGGCAGCACAGGGACACCTCAAATACACGCTGCCTTAGTTCATGTTTAAGGAGTATTGTGTGCATAATTATGTCAGCCCGAGGGTTAAAGAAGTTGCATGTTCAGCTGACAGAGCTGTGCCAGGAGATGGCCTTGGAGAGACACAGCAATCTTCTTTATGGCAGTTTGCCAGGAGAGCTTATGTCGTTCCCCTAACCACTATAAACTCCACTGGGAAAATAACTCCCTCACCAGCACACACTGTGCAAAAGAGCATTTGCTGCTTGAATTTTGACATTGGGCTGAGGTCTCTTCTGGCTACAGCTAAAGGCAAAGGGTGTATTTGGCAGAGAGGAAAGGGTGTGGGAGGTAAGCAGGGCTCAGTGGGGGCAGAAAGCAAAGAGTGGTCATTACCCAGGCTAATCTGCGAGAGCCAGTGCAGAGTGAATGGCTCCCGGGCAGCTTCTCTCCTCCCCAGCACCTTTGGAGCAGCTTTTATCTAAACACAGCACTGGGTAGTCCCAAGCCTGTACATGGGAGCTCAGCTTGATGCAGTGTTGAAGTGAAATATTGCACTTCACCTCCACTGCCTCACCCCAGCTGCTCTTGCACTTGCTAATACTGACAATCTATTTGGCCAAGGTGCACAAATGTCATTTCATGCAGCACTTGCCAAATTCATCCTTATGACGTCCCAGTGAAATTTCCTGTTTCCTCATAATTCAAGTCACAGCAGTTCTGGGAGCATCTTTTTACTCAGATCAAAGCTCCAGAGCTCTGCAAGGGTGACCTTTCGGGGCTGTGCCCGCTCGTTGTGCCTGCCCCAGCAGCGCTGCCAAAGGGGTGCCAGTTGCTTACCCAGGGTGGGCACGGGCTGCTGAGGCACCCATGGGGGCCCTGGTAGCCACCTGTCCCCATGTCCCCTGTGCTTCTTGGCAGCCCAACCAGAGATGTGCAGGTGTTTTGCAAATGTCCCAGGGAGTCTGGCCATGGCGGAGGAAAGGGGCTGTGTGATAACCCCTTCCCTGCGCAGCGTTGTGTGTCCTCTCCTCCAGGAGGTGTGAGCCATGAGGCACTGGGTGTTTGGGCTGCTCCTAACACGGGTGGCCCAGATGGGGCAGTACTTGGTGGCCATAATTGTGCAGCAGTGCAATAGCACCATGGAAGGGTGAGCACAAAAGCTACTTCCCAATGTAGCTGTTAGGCTGCTTGTGCCCCCAGGTCTGCAGACTAACACCTCCTACATTTCACATTGCAGCTCATGAAACCGTACATCCAATTTGTCACTGCTTGAGCACATGCATCAGATCCATATTTGTATGGTTTTATTGCTCTTTCAGCAACAGCCTATAGGAGCAAAGAGTTTTAGGCTCAGTTTTATGTTGTGTTTTATGACAGCTAACATTTAAGCTTGTAGCGTTTGGCACGCAGAGGATAAGAGTGCTCCACTGGACTTCCCCATCCCATTCCTGTGTTTCGTTTTGCTGTCTCCCTTTACTTTTGCCTTGCTGTCAACACACTCCTACCTGCTTTACTGTGCACCTTCACGTCTCCTCCTCCTCCTCCTCCTCCTGCCTTCGCGTGGCTGCCTGCACCAGCCCCTCCGCCAAGGACACGGCCCCTGCGGCCAGGGCAAGGCTGACTGCAAGGGGTGCATGGGGGAGTAAGCGCAAGAGGAGTTAAGTGGCACGTTGTTGTCTGCAGATTAGAGAAGCATCAGTTCAAATATCTGCCTTTAATTCCTCTAAACAAAGGGCAGCAAAATTTTCACTACTGAGCAACACCTGCATACTACAGTTTTTCTGCGGCTTTTTTTAACTGCCCACAGGAGAGAAGTGTGAAACACAGCCTCCTAGTCTGTCTGTAAAAAAGATATTTTGTAAAACCTTTTCCCTCCTTTTCCAGCACCTCTTGCAGTCTGGATAGAATTTTGTGTATGTTGTATTCAACTTACAAATCTAAGGTGAAACACTACAAAAAAAACAGAAGAATATGTTGCCTGCTAGGATGTGAACTCATGATTTTTTTATGTTTCTTGAAGAATATCCAAGACTAATTCATAGCATGTACCTTTTTCCCAGCTATAACAGACTTACACAGCAGCAACACCAAGGAATCCCATGGGCTTGTTCCAGATTTGAACAGTTTGTGAGGAGAAAATGCGTGTAAGGGTGAGAGAAGTTGTTTCAGCTTGTAAGTTGGGAACAGAAAAATTAAGAGGCAAGTGGAAAAATAAAGAAGAGGAAAGGAAGAAGGGTGTGCTGCATCCCATGGAAACATCAATGAGATGCCAGCCTAGAAACGAGTGCGGGGACAGGAGTAACACAAATTATGCTGAGAAATAAGAAAGGCAGCCTCAAAGGTAGACATAGTATGCGTGAGGCCCTCATTAGAGTCTACAGTTATAACATAAAAGTTATCCATCCACTGGAAGAAGTTTGATGAGGGCATAGCCACAGAATCAGATTCCTTCAGCTGCACCCCATTCGGTTTACTCTTTTATGATGAAAATTGCTTCCCTTTTAGGATAGTGCAGCAAACTCCTTTTCTAGAAGCTTAGCTTGAACTATCCTTGTCCTGGAGACCAGAGTTTAGAGAAATCCATCTGAAACTGAGTTTCTTTTGCCTCTTTGCTGTTTTGGACAGCCAGGTAAGATTTTGGGGGAATTTTGTGCTCTTATTCACATCTTCACCTCTTCCCTACAGCAATTAAGTAAAGGTGGACAGAACTGGCATAACTGCATCCTCAGGTAACTGGTGGGGCTGGATATAAAGGCTGGCATGTGCATGCATGTGAGAGGGTGAGAAGCTGAAATTCTTGCATTTGCTGACACAAATGTCAGCAGTGAGAAACAGAGATTGGCTCATCCCAGGTCAATATACCCAGTAGAGCAATGAGTCACCCCTGTGTGTGCCAGTTTCTCCCCATCAGCTGCAAAGAGTCTAGAAAACCAGCTCAGACTTGCATGTCTAGAGGGGAGAGCTTCCAAAAAATCTAAGTGCGCTTGAGTGTGAATGGGCTGAGTAATTTCCAATGAAATACCTATGACAACACTGCTTTTCACTGAGCTGCTACGAATATGGGGCTCACTGAGATGTGGGATAAGACACAGAGCTCCAGAGGCACAATTTCTATGGAAAAAAACCCTAGCTGGAGTGAGGTGGCCCATCCCAGGTGTGCTGTCACATGCTGTCTTCGTATCTGTGTTCACCTGAAGGTACAGGGGTTAAAGCTTAAGGAAAAGGTTATAGTCAGCTCCACGTAGAAGGTGAGGTATATCTGTGCATCCCTCTGGCTTGTAGGATCCCACCACTAGACCTCAGCCCTCTCTCAGGATTATCGGTAAGCTCTGCTCCTCTTAAATCCCTTTCAGGTTCATTCTCATGGGTAAGCATGGCTAGTTATTTATCCCCAGAAGTACACGGAGACATGACTCGAGCACCCACCAGCACAAACCCATGGGGTAAGTGTGCCATACCTACCCACTGCACACACAACTCAGAGCAGCTGAGAGGTGACTGCTGCAACCCTGCGCTTCCGCGTGGCTCAGCAGGTGATTTTTTGGATGCTGCAAAATTTACTTGTTTAGTTTTTAGCTAAAGTAATCATACTTGACAGCTTAGGGTCTGCCTGCTCAAGCTTTTGTTCTCAACTAATGACAGCAGTACAAAAGGGATTGTTAGTGTGGCTGATTTCTGTACGTTTACCCCGTTGACGTCAGTGGAGCTCTATGGATACAGCACATGTTCAGAGCTCCCATTGAATGTGAAACAACTCATGAATACAAAAGCAAATATATTCACTGATGACCCCCCCAGGCTTCTGAGCAAGGAGGGCCAGCAGCTACCCTCACGCGCTGATCTTCTCAGCCTCTGCATTTTGCTCAGCAGTGCTGCAGCAGTTGTTAAGCTCACGAGCCGCATAATTTTCCTTTCCCATATATACTGGAGGATAATGAGCACGAAATATAAATGCATTCAAGAAGAGTTTCTTCCTTCTAAGGTCTCTCTCTGGATCAGGTTAATGGAGCTTTTAGCATTACAGTGACTTTAATTTCTTTTCCTGAAAATTCCCTGAGGTGGGATTTACAGAAGATTTTAGACCTGGCTTGGGTGCGAGCTTTAGCTGATGCAGACAGCTGTTAAAAGTCACCACATATAAGCATATCCTAAGCATGCAAATGAGAAAAGAAAACTTTGATTTCCCCACTCTTTTTCTTTCTTGATTGCACATAAGTGTTCATCAATTTGTATAGTTACTTATTTACTATGAATAGAGCAGCCTTGTGGAAATATTGAGCTGCTGTTGGACACAACATGAGTTATATTACTGTGAATTACACATTTTGGGTAAGAGATATCGATAGGAGGTTTGTTTGCCTGCAATGGATAGTAAAATGAGTTCATCTTAGATCTGTTGAAAAGTTTCAAATTCCCATTTCCTGAAGCATTTTTTCAGCTTCACCATGACAGATTTCTTGCAAAGATATTCTAAAACATAGAGAGTTTATGAATGGATGATGAAAAGCACAGCCAAAGCATTTGTTTTATGGGGGCAGATAAGATTATCTTTCCTAACCAATTCAAATGATAGACATTGCTGAAGACTATTTAAAACCACTGTGCAAGAGTCATAACATCATTAATTATGCTGCAAATACCAGGTGGTATTTCAAATATGTAAGAGTAATTATTAACTCTGAAACTTATCATGTCTAATTTACCTCTTCAAAAGCTAACTGCAGGAGTCTCAAATATAGAACATCTGGTAAATGCAAAATCTCCATAGACAGAGGCAATTTTTCCACTAACCTGTCGTTACAGGAGCCGGTAACACAATCTTTTCCTTTTAAATACACCCTGACTCCTGTTCATGCCTTTCTTACCATTATTCTCTTGATAAACTGTCAAAGAATTGTTACTAATTATGTCCACAACTAATAAACTACCGGAGAGTGGCCAAACATGGCTTATGCGGCTCCAGTGCTATTGCTGAGGCCATGTAAGTGTGAGAGAGGATGTAAATCAGCCCCTCACCTCTGCAGTGGCCGATGGTGTTGCTTTTTTCAGGATAACCATGTCTTTTCTCATGGCCATGTGAGAAAAGTCATGAATTTTATTTATCACTCGCTTCGCCTGCAGCTTTGCCATGCTGTGAATGTGCAGGAGCACTTTCAAAGGAATGTTTGTGATGGGAACAATAAAATTCATCCATATGCTCTGTGTATGTTGCAACGTTCCTGCTACCTCCTTGCTGAAGGGTGATTAGTCCTTACTTGTGCACTCCAGAAAGGTGGTTCATGGGCAGTATTTTTCTCCCCATCAGGTTCAGGGTGCCCTGGTCAGGGTGAGGCACACACTGTGGGAGAGAGATTAGCCATAAGGGATTGCAGAGACTTCCCTGCGGATACCCAGGGAGCTTGTGCGAAGCATCCTACGCTGTCTCAAGTCCCATCAAAGACAAGAGAGTTATTTGTGGATTCAGCTACCATAATATTAAAACATGAGTCTCAGCTAGTTGAAGCTGACTGTACTCTGGAAGATGATGTCACGGTATCAGACCAAGAATGAGCTGGTGAAAGAGGCCAGGAACAGCTTTCATTCATCTGTGTCGTAGGTGCCAAAGAGTTACTGACACAGCAGGGCCAAGGTATATTAAAGGTATATTAAAGGTATATTTTCAGCTTGAGGGCGCTCACAAGGCAGGTGCGGGACAACCAGGGGATCAGGCCCAGCCAGCACGGGTTCATGGAAGGCAGGTCCTGCTTGACCAACCTGATCTCCTTCTATGACCAGGTGACCCGCCTAGTGGACAAGGGAAAGGCTGTGGATGTGGTCTACCTGGACTTCAGTAAGGCCTTTGACACCGTCTCCCACAGCATTCTCCTAGAGAAGCTGGCGGCTCACGGCTTAGACAGGTGTACTCTGCGCTGGGTCAAAAACTGGCTGGATGGCCGGGCCCAGAGAGTTGTGGTAAATGGAGTTCAATCCAGTTGGCGGCCGGTCACGAGCGGTGTTCCCCAGGGCTCAGTATTGGGGCCAGTTCTGTTTAATATCTTTATCAATGATCTGGATGAGGGGATCGAGTGCACCCTCAGTAAGTTTGCAGACGACACCAAGTTGGGCGGCAGTGTTGATCTGCTCGAGGGTAGGAAGGCTCTGCAGAGGGACCTGGACAGGCTGGATCGATGGGCCCAGGCCAACTGTATGAGCTTCAACAAGGCCAAGTGCCGGGTCCTGCACTTTGGCCACAACAACCCCATGCAGCGCTACAGGCTTGGGGAAGAGTGGCTGGAAAGCTGCCTGGCGGAAAAGGACCTGGGGGGGTGGGTGGACAGCCGGCTGAACATGAGCCGACAGTGTGCCCAGGCGGCCAAGAAGGCCAACGGCATCCTGGCCTGTATCAGAAATAGTGTGGCCAGCAGGAGCAGGGAAGTGATAGTGCCCCTGTACTCAGCACTGGTGCGGCCGCACCTCGAATACTGTGTTCAGTTTTGGGCCCCTCACTACAAGAAGGATGTTGAGATGTTGGAACGTGTCCAGAGAAGGGCAACGAGGCTGGTGAGGGGTCTGGAGAACAAGCCTTATGAGGAGCGGCTGAGGGAGCTGGGGTTGTTTAGCCTGGAGAAAAGGAGGCTGAGGGGAGACCTCATTGCTCTCTACAACTACCTGAAAGGAGGTTGTAGCGAGGTGGGTGTCGGTCTCTTCTCCCAAGTAACTGGCGAAAGGACGAGAGGAAATGGCCTCAAGTTGCGCCAGGGGAGGTTTAGATTGGATGTAAGGAAAAATTTCTTTACTGAAAGAGTAGTTAAACATTGGAACAGGCTGCCCAGGGAAGTGGTTGAGTCACCATCCCTGGAAGTATTTAAAAGACGGGTACATGAGGCGCTTAGGGCCATGGTTTAGTGGGCATGGTGTTGTTGGGTTGACGGTTGGACTCGATGATCTTGGAGGTCTCTTCCAACCTTAATGATTCTATGATTCTATGATTCTATGATTCTATAAAGCTCGAGCCCAATGACTGTAAGGCTCGGTTTCCTTCACGTGTGTACTGTAATACATATCACCCACTTTCCCACTGGTTATGAGCTTGTATCACTTATTCTCCATCCATGTTTTAATTAGTTCATGCTGTTATCTCCATGGCAAGTGTGCATCTGCGGTCCAGCCATTAGTAACATCCCATGTTCATCACGGAGGGATTTTCTTCCCATGGGGGTGGAAACCTGCCTATTCCTGCAGCCCCTGTGGCACCTCGTCACACCATCGCTCGGGCACGGGCAGCTCCCTGCGCACCCTTTTGCAGGCCTTGCGAGTGCCTCCCACCTGGCTGGCTTCTGGGACTGCTTGATCACAGCTGAGGCCGTCTGTCAAGACTGAGTACCCACGATTTTTCCTCTACTTCGCACTGCCTTCCCATCACAGCACAACTGGATGAGCGCTGCTCCAAGTTACGCCCTTTCACAGGCTGGTGCACTAACTGTAAATGGCTGGGATGCACTGAAAGGCAGCCACATCCCTCTCTCCTGAACACGTGAGCCCTCAGGGGGCTGGAAACACGGCACCCTGCCACTGGGACAACCACCTCCAGGGTTAACTCCCTTCCTCCACGCACCCCACTTGCCAGTGGAGGTAGAGAGGGACTGGCCAAGCAGGCGGCTACTCTAATGGCACCAGTAATAGGCAGAGATGATGCTGTGGGATTTCACTCCAGGATGCTACACCGGGCAGGTGCACGTGAACAAAGGCAAGGAGAAATGTGTAGAAATTATGCTCCACACTTTACCCTGCACTCACTGTTGTTGTCAGTGGGGACTCCTTCATGTGCTGCGTAGGGCCAGTCGTGCTGGCAGCAACGCTGGTGACAGGAAGGGTCTGTCCCCTGCGTCATTTCAATGGGGGCTGCCAAAGAGCATCTGGCTCCAGGCACCCTTTGTTTCTGCTTGCTGCTCCAGTCCTGTTGCACCTCCAGAGCGGTAAGTGTAAAACTGTATGATCTAAAGGATCTCAGCCTGCAGTAAAATAAGATTTGAAAGAAAAAGACAAAACTGGTAACGGAAATGCCTACATACCAGTGTATAAGAAAATGAGAGTTTCTAGGGAGATACAGTATCTTTACTAAACCAGCCATGAAAACCAGGAAAAGAATAGGCAAGCTTTCTGAAGTTATACAGCATGGATGGGCATGACTTCAGGTAAGATCAGAGGGGCCTGAAATAACCCACATTTTATGAAAAAAGCAGGGAAGTAAATTCAGAGCTAGAACAGAGCTAGAGAATTACCAGGCACAGAGGAGGCTCGTCACAGCACAGAAAGCTATCTGTGTTTCCCTATATGGTATGTGAGATATTCCTCCCTTGAACTGCCACTGTAACCTGGGCTCCCTGTCATCTACAGCAGAAAGAGGCTTGGGTCTAAGGAATTTGGATCTCACAGATCCAGAGGGGACCAATGACCCTGCGCTTGGATGAGAGTTATTTTCCCCAGCTGCCTGTCTGTCAAGTACAGAAGAAAGCAAGTAGAAAAGGAGACGTGCTGGTTGCTGCAAGGTACGACCCAGCCCCTCCATGAGCAGTTACAGTCAGTTCATCTCTCTGGAGTAGCTCCTGTTGAGTTTCACGTTGTGCAGACATTTCCTTTATGAAAGTCCCTGCATTACTGTCCACAGCTTTATTCTAATCTGATGGGACTCATCCATCTTGTTTGATTGAGCACTTCAGAAAATTGTACTTGACATTAACTTCCCCTAAAACCACTGACACTTGGTCCGATCTCCCTTGAGGAAGTGGGTGTAGGTCACATAGGTCCAAAGCCACGGAGGGGTTTAGATGCCTAACACTCAGTGTTAGCCTCGGTCAGTGGCACCTTGTATATACTACTAGAGTCTTTCGTCTCTTCTTTAACCTTGGGTGCCCAAGGCACCTATTACTGGACAAAAGTCACACACTTACGAGATATTCAAGCATTCACATAGATCTGTAATCTCTGGAGTAAATCCCGCTTCCATTTCCACCCCTGCAAAGCTGCTGAGACCCACAGCAAAGCGTGAATGCAAATGAAGATGCTGTTTGACTCACAACGATTTGTGTCTTGACAGACAGGGAGCAAACACAGTGCACATGTTGCCCCAAATAGTTCCCAGTCTACAAAAGCAAACAAACAAAAACAGCCAGAAAGGGCTGTTGAAATGGAAAAGGAATGAAAGTTTTGCCATGCTCATTGGAAAAGGTCAAGGCCGGTGAAATAGCCTGCCTGCCAGCTTAAGCCAATTTTTCCAGTAATGGTGTCATTCCTACTCTTGTTTAGGATTACGTTCCCAAATGTGACAGCTAAGATGAATTTTTGGGAAATCCCAAATGGAAATACAAAGCTGTGCTCTCTGAAGACCACTCACAGTGAGTCCAAAATATACAGGCTGTGGATCTACCAGCTCTGGACTGCACCTGCCAAGTAGATCCATCTCCTCCTGTATCTGTCCACAGGCAGCAGTGATTTGGCCCAGGACCATGAGGTTTCTAGACATGCCGGCACACCAGTAGCAAGGGCAATGGCTCAGACAACTGGTCGAGTCCTCCTTTCACCCAGACAAAGCTTCCACATGGAAACATTCCTGGAACGCCAACTGCGACACGAATAACAACTGTAGATACTAGAGCTGCTGAAAACTAATAGCCAGAAAAGGTTTCCCCACATAAAGGTCACTGTTAAATTCAGGCTCCATATGTAAATGAAACACAGCTGTTGGCTAAGTCTACTGTTTAATGAAACATATCATGCTGCATTGAAGCCCTCTGAAGAATATTACTGAACTTATCACACAGACTTTCTTCATAGGTTTTTTCAAGTAAAATGACATTTTAGAAGGGACTGTAAAGCCAGACTAAGCAGAGAAAAACCAATATAAACACATAAGACAAAAGCAGATCTGTGTGTACACATGAGATAAAGAGAGATGTCACCCTCATAATCATCTCTCATAACCAGATGATGCTCTTAGTCAGTCTGAGGAGTCAGTCAGCATTTTGGACTCTGGGGGTGTCTTCCTTGGAAGGAGGACCTGAGAAGGCATTTATTTGTTACAATGCTGTCTAGTTATGAAGAATAGACACAGAGGCCCCATATCCCTGCATACCTGACAGTTCTGATTACCTGCTTTTTTATTAGATGTACCAAGAGAGCCGCTGGATTGCAGTGGGTGGGTTACTGGAGAGGGGGAGGAGAAGGTGAAGGCAGCACTGACCCTTCCCAGGCCAGTCCAGTGCTGTCTTGGTGCATGACAGGGACTGTGCATCCCCCCTTCATGCTGCTGCCACACCTAGTCCTGAAACAGATCCACGCACCCTCCTTTGGCTTTCCAGATGACCCATGTTTGGGGCAGAGGCCCCCATCGCTTTGGCTGTCTGTGGCTTCCCGCATTTCTGACTGGCGAGGGGCGGCTGGTATGCAGGGCAGCAGCCTCAGGCAGGATCCACCCGCCACCAGGTACAGCAGCTACATGCACTTCTCTTGAAAATGATGTTCTTACAAAGGCAAGATCAAAAAACCAAGAATACTGCTCAGGCAGAATAATCAAGGTGAAAGGACAACTTCAAAAATAGGAAAATAGCAAGAAAGCTAGGGAGGATACCAGCAAGAAAAATGCCCAGAATAGAAAATTAGGCAATCAAGGTGGCAGAGCAATCAGCTAAGGCCACGGGCATGATTGCCAGAAGGCACCACCCCAGAAGCCTGAAGGGTCCAAGGCCCTCAGTGGATGGGAACTGCCACGGCTCCACTCAGGCCAAGCTGGGGGCTTGCCCACTGATTTGTAAATCCTACACACTGCACGCTGATGTTCATCTGACAGCATTTTTAAAGCTGAAATCCCAGTTTTCTGCATGTCTTTTAGAGAGGAAGTGTCAGGCTTTACACCAGTTTGTTAAAAAAGACCAGGCAAAGCTTAAAAACTTAAGCATTGATACAGAAAAGAAATATGCCTTGTTCAAAGGGCATTTGTCTGTTTAGAAATCAAGGGAAAATTTCCATGTTCTTAGTCCCTCCTTTGAAATGTGTTGCTTTTTTGCATTATAACCTTCTTGAAAGGAAGATAAGAGATCTTAGATATTGTCTGCAGTTCTCCTTTTCATGCAAACACTTCCTACGTTTATTGTCTATGTACTGAAGCAGGATATAATTGCAGTTATTGTTTGTTTAAACAGGATAAATATATACTGTACCATGTAGTATTATGTATACTATAAATACTATAAATAACGGATTTATTATTTCCCTAGAACACATAGGCATCATACCTTAACTTCAGCCCCAGTGGCTAGTTTCTAGCAGCTTGCTGTAATTTTGTAGGGCGAGGGTTCAACAAGGGGGAAGGGTGTTGCAAAGGTGGGATGAGCCCACTTGTAATCATGGCTCTTACGAGCTGATGGAGGTTTGATTGAAGTAACTCTGAGGAGCTTTAGTGGTTATGGGACCACTGATAAGGCAGCGCCTCTTCTCAAAGTCCAGATCTTATTATATATTTGTATTTATTATGCATTATATATCACCATGACTGCCAACAAATCTGCAATCCTCACTCCTTCACGTATTTCAGAAATGAGCTAACGTGCACTTTACTCCGGAGTCCCAATGTTGTAGGAAGGAGATGTAGTTTAGGAAGGACACGTAAAAAAGGCAGCAGAGCAAGACCCACAGCAACTCTGTCTACCAATTCCTATGATGTTATGCAGGTCTAACTATTGTTTGTCTTTTTAACTTGACCAAATTCTCTTTGAAAAAGTGAATCCTATGCACAAAGAAATACTGCTGTTCTAGTTACGTTGTTGTACATGTTGAGAGATAGATCACATTTATTATTGTTCAGGCTTATACATTACTTACTCCATTTCATCAATAGCTGTGCCAGTGCACGCAGGAACAAAAATAAATCCCCATGAACACTACAATGACAGAAAGCAGTTGCACTGAAGTGCGGGACATGCTCCAAGTAATGATGACTGAGGGAAACCAGGCAAAACTGGCAAATACTTACTAACCAACCCAGAAAAGCTCCGTGAGGGTGTGGAAGAACCCATCTCCACTAGAAATGCACCAAAGGAAGGAATTTCAGGGCTTCTTTGTGCTCCAGACAAGCCACACAGGCACTTTGGACTTAGGCTGGGACAAACTTATAATGATTTGCAGGATCTTGCAGTGAGTCAGAGATGGTTCACTAATGAGCAGTAGACAGCAGGGTACAATTCCCCTGTCACTGAAACAACCAGCATTTCACCATGGGGTCCCCAGAGCCAGGATATTGCTTTACATTTAAGAAGCCAGTTCAGCAAAGCACTTAAGCAGATACTCAATAGTAAACAGACAAATCAAGCTCACGTTGCTGCACAGGAAAGCTAAATCTGCTCCAGCCCATGCCGCAAGACACTCCCCTCTCAGCAGCACAAATACAACTGTTGTGCCTCTGGCTGCCAGCTCTTTCTTCTCCATCCCCAGGGTTCACAAGACTTCATGCAAAGTCCAGTGCTAAAGCGTGAGCATGAAAGGAATGCCTTTGCAGAAGATCAAAAATCCACCCTGGCTTGCCTTGCTTTATTGCACACTGTCATTCCTGTGATTGCTCCTTCTGGCGTAGCTCCATTGTCTTAAAATAGACCATCTCTGAAAGGGCAGTCATTAGAGTCAGCAGTTTATTTTGAACAGAGAGAAGTACCAGGCATTTCAGGAGCCTGACAGCTTCTTCTTTTCAACCCTGTGATCAAGACAAATCTTCTGAGCACGTTTCTGTGCCAAACGTCTTTCTGGCTGAACTGATGCTCCCGTCATTTTCCTTTCATGTTTCCAATTAGATGAAAGAATTTTGCACAGGGTTTCCTGTAATGACATTTATTGTCACATCTTTTGTATATGGGCACCTACCTATAAGCTGTGTGGCAATGACATGAAAGTAAAACTGAGCCTGAATATTGCAGGCTCAGATAATTAACGTAGTATGACAGAGGCCTTCTTTAGGAATCTTTCCATCTCCAATCTCTCCATCCATACTCTCTGCCAGGGAGTGTTGTCCACTGTGTTGTAATCTTGCTTGTCATGGCACTTCCCATAGTAGGAAGTAAGTGTCCTAAGAATTAATAGGAGTCTTAAGGAGATTAAGTCATTAGGGCCTTTGCTAAGTGAACACAGCATTATTCACACGCTTTAGTTTAGCATGTATTTAAATACTTTTAACAAGTGTGGCTGAAGGAAGGAGACATCTCACCCAAAAACATGCTGCATAATTGGAGGCGAAACAACTATGTGCCCCTTCCAGGGCACTGAGATAAATATGACCTGCTGTCTCACCCCAGCTTTCTATGCATGTATATGATTTCAGTTCCTGCCTCCCATATGTCCTTTTGCAATGCTCCCTCTCACTCCTCAGATGCTTTTACAGTCACTGCTGATGTATTTTGTGAAAAACAAAGTAAGGCACTTTTACTGAGGCAGAGCATCTTCCCTTCCCTGGGCTGATTTCATTTTTTCATCTCCAATTCACCCTACTATACCTCATTTCCAACCAGCACTTTAAAAGAAACTCTGCTTGGAAAGCTATTTTTTAAATGCTTTTCCTTTTTAAGGTTGTTGCTGCTCACGTCATTTTCCTTCTCACTATGATGCTGACCCAGAGCAGCACAGGGCAGACGGAGGGAAGGAAGCAAGGATGCCAGGTCAGTACTAGGACTTCTCTGCTCCCCAAGGACAAGCCAAT
Source organism: Pygoscelis adeliae (assembly GCF_000699105.1). Classification (NCBI taxonomy): domain Eukaryota; kingdom Metazoa; phylum Chordata; class Aves; order Sphenisciformes; family Spheniscidae; genus Pygoscelis; species Pygoscelis adeliae. The sequence continues at coordinate 1,442,420 of NW_008825615.1, forward strand.
TATATCTTTCGGCCACGCCTTGGGGAAAGTCAGTAAAAGATGTAATAGTAAAGTGTTTCCTTTTAGTTGTGAAGATAGAAATGTCTTTAGCCAAGCAGGAGATTTTTAAGTGTCTGCGTTGTAGCAGAGCTGTAAATACAAGCAGAAATGCTTCCACACCTGCAGATTACTTTGCCCACAGTTCAGCTCCTGTAAGTGGCACAGGAACATACAGCAGTGACGGCCTACTTGCTGCCGCTCTTTCTGCATGACAGCATATGAAGATACAATGCAAAAGGTGGATTCACCTGAACCTTAAAAGCTACTTAGAAAACCAGAAGACTTCTTGGAAAAGGTTTGCAGCTTTTGCATCTGTTTCCATTATGATGACTTCTGAGCCTGAACACTTGCTCATGATTTTTCTAGTCTACTAACTCCCCTATTTTTCTCCAGCTACTGTCAGAAGTTTGTGCCAGTGTCATTTGGCAGGCCTGGCCCTCGGAGGGAGCTGTTCCTTCTCCTGATGACAGCTGCCTTGGCCTCTTCCACTGCCAAGGCTTTTCAAGATGCGAAGACGAGGAAACTGGCAGCAGTGTTGAACAAGATTTATTCAGCGGTTAGTTATCGCAGAATCACAGACCCACATAGGCTGGAATGGGCCTCCAGAGGCTGCCTGCTGCGACCCTTGCTTAAAGCTGGGCCAGTGAGAACAGGTTGCTCAGCAGAGCTTCAAAATCTCTGAGGATGAAGATTCAACAATGTGTCTGGGCTACGACAGTCTGCTCCACTGTTTGACTACTCTCACAATGAAAATTTTTTCCTTATATCTACTGGTAATTTTTCCGGTTCCAGCTTGTGTCCATTGCATCTTGTTGTAGTCCAGTCCACAGCAGCTTGTTGTAGCCCTGACCACTGCACTGCTAAGAAGAGTTTGGCACCACCTTCTCTATACCATCTCATCTGATGGCCCTTTGCTGGGCTCACCCCAGCACGTCCATGTCTTTCCTGTACTGGGAAGCCTGAAACTGAACCCAGTACTCTGGATGTGCCTCCCCAGTGCTGAGCAGAGGGGAAGACACACTTCCCTTGACCTACTGGCAACACTTCCTGATACAGCCCAGCACACTGCTGGCTCATGTCCCACTTGTTGTCTACCAGGACCCCCAGATCCTTTTTTGCAGAGCTGCTCCCCAGCCAGTCAGCCCCCAGCCTGCACTGGTGTATGGAGTTGTTTCTCCCCAGGTGCAGGACTTTGCATTTCCCAGTGCTGAACACCATGGGATTCCTGTCTGCCCCATTTCTCCAGTCTGTCCAGGTCCCCCTGCATAGCAGCCTCCCCTCCAGCAAATTGACCACTTCTCTCAGTTTGATATGGTCCACAAAATTGCTGAGAGTGCGCTCTGTCCAATCATTCACAAAACTAGTAAAGACACTAAAGTGTTGGCCCCAGCGATGGTCCCTGAGGGTTGTTGGACTTTACACCACTGGTCACATGCTTTGAGCCTTCATGTTTGGCCAGTTTTCCACTCACCGTGATCTAGTCCATATCTCACCAGTATGGCTGCATGGATATTGTGGTGGATAGCTGATAAAGTCAAGGTAAACAGCATCCCCTTCTCCACCGAGATGGTCATCTCATCATAGAAACTAGCTAGGTTGATCAGGCATGATTTGCCCAGTCACCTTATTGCCCTTCACGTGATCAGAAATTACTTTCAGGAGGATTTGCTTCATGATCTTCCCAGGGGCTGAGGTGAGTCTTCAGTAGTAAATGTAGAAAGACTCAAAACATTTCAGACAGGGAATAAAATATCAGCTCCTGGAAAAGAAGTAATAACCTTGTAAGTGTCCAGAAGTATACTTGGAAAAGTGGGCTAAAAAACCCAGGGATTATTGTACTTCCTTTACAGGAACTGGGGGGCGCATGAGAGCAACAAAGGGACTGTCACCACCACGGTGGTGGTGTGAGGGGTGCTGCACTGAGAGTCTCTCCCACTTAAACTTCCAACGATGAGACGTCAGCCAGCGCTGCCACAGCAGTCCTACCTGCATCCACCTCCGCACTACGTCGGTTTGTAACCCCTGACAGTGAGGTCTCGGTCAGATCAGGAGCACTGGGTAGTCCGTGCTTAATTAAAAATCCATCTACTTTTAATGCTCAAATGTTAATTTGCAGTTGTTAGTGGCATAGGAGGGATCTAGGGTGAAATGTACAGTATTCAGGGCAGGTGGTGAATCATTGGACTGCCTTTGGATTTTAGGAAACTGTTCATCTGTCTGCAGTGTTTCCTTCCAAGGATACTCTACTGAATTTTCCTTTTTTTTTCCTTTTTTTTTTTTTTTGACTGGAAGGACAGTAAGTACTCACAATCTATTCCTGCTCATTGTGCTTCTGGCAGCCAAAAAAATACAGCAAAAATACCATTCATCTGTGCATAAAGATTACTAATTGTATTGCACCACCTGTAATATTTTATCAGAATGAAATTTAAGTAGGTCAAGAAGCTCATACAAATAAAGATGCTCTAAAAGTTCATTCTCTTTCAAAACAGGTACTTTTTGCCGAGTTACCTGCTTTCTGGTTCTCAACTGATGAGACCAAACAATGCAACGGCAAAGGGCCAGGCGGGGAGCAGTCCAGTAAAGGCAGCAGTGAGGAGTAAAACAACACCCTGTGGAGCTAGGCAGAGACTGACATTTTGATTATCAATGCTAGAGACAAAGTCCTACTTCCCGTCGTATATGATATACTGCTGCTTTAAGAATGCATGTTATTGAATCTCCTGGATTAAAGATTTTTAAAAAATGTGTGCGGGAGGAACAGATTCAATAGGTGGCATTTTCATCCTGACTCAGTATTAGGGACAGAGGATGGCGGGATGGTTTTCTTAGCCCTGGCTTCACAAGGAACATGCCCATGTTCCCAGCCCTGTGCACATAGCCCCGGTGCATATCCCTCTTCAGCCTGGACTTTCCTTCTAGCAACCTTGAGTAAAAAGGTGACATACATTACAGTTTAAAGCAGTTGCAGCAGTATTTAAGAGAAATGGAGCCCTTCAAAATAGCATGCAACCATCCACCTCACTGGCATTCATTTTGGAAACAGTTCATTTTTATGAATGAACAGTGACTCATAAAGCCTGATCCAAAACTCACTGAAATCAAGGGGAACACTTCTTTCGGTTTCACTGGATTTGGGTCAGCTGCGAGATAGGCTGAAGGGGTTTGCACACATCCAGCGAGAGCGTGGAGGCAATTCAAAGCTTATCTGCAAAAATTGGGTTCACGAGATCCTGTTCTAAGGGATTGCCACTTGCCCTCGTACGATAGTCTCCTGCCTGCTTTCCTGCCTGAACAATGAAATGAACCTGCTGGATTAGCTACTATAAAAAGTATAAATATTCTCCTTGAAAAAATAAAGCTTGCCATTCTCTGATGTCTTCTGTTGCTGAATCCTCTAATAATTGAGACTGCTGTGCCAAGAAAAAATTGCAGGCTCCTTGGCAATTTATTGCAGTGTCTGAAAGGCTACCCATTACCCGCTTGCTACAACCTTCAACACCAACTCACAGTGATCTCAGAAATTACATAGGGAACGAGCAGAATTTGTATGTGTTCATCCTATTAAAATTATTGCTGCAATAGAAGGACCATCTGTCCATTTAATGGGACAATCTGCCTTAAAATTACCTAACTCTCTTCTCAGCTAAGTATGTATATAATTTGCTCTTTTTAAAAAATGGAGAGAAAGGGCTTCCCCCCCCCCAAAAAAAAAAGAAAGACTAAGGAGAGCCTTTTCTGACATCATTTTGTCCTGTTTTCCTATGCTGTAGCACTGTTAACATCAGTGGGTTTGGCTGGTCCTAATTTGCCCCAGTTCGGTGGAGACCAGACCCTCTGAGGGCTGAGGCTGGAGTACATTTAATGACACCTGCACTGAATTGTCCTGGTCATCCCCTAAGGATATCCCAGACCGACTCACAAGGGCTTACTAGCCCAACAAAGGGGATGTTAACATTGATCAGGCTAATGGAAGAAAAGCTACAACCATGAGCCCATGCTCCCCTCAGAAGATGCTGTTTTGAACCTGTCAATCAGAGAAAATTTGGGCAGGATTGTCTGCTGCAGATCCCTTGGATTTGAGGGCAGCAAGGCTATATCTTTATTTAAAAGCAATACAGGGCAAGTGGCGCTTCACAGTTTGTATCCATCAGTGCAGAGTCTCTTCTCTGCTTCCCTGAATCATGGTAGCCTCAGCCAGGGTGCCCGCGGGGAACCAGTCCTGCTTTGCACCCTCCCCAGTGCATGTACCAAACCTCTTCTGGATGTGCGTGAGTCTCCAGAAGGCAGCCTGTGCTACCAAAAAACTTCTGCATAAATGACATAAATACTGGCTATTGTTAATGTGAATGGCCAGTCTGGACAAGTCTTTAAGAATAAAAGCTGCTCTGAAATATATGGTAGGCACCCGTAAGAGGTTTTCTGGCTTCTGTTTATCTTCATTGTGTGCAGAGGTGCTTATTACCATTTGCATATAACTTTAGCTTGTCAAACTGTAATTTGTCTGCTTCCCAAATTAAAATGGACAATGGGAATATGGCCATTTTCCCAGCTCACAGTGCAATGCCGGCCATGTGTTACAGAGAATGTTGATCCTCTAATCATGTAATAATGCAAATGGCTGGGAAGAAAAAGTATAATTAGCTCATTAAGAAAACAGAAAATCTCTCCTGTCAGGCCAGACCTGATTTAGCAATTTCATCACTCATGTCCAGCCAGGCAACACAAAGTGCAAAATTTCTTTTCATTTGGTTGTAGCCTACAAAAGGCATATGACAACCCCAGATGCAAAATTAAACTTGTAATAGGCTACTGTGTAAGTAAGGCTTGGTTCCAGTTATTACTAAACTCTTTTTTCAGGCTTAGGTCTGTGATCCCAACCTCAAAGAGATTGAGTTGGTGCAGATGCCGCCTCCTGTCAGGTTGTCCCTGTGACTGCAGCACCCGCTCCATACATCACCTTGCTCCTTGGGTTCGCTGCTCCTCATCCTCCCCACACCTGCCCACAGCACTGGTAGTGCAACCCCCCCAGCTCACATCACCATGCGGTATAAAGCGAAGACAGTAAAAGCTTATAGTAACCCCTCTATGCACAGCCTGGGAGGATGTCAGAATAAGCATTCTTGAGAAATACATATTTTATTTCAGTGAAACCTGAAAAGTGTTAGGGCTGACCATTCTCTTTTTGATCACAAAGATGAAAAGAGTGGAAAATCCACATTTCAGCTGAAAGCCACAATTGCTTTTCCACAAAACATCCAGTTATGATTCTTTTAGCTGGTCAAAATTCAGAATTTCGATATGGTGGGTAATTCTGACACTTAAAATAAAAAAATCAAGTGTCCTGAAAAATATTCAACTGAGGTTGCATTTTCTTGAGCAGTGGGACCCTAGCAAAAATCTTATGCTCATTACTTTCCCTCCTTTTCTGCTAATAGAGATGTCTTCCTACGGAGTGTTTCAATTTCCCTGAACAGGAATTTCCTAACAGTGAATAATGGTCTGCCAGAAAATGTACAACCAATTTACCAATTTTAATAACACCGAAGAAAAAGTATCATCTTTCCAGCAGAAGAGCAAGGTTATTTTAGCCCTCAGTTTTCCCTGCAGAAGAGAAGGTTTTTGCACTGTTCTGTACCTTAGGGCTGTGGTGCAATGCCAGGTATTTTGGTGGAAATATCTCTCTCCTGCACTAATGCTGGTAGAGCTCGTACAGTCAAGGCCTGTTCAACCCTTGATCTTCACACTAATCTAACTAATCATCATGTCAGTGAGTGATAAGGAAACCTCTCACTGGGCACTTGTTTCAAAGGGAGAAATTCCAATCTTTTCTTTGCCGTCTGGCTGTGCAGGAAGAATAACACTGCCACTGGCATGGCAGTGGGGGCCACTGCTTTTAATCCACTGTGCAGAGGGAGCAGAAGTGTGTAATGCAGGTATAGCTCAGGCTCCTCCTGTTAATATTTGGCTGCTTAAGGATTAACTGTGCTTGGTCAAATGAAAATTATCCAGTATTGGTGAAGCACCCTCATCTGACAAGCCAGGATTCACGGGAACACTGAATGCAGATGGGGCTACAGTAAAACTGTCAATAAAATCCTTCTGCTAATATCAGATGAAAAGCTGTGAGCATCAGGATGCCATGGTAAAAGGCAAGAAAAATGTTTCCCACCATCCAGGGATAACAGATGAGGCAGCAGATGCCAGCATAACAACTGTGGGAGTGCAATACTTTATGTAGGGAAGTGGCACATCTAGGTGGGAAGAAAACAGAGCAAGTGAACCCACTGCCAGAAGGTTCAGCAACATCTGCAGACCCTGGTATGTGGTGCTAAGGTATCCTTCCCCATGTGAATCCCCAGCTTTCAGACCTTACCCTCCTATCTTGGTTCCTCACAATCTTCAAAGAGCAATTGGATTGTTCATATACTTTCATCAAATTTTAGAGAAGCATTATGTGAATATCAGGAACTGAAGGAATAATATGTCCGTGTCCTTGAATAAATAAATGGCCCAAAGGATTGCTTTCTGGCTTTGCAGCTCACCTGCATCCCTGTACGCACCAGGCAAGTCATTTCTTGAATCAAGTGCAAAAGATAACAATGACTGAGTAGAAAAACCCACCAAGAACTCCTGAGAAGACTGCCAGCTCCAAGTCATGATCCAGACCCCCAAAATCAGGAGGCAATTCTTCAAAAATATTCAAAGTAAATAATGTTTGATTCTTTTCCTCTCTCTTCTGTGCCTTCACAGCACACGTTATTAAGCAGTTCTCTGCAATTCCATTGCATGTCACATAACTGCTCTCACAGTCACATCTTGGGGGTAGAGGCGTTAATTGTGTGACCACAATTTGACCGCATAATCATAAGATTGGGTGAACTGGGACTTCAGGAGAAATGCTGTATGCCATTCAAGCTTCATGATAACATAAGGAGAGTTGGCAACACTGTTGTGCTATCTCTGGGCAGCAGAGCGTTTGGTCAGGAATAGCTCTGCACGCCCACAACAAGCGACGGGGTCAGCAATTTCTTTAAGAAGTAAAGAGCAATTTTTGTATTACGAAGGACGATGTCTGGCAATTTTTTCAACCATCCATAAACGTCAACTCCTATTTCATCCTAAGCTGAGTTTCAAAATGTCTTTAAGAAGTGGATTCAGCTTGCCCGCTGCAAAATGTCACCAGCCCCTAGCCTACGATCCATGCCAAGCACTGAACCCTGCGAGCCAGCTGTCTCACGGACACACACAGAGCAGAGCCACCTCTAGGTGCATCTGTTCCAGCCTTTGCACAAGAGTTACCCTCTGGGGCTGTGCCAGGATCTGCCACCTCCGCTGCGCGCATCTCTGTGGAGACCTACCTTGTTCAGTAACATCAGCTCATCTTTCTCCTGTCCCTGCTTGTTGGGGAATTTTTATGGTACCCCTTGAGATGGCTCCAGGAGAGGTATTCCCACCAGCCAGACAAAACCACCCTCCTTAGGCTCTTTACAGGGGGCACTGACCCTGCCTTTAAGCAGCATCGGTACCTAGAAATTCTGAAATGTCATGGTCTGTCGTGGAGAACCAGGTCACCTCCTGGTAATCCCTCTCTGTCATCAGGAGTACTGGTGAATACAGAGCAGCACTCCTCACCTTACCACTGCCCACATCCACAGAGGTATGAAAGGCTAAAGTTCAGAGGGGGGTTTCTAAAGGCCCTCTGCGCTCTTTGCGGAACCAGATCATCTCTGTGACTCATAGCATTTTGAAATATTAGTGTTCATCCTAAGCTGAGTTTCAAAATGTCTTTAAGAAGTGGATTCAGCTTGCCCGCTGCAAAATGTCACCAGCCCCTAGCCTACGATCCATGCCAAGCACTGAACCCTGCGAGCCAGCTGTCTCACGGACACACACAGAGCAGAGCCACCTCTAGGTGCATCTGTTCCAGCCTTTGCACAAGAGTTACCCTCTGGGGCTGTGCCAGGATCTGCCACCTCCGCTGGGCGCATCTCTGTGGAGACCTACCTTGTTCAGTAACATCAGCTCATCTTTCTCCTGTCCCTGCTTGTTGGGGAATTTTTATGGTACCCCTTGAGATGGCTCCAGGAGAGGTATTCCCACCAGCCAGACAAAACCACCCTCCTTAGGCTCTTTACAGGGGGCACTGACCCTGCCTTTAAGCAGCATCGGTACCTAGAAATTCTGAAATGTCATGGTCTGTCGTGGAGAACCAGGTCACCTCCTGGTAATCCCTCTCTGTCATCAGGAGTACTGGTGAATACAGAGCAGCACTCCTCACCTTACCACTGCCCACATCCACAGAGGTATGAAAGGCTAAAGTTCAGAGGGGGGTTTCTAAAGGCCCTCTGCGCTCTTTGCGGAACCAGATCATCTCTGTGACTCATAGCATTTTGAAATATTAGTGTAAAAGTCCTTAAAGACCAACAGTATTGCATTTGCTGTCAGATCACAGTTAAGCGGAAAACACAGTAGGCAAAGAACTCCCTGCTGAGCCCTAAAGCTGCGTCTCGTATTTGCAATGAGTTTACCAAATCAAATCACAGGGTAATTTAGAGAAACTGAAAACTATGTAAAGTCTCGCAGGCAATACTTGCTCTCAGATACAGTGGAGCATCTCACGTTCAGCTCCGAGTGAGGAAGGGGTGTATACGATGGCACTGAAGGCAAGGCTCCAAAGAGCAGTGCAAAGCAGGTAATAAAAGTGCTCCAAAGTGCCAGGAAAAATACATCTCAAGTCAGCTTAGTGCCCGACTTGAGAAATAGACCGCATTTACAAGGTACAGCCAAGTCTGGGAACGCAATTGCAGGTAAAATAGTCAGATAGAGAAACAAATAGGCTCCTGCTTGAGAGATTTTCAAATCACATACCCCATCTGCAGCAAGCCCAGCAAGCTAAATTGGATTTGGACTTGCTGAGAAATCTTTAGAGAAATTATGTTTTCTTTTATTTCCCTGTGGATATACATTTTCACTGCTCTACCTCCCACCATCTACCAAGAGGACAGATAAGAATGATTGTCAATGAAGTGTAATGTTGTGAGCATCACGGGAAAAGGAAGCTGCTGCCTCAACAGTTATGCTGATGTGCGCCTGTGAATTCCCGTCAGATGCGGGTGTAGCAGCACTCTCTCTAAGATGGTTCATTTTTGCATCAAAATTGATCGTGTACGAAGACTTACAACAGAAGTTTTCAAATTGGCCTCTTATTTGGGGCAAGTTCAGTTGCTTGCTTTTGATAAACATTGATACGCCTCACTGATGCCGTAGGTGATACTTTTCTAAGAAGAGGACAGGGTTGTTTTTCTGTGACAGGTTCTGGACAGTAAAAGACCCTGATTCAGGATGCATTTTGATCACCATCTGCACATGCCAAAAATCAGAAACCCAGAAGGAAAAAGATTAAGGAATATTTATTAATTTATTTTGTTTTCTAATCACTGACTTTGGAAGAAAAATAGCAAGAGAAACTACATGGTAATGTTCCTTGACAAGCAACGCTGTTACCAGCAACAAGGAGATATTATTTATTGACCGTAGCTAGAATGAATAAAGCTGCTTTTAAGCAGCTCAGCTCTCTTCTTGCTGATACAATAATAACACTTAAAACAGTAGATGGCTGCTCAAATCTTCCTAAGGCTACCAGAAGGAAAGGCTATGTTTTGACACCTTTCTGTGCAAGACCATATAAAGAAATGACAAGAAGATCTGTAATGCTGTGTTACTAGCTGTTAGGGACTCTCTGTTTCAGGATGAGTTTTCCTGGACCAGCTCAGTACAGAATTAAAATGGTTTGAGGGAGAGGTTGGACTGCTGAAACACAAGAGTGGCAGGCACTTATTTGCTCTTTTATATGATCACCTGCTTCAGGGGAGGACCTGTGGCTTGGATTTTCAAAAATGCCTATTTAAGGACCATTAAAATCCACACAAATTGACATTGATCATCTAAAGTTGCAGATCCCTTCTGCAGAGGTACTTTGACATTAACTTTCACCAAGTACTCCTTACTTTTTGCTGCAATTAAATGTGGACTGATTTAGAGAGGGATTTGTCTGCATTTGCTGATAATTACATTGTATTTTTATTACTAATTTATCTAGCAGCATTCTGCAAATGTAAATTAAAACATGATAGACTATTCTTTTAAATGGAAATTTCATAGTCAAGTTACCGTGACAAGAAACTGACGGTAGCGGTGCTTTCTACTTAGATCAAATGTCATACTGCTGAGCAAGATGAAACATCGCATGGCGATGAACATGCAAAGAGAATTTATTGAACTGTCAGACTCCTATTTCTTGTGCAGTTCCTAACTCAAAAGGCCACATTTTAACCATTTATGCCAAGGAGGGTTGTAGGCAGAGTCCAGCGACAGCCTTTGCTCGGCAGGAGGAACAACTCCTCTTCCTCCTTGCCTCTCACGGCTGGAGCTCAGAGACATCCCCTGCGCTGCTCCGGATGGCAGCAGCAGCTCCTTCTCAGATGTGCTGGAGGTTGTGAAATCCCTGCAGGCAATGTGGGAGCCTTTTGGTGTGAAGTTATGGCCAAGATGAAACTCCATAGGTATTTCCTTGTTCCTCTTCACTTATCTCCTCGATTTCCTTCTGCTTTTTCCCCTTGCAGCTTTTACTGCTTTTCCCTTTGTATTTATTCCTTATGGGTCTTTTAATCTTTGCATAACAATTTCCCTGGAAATACCATGACAGCTCTGGCATTTTAGTCAGCAGAAATCTGTGAGCCAATAACCTTGTCTATTATAAACCAGAAAGCATGAAGGAGACAGGTAATTTCATCTGCACATTTCTCCGTTTTGCCCAATACTGTAATAACAGGGTCCAACTGAAAGTAAGTATTTTGTGCTTTCCAACCCAACGATGCATTGTACAAAATTTATTGAGTTACACTACATCTTTTTTTTTGGAAGAGAGTGTAAAAATAGTATTTGTCTCATTCCCAATTAATTTCTGAGAGAAAAGTATTATGATGTACTAACTGTGTTATGAATCATGACATCTACGCATTTAATGTCTTTTGCACTGCAAATGTATGCCATGTAATTGCAGATATGCAAATATAAAAATATGGCAAAAGACAGTTTCCTTCAAATATACCCCATGTGAGAGGAGATAATAGCTCATTGCAGGTTACAGAGATACCAGCTGTAAAAAGAAACGATGAAGGCAAAGTCTGTGTCCAATATTAACTGTGAACCTGAAGGTCTGTCAAGTCCAGGCAGCCTGAGGCCGTTTAAAATTTAATAGCACTCCCCTGAGAAAGTCTAAACGAGCCAGCTGTCCTCAGGCAGCTTCAGACATGGGATGCCACCTACTACAGGAGTGCCCTTCATCTGCCATGGACACTGCACGGCAGTCTGTGCGCATCCAGCCTGACATCTGCAGGGGAAAACGATCACAAACATGAAGCATAACTCTGGGAAAGTTATCAGGTTTGGGAGAGGGTTATTCCATAAGCATAGAAAAATACCCTCAAAGCTTACCTTACCGGAGTAGTGATGAAAGATCCATGCCCAGAGAAATTCTGGGAGTAGTTTTCATCAGATGTACCCAGTTCCATTGGGTCCCAGATTACTGGAATTTTTAAAAGGTGGTAAAATGTTTGATGTGTACCAGAACAAGGCTGAGATGATGTTTTTGTCTTAATAGATGATGCAAAATCCTCTACAACCCATGTTGTACTAACTAACCTTCAGCATAAGCCACAGGATTTACAGATGAAATATAAAGCTCTGTATCTAGTTCTCAAATTCCAACACAGCATTTGGTGTCAGCAGTGTTTTGCCATCTGAATGAAACACCATTTGATTTACAAGTGATAAAATGAGACTGATCAGCCAGAACAAGGCAGGTGGGTAATATTTCCATTGGGAAAACAATGGATTAGGATCTTTGTTGATAATAATTACACACTGGCACCACCTAGAAACTTCACTTTCTCTCCACTGAAGTGGCACTCCTATTCTGTGAGATGAAGGATTTAGGAGAGTTTCTGGGTCTGAAATTATTCTGCAAGGCTCAGATCACTGCAATTAATGGTTTGGGAGGCATTTAAAATGCCTTTGAAGAAACAACTTAAATGCATAAGCTCTAGAATAACTTGAGAAACGATGAGATAAGAAAAGGAATAAAATAGTGAGATATTCTGTGGAAAGATGGAGGTATAGAGAGAGACAGCATACTGTCAATTTTCGTTGTCGGCTTTGAAAGCCCCAAGATACCGAAGCATCAGACACAAATCACACGGCATACACTCAAAAGCACTAAGACTTCTCTGTCCTGGTGGGGCTCTGTTGGTTTAAATGGAAATAATCTGCATTCATAGCGGGTTTGGAGGAATCAGAATCGCTGCCTAAAGATGGCTTTGAGAGTTTTGGTGAACAGTTGAAGGCCTCTTACTGAAAGATCTCAAAGCACAAAGTGAACGAACCTGCCTTTACCTCCTTCAGATGTTCATAGCAGGAAACTGAAGAGGCTTCCACATTGCCTGGCTTTGGGGCACGTGGGACACTTTAAAAACAGGGTAGTGAGCTAATTGTATGAAAACAGAAGCGAGCTGCATACTTTCTAGGCATGTCACAATATAATACTGCTATAATACTCCAAAAGCTTTCTTGCCCTTTTTACAGGAACCGTTTGTCCTTCCTCAATCCATTGAACAGCTTCATGCAGGAGGAATTATTCTAGATATTTCTTCCACTTTTCCTTCACTCTTCACGTGCTTTGAATTGATTCATGCTCCATGGCAGTTCCTGGAAATTAAAATATGAAGGAGAAAAATAGGTGCCAGAGTAAAAATAACAGCTGATGAAGCATAGTTTAATATCCATAGTTTAATATCCTAGTTACTGTAGCCAAAGCTGAGAGTCCCCATCGATCAGCCTGCATTTTTACTTATATTCTAAGGATGGGGTTCAGTCCACCTAAGTCCAGCTGTCTCAGGTCACTAAGTCACTTCAATAGCTTCTTTGATATCTAATGGGGATAAATAGATACCAGTAAAGATGAATTCAACCCACCTTATAACTGTGAGTCAAGAGAGGTTACATGAATCACCCTCTGAAAATGCTCTCTCACCCATTGACTGCAGAAAGAGGCTTAGGGACAAGTTTAGTCCGGATACCTGCATTTAAGTAAAGTATAAGATGAGATGCATCCCAACTCTCAACGGCAACACATTTCTGAATAAATACCATGACAGAGTTGCTAAACAGCTGTGTTAATACCTCAAACATCTAAACTCTTCTTCAACCCGTTCCACACACACCTGCTAAGATCATCATCCATATTTGTTTGGGTAATTTTCACTGTGTCTGGGAACCTTTTCCCTCCTGTCCCACAGCTCTAGGACATTCACATCCTCTGCTTTAAGACATGCTGCTGCCAGCTCCTCATTCATCTATTCCTGCAAGCAATCTCCTCAGTCCCCTCCACTACCTAATGAAGGATGATGCAAGCTTGATGGCCTGTATTTTCCACTGCCTCCGGAAATATTTTAAACTTTGCAAAAAGAGCTGCATAAATTTTTCCCCTGGCCCCCTTCAACTCTCATTCCTGAGATCTCTTCGTTCCAGCTGCAAACAACCAAGCAGAGAGCAACTCCAGTGTGGTGTCTCTGATTGCATGCATATTGGTATCTGTTGTATATATCTGTGTACGGACAGATATATACACACAGATACACTTTTATCTGCACATGAAAATAAAAATCTAGCAAGTGTGTTATAAAGGTCCTACTCCATCAGACATCCCTGTACAACAGGATCCTCACACCTGCACACAGGTGCAAAGATCTGGATCTGGATCTGCAAAGCCTGTGCAGCCCATGGTCCCTCTGAGATGTCACTGAATTTCATTCCTTCAGAATGAAGGAATTTTAAGGAGCTTTCAGAGAGTCTGGCTTTTTGTATACACCCCACTCAAGAGGAGTGAGATGATAGAATAGGTTTGAAATTTAGAAAATGACCACTGTTGATGGGGCTTAAAAAAAAACCAATAAGCAAACATGACTGTGTTGAGATCTTGGAGCTGAATGAAATACACACTCTACATTAAAATCAAACTCCAAAATTGCTTTCAGGCTCTCAACCTTGAGAAGAAGGCTACAGAAAATGGGAGAAAGTAGAGTGCTTGTTTGGGATTTTTGCTCTCAGCGGTAGAAATCAATGCATTTGAGAAGCAGCAGGTGAGCTTTTGATGCTCTTGAAATTTCCAGTACTTCAGCATCTGATTTTCCTGAAGAGACTTGTCTGTGAAAGTGCTAGCAGGAAAACGTGGATCCTTGTGAGTGTATCAGGCAAGCAGACAGTTAGCTCTTTACAAAACCTTAAAGAATGAAACATTGCAAATATCACATTATTTTTAAGAACTGGAAAACTCTACCAACAATTATAATCCACAGTGTTGCATCTCTTAAGAGCTCAGCAGGCAGTTCTTCCTGAATCAAATGGGTTTAGTGCAGTGTTACCAACATGCTGCAGGTAATGTAAATGCAAAATATATTATAAAAGTGGAACTAAGATAAATAAGGGAAGGAAGAAAAAATTCTGTGTTCAGAAGTTAACCAAAAGAATGTCTTTTACAGAAAAGATGCAAAGAAAAGTTTGAAAAAGCACTGAAATCCCTATGAGCAACCTTCAGAAATAGAACAGGTGCAGGCTGTAAAGACAGGGATATTATGTGGACTGGTAAGAAGGTATTGGCATTTCATCTTCTACTGATTTAAGAGCAGAAGCATTCCCAACTGAGCCCTTTTTAACATCCAGCATTTAAATGTTCAATGGTCTTGGGCCCAGCACCATTACTCAAAATGGGCATGAGTAAATTTGCTCTCTGAGTAGAGAGACCCAAGCCAGTAAGAGTCCGGGGAGCTAAAACACCCCTGTGTGCAGGTCTCTGACACCTTCAGCAGTGGTCAATGCAAAACAAGGCCACAAGTCACACTGGAAAGGGAGGAATAAACTGGTCAATGTTTCCCATTCTTATGTTGATGGGCATTCACTTTCCACAGCATTCAGGGTTGCTTTTATAAGTGCAAATAGTCAGCTTCTAGGAAAGAAAGTATAAAAGAAAATAATTCAGGACTGAATTCTTCATTAAAAGTTCTCAGAATTCCTATTCTTAAAATAAAATTTTGGGAACTGTCCTTAAATAGCAAGGCAAGCTTGACCACCTATACTGGAAATACCCACAAATAAAAGGCTTGTGCTCTCCTGCATTGAGACTCTAAATTTAATGATACCACAACAAAGTTGCCCCCAGTGTTAAATGAAAACCTTACAAACCTATATGCATGGTACTGGTAATGGCACAGAATGATGCTAGTGTATAATGAAATTCTTTGTGAAAGCTGTTAAAAATACTTCCATAGAATATTTGTAGAAATGTTTCTTTGAATACATATAACCTGATTCAAGGAGACTCATACAAGACTCCTACATGTTACTGCAGCATGATTAAATGTCATTATTGTTGTTCCTTTTGTTGTTGCTATTATTATTTTTAAAATTTCATGTTGTCAGTGGCTGTCTGCACCTGTACAAGGTGTGCACGAGAAAGTCATAATCTACAAACTTATTGGGACCTCTGTGTCAAGACTCATCACCTGCAAAAAATCAGTGTCATAAACAGTGTGGGTCCAAAGGAGTCAATATTTGGCAGAGAAGCAGGATGGAAAGAAGTTTTGGAAGTGCCAGTCCCTAAGAGTGGAATTTGAATGAATGGAGAGAGTGCTAGTGATGACAGATGGCAATCTGCAAGTTTTCTTTATTCCACTGAAGTATAGGTGATTAAAAAAATGTTGTCTCTTTCCAGAAAGCAGCAGGTATGGGAACTTTACCATACATCTTTTTTCCCCATCAGAAATCAAACCTGTGCCAATTATGCTGGGTTATTTTCTAGTGTAATTTCTATATCCACTGAATATAAAGTTGAATAAAAATAGCCAAAACCATGTATAAAGCAATTTTTCTTTCAACCTACCAAATGAGATACCCAAACAAAAGAGCCCCGTTAGCCATAAGTCGCTCCCCTTGTTCTTAACTTTGCTCTCCATCCCTTTGCTTCCAGCTCCCCACCGGGTCACTTCGGGAGCTTGTCCCCTCAAGGTCTTTCACTCTGACTCACTGGCCTTTGAAAGCACAGTCCTTTTTCCAAAACTAAGCACAGCCTATCGTAGAAAGTACTTTATGTTAATGCTCCCTTTGTGAATTGGCTTGGCTATTCAGAAAATTTAAATACGACCACTATCCACAAGAGCCACATCTTCAGCTGGCTCCCATTTGGGGAAGGGGTAACTCAGTGCTAATCCACACATCATCCTCCGAGGTCATTTAATGCCACGGTGGGAATCAGTCTTCAAGGCATCTTTTGGACAATGTTCCTGCATGACCCTCTGTAACTCATCCTCCTCCCTAACACTTTTGCTGTAACAACAGGGAATGTTTTGGAGCTCTCAGTTAATAGAGAGCTCACAGTGAGACATCAGACACATCTTTTCACTCACTGCCTTGCTTTCCACTGTGCTCACACTGTTAATATTGTAATATCTAGTACACAGCAAGCCAACATCAGACAACAAGGAGAATTAATTATCATAGGCTTTGGGGCTTTGAATCACACACTATCTACAAACATTTTTGTCTGGAACAACCAAACCCTTGCAAGAAGACTGAAATGTATCATTAAATCCCAAGGAGACATTTCGAGGGCAATATCTCAGTAGCAAGTAGAAAGGTAACTTTTCTTTGGTAAGTTGGTTAAAAGAAAAAGAAAGGAAGATCCATCCAGGAGTGTTGCCTATTCAATAAACACCCCTGGAGTGCACAAAAACCTCAGGTACAGGCTCAAAATGAAGTGATTTCACAGTAATGGTGTGACACTTGCAACCGATAGCATAGTGACACCTGCTGATGAACACATAGACTGCAAATACTTGTAAGATGAAGGGCTGGTTCACATCTGCATTAAGCCTGTTTTATCTCGTGTCTCTGAGCCCACACAGCTACAGTATTACTGAAAGCGCATTACCAAGAGCACCACAGACCCCCAGCCCTTCCCCTCAGCCTGTGCCTGACGATGCCGCTCTTTGGCCATGACGAGCTCATTTGCTCTCTAAATTTAATGCCAACCTTTTTTTTATGGGACTACAGGTAGGATCATGACTGTGTGAGGGAGGATATGTTATTTTTCTGGACATAACACACAGTGATAACGACACCTGCTTTTTGCAGTGTCAAAGCACAAAGGACTTTTCAGTTTGTAAATTAAGGAACTGCTTTTGGCTGGTTCCCCAGTTAATTTCTAATTGTTTGCAAATGATACCCTGGGGATGTACCTCAAGACAGGAGCAGGATTCAGAAACAAAGTTGGAGGGCTCTAACTGCTCGTTGGAACCTGAAAGCAGAGACTCACTCAGTCCCGCTGTTTGATGTACTGTCATGCATTTCCACCAACTGGATATATACGTCCTTAACTGCGTGTTCAAGCCATATTTCTACATTTCCACATTTCCCTTCAGTCACACAATGGTGGAGGAAAGGCAGGGAGTCACTTCAGTTACTACTAGGCAAGGTTAATTTATATGCAGCTCTAATTTATATGGGGCCCTGAAGATCTGGATCCTTTTTTCTGGCTCTACCACTGAGCTTTGCAATGACCATTATCAAGGCACTCCTCTTGTGTTAGGTCCAGCGTGTTGTTACCTCCTTCAGTCGTGTCTGTTACCTTCTCAGTGACAAGCTCTTTCATACTGCCTGATTTGGGTCTGTGTTATAAGCCCTCAGGGTTTTTCCAAACCCTGCCCACTATAAAGAACAGCCCCAGACCCACTGCAAAAACAAGACTTCTCAACAGGCAAGGGATCAGTTTAACATTGACAGAATAACGAGGTAATAACCAGTTTTGTAACAGGACATTTTATAAACATTTAGATCCCAGTATTTCCTAAAACCTTAAAGGCAATCAGCTCCTGCTGCTGATTTTGACTCAGTAATTGATTAAAATCAGTCAACAAGAAGAGCATAAGGGCAGAAAAAGACCCCCTTGTTCTATGTCATTGGCGGGATTTAGGGGGAAGTTGGTACATTGTCATTCAGGCTGAGGGATGTCACACCAATGTGGTTTTGAAATTTTACCTGAACTGCGTTCCTCCACCACAGTCACGGTCACGGCTTGGGAGGTTCTTGGTTGGGAGCTGGTGCAGGAGAAAGCACGAGCACCCCAGCCACTTCTCAGGCTGGCTGGAAGCTCAAACTGGAGCTTCCTGGGATCCCGTAAGGCACATCCCATGTGCTTTCACCGAGCACAGTGAATTTTCCTGAGAGGAAATTCTGCCTTCATCAGGGCATCTCGTAACTTATTTGTCTTTGGCCTCCTTTCAAATGAGGGCATAGAGTCTGGTCCCTGGGGCCCTTGCCTTAGCCCAGAGCTGCGGTCCAGCCGCACGCAGAGTTGGCAGAGAGGTGGGGCACTGCTGGCACTCACCAGTTGCCCAGTTTTATACACCGACCCGCCTCTTTTGGTATGTCCAGCTACAGACATGGCAGTGAGTGAAATACTGCAACACAGGACATGCAAAAATCGCTCACCCCTGGCTGTCCCTTTGTTTGGGTCTTTTGCCACCACACCCCCCGGGGGGGGGTGTCAGCATTTATCATCCCACCTGCCAGCAGCCTCCGGAGGAGCTTGGAAACCCCAATTCTGAGCCATTGTGCAGAAAGTTCGTTGGTCACTGCAAGTATTTTTTGGCATACCACTTTGCACACACTAGTGTCCAGAGATGGCATTACCCTTGGATTTTCATGGTATCATTTTAAGAAGAAATTTGGTACCTTTCACAAGATGACAATATATTAAGTACTGAGTCATCAGCTCTGCAGTGGTGTGTAAATTTATATGTAGACCATGAAAAACATTTTTAATTGGGCTCCTTTCAACATGTTGAGAATCACTCCGTTTCATTTAATACACCAATAGAATCCCAACAATGCAATAGATGCTCTTCTTGCTTTTTTGTTGGAAAGGTGCCAGGACAGGCTCCCTGTTTTACAGATTCAGATAAATGCTAACACTTTCTCACCTTCAATATCTCCTAAAGCCAAGAGTGGCTCTAATAGTTGCCATAAAAAATGAAAGCTGGTAACAGCAATGAAATACCATATCCGTTTCAAGTCTAACTTGCATACAGTTACGCAAGATGCATCTGGATGTTTATATGGCAATTTGTTAGAACTGCACAGTGCTACAGGAAGGCAAACTCCATGGTGTTCATTTATTTTCTTCCCTCTGCTTTATTTCACATTTCCCAAAATATGTGCACATCATCTTCTTTTTTTTTAAACCTACAGGTTTGGAGTTTGCAACTTTTTAAGTGATTTTGTTCTCCTGCAACTTGACCAAAACTGTTTACAAAGTTTCTAATGATCTCAAACAGAGGAGAAGCCCCTGGGTGTCTTAAAAATGCTGCCGAGCACCTTTCTGCCTCTTTGGAGGGCAGAACATCTTTGAAAATCAGGCCCCTCATCTTCTTTAAAATGGGAAAAAAACATGGTTTTTAGGCTTTTGCATTTCTAATCTGAATCCTGTCCATTGCTTTTTTTGACCGATCCGCAGCACCAGCCAGCAGCTGAGGCTCCAGTTTACCTGAGCCTTCCCCAGAGCGCGACCGGTGGGTTTAACCGCAGCCTACAGCCTCCCAGGTCTGACGCTGCAGGAAAAAGCCAAGCAAAAACCAGGGCACATCCCCAACAAGAGAAAAAAAACTTCCCCCAAATGAAGGGTGTGCTGGTCTTTGAAGGGAGCTGTGCTGATCCTGAAACAGGGCTGTAATTATCCCCCTGCTAGCTGGCATAGATATAAACAGGATGAATGATCATGACACTAAATCTCCTTGTGCCTCAAAATTCGATCAGCAAAGCCTTCTCTTCCTGGCTGCTCTGTCTACTCTTCAGAAAGCCAAAATATCCTTCATCATAGCAAGACTCAGTAAGCAACAAGGACCAATTCCACCTGTGGGCACCTTCAGTAAGTTATTATTTATTAAAATTCATCCAACTAATTTAAACAACATGATGGTCTGTGAGAGACTCGTACCGAATTCCCTCCCTTCCCTGCCAAAGGAGGTGTTATCCGAACAGCTGTGTCTTCCCTTTCCCAGCTGATTTCCCATACTGTCTCTAGTGACATTTAAACCGTCTTAATTATTGTCTTTGGCAATTGTACAAGGAAAATAATTATTACAGTATTTATCTTCATTGCTTAAATGCTGCTGGGGAGAGGAAAGATGCCTTTTCTTAATTCTTTGGCAATACTTAAAATTAACACACAGTTTCCTATTAATTTAGATTTTTATACTTCTTTTAAAGGCATCATCTTGCCTGCCTCATACAGCAGCTGGAAGGGAAAGCGCAGCAAAGAAAATATGGTGAAAATTCCCTTTTTCCTGATTGAAAACAGAGTTGGAAAAGAAACAGATCACATCCAGTATCTGTTAGAACAAATTTTACTAATTAAACTGTTATTATTAATGGAATCAAGCTGTCATTAACAGCAGATAACTATGTGCGTTCAGCTGTGCCCGCTCACACCCTTTGAGGTGGGATCTGGGGGATCCGGACAGGACGGAAGGAACCAGGCGTGCAGAAAGCTGGGAGGGCTGCCCGCTTGCCTGGCTGCCAGCCCATTCCCAGAGCCCGTTTAATGTTGTCAAATTAGCATTTTCCAGTGGCAGAGATTTCCCACTGAATGTTTCTGCCCAGCATGAGGGCTGGATGTTATGTGAGCTTCAGTACTCGCAGTCTTCATTCACTGTCTAGTGCCCCTTCCCTCCTTGTATAAGTTAACAGGCATGTCTGACCTTCCCGCTGGTACGTGTGTTTTATGGGGGCATTAGGAAGAGATGCTCTCGGAAAAGATAATTACTGTGTGCGGCAGTGCAGAGCTGTAAATGCAAGAGCAACATCACAGCTCCGGCAGTAGACCTCTCAAGAGAATTGTATGCATAGTGTCAAAAATATATTTTAATTGATAAGAAATACTGCATTTGTTGCCTCCCTGAGGGCAGCATACAAGCCATGCACTTAGTGTTTCTTACAATCATTTTTAATGATTCTATGATTCTATGATTCTCCCTTTGAGGTGGGATCTGGGGGATCCGGACAGGACGGAAGGAACCAGGCGTGCAGAAAGCTGGGAGGGCTGCCCGCTTGCCTGGCTGCCAGCCCATTCCCAGAGCCCGTTTAATGTTGTCAAATTAGCATTTTCCAGTGGCAGAGATTTCCCACTGAATGTTTCTGCCCAGCATGAGGGCTGGATGTTATGTGAGCTTCAGTACTCGCAGTCTTCATTCACTGTCTAGTGCCCCTTCCCTCCTTGTATAAGTTAACAGGCATGTCTGACCTTCCCGCTGGTACGTGTGTTTTATGGGGGCATTAGGAAGAGATGCTCTCGGAAAAGATAATTACTGTGTGCGGCAGTGCAGAGCTGTAAATGCAAGAGCAACATCACAGCTCCGGCAGTAGACCTCTCAAGAGAATTGTATGCATAGTGTCAAAAATATATTTTAATTGATAAGAAATACTGCATTTGTTGCCTCCCTGAGGGCAGCATACAAGCCATGCACTTAGTGTTTCTTACAATAATTTTTAAAGATGTAAGTCCCGATTTGGAAAGGTCTCATGCTTCATTGAGACCATGGGGAAAGTCCCATTGGAACCAAAAAGACTGGACTCAAGCTTGCCACTAGCCCCGGGCAGGGACATGGACTGAGCAGACGTCCTTCTGTCGGGGCAGAACGGGCATGGGCAGCAGCACCCATCCATCTCTGAAGGCAGCAGCGCTCTTTTCTTGCAGAGAAGAGCAACATGCTGTAGCTCAGAATATTAACTTGTTTATATTCCCCTAACCTAAAAAGGCATTGCCTTCCAGATTTACCGAGGCAGTGGTGATTTTTCATGTATATTATGTCCCTTATTTTGAGATACTTGAAGATGCTGTTTCCTTGTTATGGTGTGGAGACATTTCACATCTATTCGGGCACGTTGGTGCAGTTTTGGGCAATTTTCTGCATATCTCATGATGCTATTTGCATCATGCTGAAGACGGGCAAAGGCACTGCCTAACCTGTTAGGTCACAACATCACACTTTGCGTCCAGAGTCGACGGCAGAGTCCAAACCCTGCCCAGGCCCCTGGAGGGCAGCGGGCTGAGATACCGGGCACTCTGCAATACCTCCAGCCTCTGCTTCCCAGTCCATCATTACCACCAGAACCACAAAGAGAAGGCAAATAACTCCAGACAGAAGCAGGGAAAATCCACCTTGTCCAAGGCGTCCTGCTGGTATTTTCCCAAGTTGGAGAGACTGGGCAGACTGGTGTTTGCAAAGATTTTTTCCCCTCTCACTCAAAACCTCATCACAAAATGCTGCACTTTCTGTTCCTGCTTTTTTCTCTTTTGTCTGTAGGAAATTATTTTGGAGGGAACTGGTGATGTTAGCAGCTGCTCTTCATCCAGAATTGGCGGATGAAGCAATTCTGCTCTTTTTCTGAGCAAGGGAGCTGGTGTGGGAAGAGCCCCTGAGGCCAGGCGGGAGCTGCCCCGAGATCATGTTAGAGAACACTTTCTTGAGGACTCGATGCATATGCAAAAGGGGCTGTGCTGTTTGAAGGGCTTTGAGCACGTGTGTGCATGTGTGCGAGCTATTGCAGCTAGATGGAGTTTAGAAGTAGGCAGTAAAGGCAGAAAAAAACCACAAGGTCAACCCGAGAACAGTGAACTGTCAGAAAAAGCTGAAGGGATGTGCTGTGGGGGCACAGTGCTGGCTGGAAACAGAGGTTTGAAAAATGGAAGAAGGAGATGAATGGCCTCCAAGCATTCATAGCGACTACGTTCAGCAAGACACACACTTACACACTTCGTAAATTAAAGGGCAGCACCGAGGACCATACCTGACTTCATCACCGAGCTCTTCCCCCAGAGGCGGGGAAGTGGCCCCTTCCCCTAAGGGGTGTCCACAGCCTCAGGCATCACCCCTGGGGCCACCCTTCTCACTTCTGGGGCTACAAGGGCAGAGGGGTGCCCACCTTTAGCAGTTCATGGCCCACTCTGCAATCCAATGCTGAGAGCAGCCCCAGACAGGCAGTGACTACCCATCTGGGTTACTGCCTCGCCACACTTCTCAGCCTCCTCCTCCACTCCTTCTTCTCCATTAGCAGGACTGCTTCATTGCATTTGTTATCCTCTTAAACCAGCTGCAATCTGAATTCGGGGCTGTTTAATGGAAACCGTGATTTTAGCTGCTTTAAATGCCAAGATAGATCTTGCCTGTGGGTGCTTTTCAACTGGTTTTATCCTGGTTCATATTTGCTTAATTTGCAGGAGAAGCTGCAAATCAGACCAATTTTAGTCTAAGGAAGTAGATTTGTCCTACTTTATCCAATTTAGGATTTTTTTAAATGATCTGACTTAAATTAGTGTACTACCTGTGAGCGGACTACCCCTGTCAGGACAAGGAATCAGGAGTCCCTGGCAGTGCGGAGCACCAGATTTCACTTGCACAGGATACAAATAATACAACCACAGTGCTATTTTTCACATTAAATATAACCCTAATTAGTTTCTATAGGATTTTTTTAATTTGCCACTTGTATGTCTGTATTTTAGCCCACGTGCAAAGAATAAAAAAAAGCTTGTATACAAGGTCAGTTGGAAAACACAGTCCCCGCTGCTAACTGGAAATCCTATTTGCGCATTCCCTGTTACAGGCAAATCCTCATCGTTTAGGGTCCTGGCAATACTGAATGGAAACCTCTTGTTATGAGTCCATGATTACATCGTGCTGTTGTCTTACTGATATCAGGGCACATCCTACCAGAAAGATGGCCTCCAGTCTACTCCTCACAAAACCAAAATTAGATCGTACAGCACTTCCTCCTGTTGAATGAGCTTGCCTTTAACAAAGAATCGCTGACAGCCATAACGAATCCTCCCACCGCTTGATTAGCATCATTAAAGAGCGAACTGCAATGGGCAGAAGATGAAACGATTAAGTTCAGACAGTTGCCACAAAAAAACAAAAGGGAAGGATCTCCAGGGAGTACGGCACGCTCCAGTACCTGTGCCAGCAGGGAGAGCGGGGAAGGATTGGGATGCCTGGCTGGGGACTGAAGACCGGGGAGCGGCTGAGCACCCCATGGTCAGCCTGGCAAGGCACCACGTCAGGGCACAGGCAGCTCTGGGGTGCAGAAAGGGGATGTCACCCCATCGTACCGCCCCATTGCCAGCTGCTGGCAGGGCCACACTCCCCACTGCCCGGCAGCGCAGTGCAAGTCAGGGGAAGAGGCAGAGGTTCCCGGACGGGTAATACCCCCCTCCCCGCTCATTTCTGGCACGCCTGGCTTTCCCCCCAGGGAGGTTTGTTGTGCTGTGTTTTGTTTTTTCCCTTCGGCTCATGTGCTCACATAAGTCAGTTACTAGAACATATTTTGACATGAACTTAGAGCATTTGAAGCCTATTTTGACAGGAATTTAAATTTGTCAAGAGTGATTACTCCTTTTTTTTGCTCTACTTCATTTAACAGAAATTCCATGAATGGAGTAATTTGATGACTTCCCCATCACTAGGACACTTCCCTGAGACAGATTTAAGTCCCCTCAATCCAGCGGGGCGTGTGCTTTGGCCGCCGGCAGGGGAGGTTGGAAGGGACAGGCGGGGAAGGCGGCTCGCAGCACGGCCACTGCTCGCCCCTGCGCCCAGCCACCGCTCGCCTCCCCCGCGCTGCAGCCACCTGAAGATCCGTACTCACAGACCAGAGTGATGTTAAAAAATAACTTTCCCAGATGAGGGACCAAACCCGACAGGAGCACAAGGAGGTGGGGGGCCAGCCACCCCCATTTCCAGCAGCAGAGTGAATTTAGGGGAACACCAGCAAACACAGAAGCAAAGGTTTTTATGCATGCCAGAGGCAGAAAATATCAGAGGCAGATGACCAAAAGGGAATAAAAAAGACCTTGTGGATGCTTTTTGCAAATAAAGACTACGGTGTAAAGAAATAACTGATCTGTGGGATCAACAGCCCAGCATGGTCCCTGCTACCAGCAAACTGCTCGACTTTCCAGGGCCACAACCACACAGAGCAAAATCTGGAAATAATGGGTATAAAACATAAATTGTGCCTATGGACTTCAGTACTAAGATGAATTGTTTCCAACACATGAACATCAATGCTGCTTTAAAGAAATGTGATGAAATTTCAAGAGAGGCTGACAGAATGTGATGTTTGCAAGGTCTGTGCCTGATAGTCCGCACATAATGGGAAGAAAGAAGAGACAGAACAAATGTGATGCAGACACTTATAGCCCAAGAGATTTGAGAAGTGTCTGTGCCAAGTCGCTCGGAAAATCTCATGAAATTAAATAATTCAATGGAGAAAAACGTTCTTTTACGAAGCAAAGAGGCAGGGGGAGGGAGCAAGACGTATAGACAAGATGGAAATGTGGATTAAGGATTGGAATAGATTGAAATAAGTGTACAGCTACTGTCAGACCATGCTGTGTTTTGTTTAAACAAAAAACAGGTGAACGTTACAATATAGCTTTATCTGACAAATGTAGCTGTAAAACAGCACATCCTGGGAAGGGAGAGCAGGAAAAACCTACCCCAGAGACGGAGAGGTTTGCTTTGCAGTGATTGGTGGCAAGGCCAACCACAGTCAGTGGAAATCTGTCCCCCCGTTTAGATGGCTTTTCTGCCCCATTGCAGATCCTCACATGGGAAGCCTTCAGAACAAAGGTCCTGGAAGAGGATCAAAAGTATCAAAAAGCACACAAAATAATGCTGTGAACAGATGGGGAAAACTGTGATCACAGGGAAATCATTTGGGCTGAACCCGAACTTCCACGCAGCCAGCAGGAAAACTGCTGACTTCGGTAGGATCACTCATGACTTACGAGAAGCAGGTAACTAATGCTTTCCTGGGCTGGGATTTTAAGCAGCAGTGAACAGAGTAGTACAAGGATATTTGCTGAAAATGGCAGAGCAGCCAGGTGGGGAAGGGGTTGTATGGGACCAGCAGTGGGTGAGTATAGCAGGACAATAGAGGTGAGACATAAAGGAAGATGCTAATAGGTGAGACTTGTGAAAAAGGCTCCTAAGGCCATACAACTTCCTTTTCAGCTTAATATTGCCAGTTCATATTCTGCATAAAATATAAGTACAGGAGAGAAGATCACAGAATCACAGACTGGCTGATGTTGGAAGGGACCTTTGGAGATCATCTGGTCCAAACCCCTGCTCAAGCAGGGCCACCTAGAGCCGACTGCCCAGGACCATGTCCAGATGGCTTCTCAATATCCCCAAGAATGGACACTCCACAGCCTCCCCGGGCAACCTGTGCCAGTGCTCAGTCACCCTCACAGTGAAAAAGTGTTTCCTGGTGTTCAGAGGGAACCTCCCGTGTTTCAGTTTGTGCCCATTGCCTCTGGTCCTGTCACTGGGCACCACTGGAAAAGGCCTGGCTCTGTCCTCTTTGCACCCTCTCTTCAGGTATTTATATGTATTGATAGATCCCCCCGAGCTTTCTCTTGTCCAGGTTGAACAGTCCCAGCTCTCTCAGCCTTTCCTCATAGGAGAGATGCTCCCATCCCTTAATCATCTTTGTGGCCCTTCACTGGGCTCTCTCCAATATGTCCATGTCTCTCATACTGGGGAGCCCAGAAGTGGACACCGTACTGCAGGTGAGGCCTCGCCAGTGCTGAGTAGAGTGAAAGGATCACGTCCCTCTACCTGCTGGCAATGCTTTGCCTAATACAGCTCAAGATACCATTAGCCCTCTTTGCAGCAAGGGCAGATTGCTGGCTCATGTTCGACTTGGTGTCCACCAGGACCCCCAGGTCCTTTTCTGCCAAGCTGCTTTCCAGCTGGGTGGCCCCAGCATATGCTGGTGCCTGAGGTTGTTCCTCCCGAGGTGCAGGACTTCATACTTCTCCTTATTGAACCTGTCAGCCCATTTCTCCAGCCTGTCAAGGTCCCAAATATACTAGATATTAGATATTTGGATCCATGACATTAGAGATTTGCACAATAGGCATGAAGACCCTCCAAGCTTGTCAGTGTGGTGGCTTATTTCTCCACAGGACAGTCTAACCTAAAGGCCCAGATCTCTCACCCCTAACGTCCTCTACCAGGTCCCTATCAAATTTCACCCTCAGATTGTTTGCCTTCAAGAATGGCATTGAGCTGTGTGGACTAGCATAGCTCTGAGGTAACATCAAAGAGGAGCTCTACACCATTTCCCCCCCTATTCCTTCTGGAGAAAGCGGCATTTCCTATGGATATGATGGAGGCCTGAGCATAAACAGAACTGAAAGACCTGTGAAAGCCAACTGGGTCATAAAAAAATTAAATATCCTAAGCGTCACGAGTATAAAAGCAGACAAGTCAAACTTTGTGATCTTATTTCCTTGAATATGTTTCATATTTCACTTTTATTTCCTGGGAAGGAGAAACACAGACAGACCACATTTATCTATGTCAGGAGAAGGTCCAGCCCTCACTAACGTAACAGGAGAGGGCCAAGCCAGAACAAGCACTTTCCAGTGTAATTACTTTGCCTCAGCAATTTCGTTTTATCACAGCTGATGTAAGTCAAGGCAAGTGAAAGGGACCTGAAAGCACAACATGAAAGCAGCATGGCACATGAAAGGCTTCAGCTTTCTAAAAGACAGATCAAGTCTGTCATCTTCATCTGACAGTAATTGGGAGCTTTTTCATTATCACAGCCGAATTCTGCCCTTGGCTACCCGCCCATAAATCTTTCTGACATTTTCCAGTGGAAGCTGGAGGCAGATAATCTGAGGGCAGAATCTGATAGGGAACAGGTAGAAGGACACAGGGGAATTCATCCCCTGCCCTGACCCAGGCACATCTGCTAGCTGCAATGACACCGGTTCATCCTTTTCCCTGGATCTGGGGCGAAGGGAAAGCCTGAGGAGGTTTGCTAGTTTTGAGAGAGATGGGCTTCAGCTTGGATTTAATTTTCACTATTTGCTTGCCGACTTCTGGAGGTGGGCTGGGGAGAAGTTGCTCACTTTACTACCATTGTTTGCACTGGGATTTCAGTGGAGTTTGAAACTCCTTACACTTTTGGATAGCTGCTCTTATTCTTTACATCTACTTTCAAATACCGCATGTGAGTTGTGTACTTGGGAAGGGGCAGCATGTAGTGATCCTGTCCAGGAGGCCACTCCACATTGAGGAGCTGGTGGTCCACACAGCAGTTAACCCAGGTGGGTGCCTCTACAAGTTTCCTATACAAGCTGAAATCAAATCTCTCTTAAAAATGAGATTATATCTGAAACAAACAGCATCATATGGTGGAAAAGGCTTATGAACTCAGGCAAAAAAAATGTGGACGCGTGGACCAGAAAGGGAATTTTAAAGAAAAGTTATTTTGAGCACAGGATGAGCGTTAGCCTTATTTTAGCATTTCGTTCTCTTGCAAAGATGCAAATGAGCCGACAACCCATAATTTCCACAGCACAGCTAAAATGTTGCAACATGCAGAGAGGCATTTTATAAATACCTGAAATCCAATAGGGAAACAGTAGTATAATTAAATAAGGACACTCCACTGTGCAAGTGGGCTGGCCATACATCTATCTCATTCGGTTTATGAGAGTGTCCACACCATTATTCACAGGATTGCTTTAAAAATCCTGTGTCTAAATTGGAAGCTTGCTAAAAAGAGGCACAAACAGCAGTTTGGGGAAGAAGGAGGCTTCTTCGCCTGTGCACCTTTATCTGTTCCTGTGCCTCACAGATTGATCTGTGTATGTACAAGCACGAGTACTGACAGCATGTCCTGCTTTCGGCAGGGATAGAGTTAATTTCCTTCCTAGTAGCTGGTACAGAGCTGTGGTTTGGATTTAGGGTGAGAACAATGTTGATAACACACCGATGGTTTAGTTGTTGCTAGGTAGTGCTTACACTAGTCAAGGACTTCTCAGCTTCCCATGCTCTACCCACTGAGAAGGCTGGAGGTGCACAAGAAGCTGGGAGGGGGCACAGCCAGGACAGCTGACCCAAACTGGCCAAAGGGATATTCCATACCATGTGACGTCATGCTCAGCATATAAAGCTGGGGGAAGAAGAAGGAAGGGGGGACATTCGGAGTGATGGCGTTTGTCTTCCCAAGTCACCGTTACGCGTGATGGAGCCCTGCTTTCCTGGAGATGGCTGAACACCTGCCTGCCGATGGGAAGGACTGAATGAATTCCTTGTTTTGCTTTGCTCGCGTGCGCAGCTTTTGCTTTACTTATTAAACTGTCTTTATCTCAACCCACGAGTTTTCTCACTTTTACCCTTCCAATTCTCTCCCCCATCCCACTGGGGGGGAGTGAGCGAGCGGCTGGATGGGGTTTAGTTGCCGGCTGGGGGTAAACCCACACACAGCAAAAGGATAAGCATCACACTGGAAAGATGGGCAGCATTGATACAGCGGACAACATACCACCGCTATTGTTCGTTCATCTCTAATCACTCTTCTAACCTCAACTTTGTGTAAAATGGCTGATTTACACATTGGCTTATGTATTACTACAGGAATTGGAGGACCAATTATTACATTGCTTGCATTACTTTGCTGTTGTATAGTGCAGGCTGGAGGGCAGAACCAAGTCAGGAAGATATTATTTAGAGGTGACTGTAGTTCACAGGAAGCCCAAAGATGAATCAGGGCCCTCTGACAGGTTTTGCATGAACACAGGCCAAAAAGATGATCCCCGCCTTCAACTGCAATTTAGCTTCAAGGGTGCTTTCACCTGAGCTCAGCCTGGAGCAGCAGTGAGTGAAAGTTCTTGTTGTCTGGTGATGGGACCGGGGTGGTCTCAGCTCACGTCCCAGCTCATTAGTACGTAAATTATCATGACACTTTTTCTGGCTTCCACAGAGGGCTCTTCATCCGTCCTATGAGAGACACTCAGAGGCCTGAAAAGATGTCAGCTGTCAAGGATGCAGCCAGCTTCTGCAAGGCCAGCATCACTAATCCCTTGGAAGGAAAACTCACATGCTCTACGGTGACCAGGGACATCTAAGGAGCTTCAGGACCATAGCAGGGATGGGGGATAAAGGAGGAAAAAGTGCAAACATTTCACAAGGAGATGAGGGTCTTGCTGCTATCCTGACTGTCAGCCAGTCCCTGACAGTGGCCTTTAGCAATTTTTTAATCCTTGGCCCATCTTGTTACAGGTCTCAAAGGAATTAAGTTGCTGTAAGTTTTGTGAGTATCAGCTCCTTTACAGAGGAAGGGTGACTTCAGCTGTCCCCTCTTCTGCCTGGCAGCAGCTGTCTGACCCGCAAGCAGAAAGTATAGGTCAGGAAATCACTGTCCACATCACTTCACGCCACTTGCAGTACATGCTGCCTGCTCCTTGATTTTCGGGTCAAAAGAGATGGGTAAGAAGTAGGGGGGTAAGGAAAAACATTGTATTGCAGTGAAAGCAGGAGCTGGGAAGAAGCTGAAAATACTGTGGCAGATCTACAAGAGAGGGAAGGGCAGCAGAGGTGCTGTGGGCTGGGGGTCCCGGATCCCGCAGTGCCGATAGTGTTGGGAGATGGATGAAACAACATGGGTCCTGAGATGGTTATGTTGGAAGCATAGGGAACACCAGGGAAAACCAGGTCTCATAAGAATATTTTATTTTTAAATTAGTTCAAACTAAATGCATAAGTACAAACGAAATTAAATACCAAATGTCAATGAGGTAATACCTGTTGTCATTCACCCAGGCTCATTATGCACAGCTTCCTTCTGAGGGCGATTTGTGCCATCTAATCATTTGTGTCATATGATTAGTTTGGGGCTTATGAGATAAAGGATGTCTTATTTAACTTTAGAGCTGACCTTTTATCTGTATTTCAGGCACTTTATTATAGTTTGTGATCGATACAAAATTGAAGGTGCACTTGGTAAAGAAAACAGTCCAGACCCTGTCTCCAGAACAGACATTTTCTTCCTGATCTTTTCAGTGTTCCTAATTCAATCTTCTACTTTTTAAATCTTTCAGATCTAATTATTTGCTAATGCTACCAGCTTTATGTTACAAATCTAAATCACCAGCACTGCAAGGATGACTGGCAAATGTATGCTGGAATGAGTCTCATGCTCTTCCTTCCTTCCTTGAACTCATACTCATTTGTCAATGGGAGACGAAAGGGGGGGAAAAAAACCCAAAGTATACTGTGTCACTAAGCATTGTTTTTTATGAAGACAAGAGCTACTCTTATATCAAGAGCAAGCTTTAATAATATATATATTTTTATACAGAAATAGCTAGTGATAAATGTTTTAGGTTTTAATGAAAGGCATCCATTTTAAACTTTCCTTACTTGTATTAATAAAAAAAAAAAATCACCTTGACTGAGCCCCAGTGCAGCTTTGTTGCTGCTCTGCAAATCAGTTGCTCAAAATCTCCTGTTCCAGTTCAGGCTCAAACCCATTGTACATCAGTGTGCAACAGCTCACGGAAAAGTCACAGATAGAGGTATGGCACATGAAGTATTGCAGGTCAAATTATTTGTCCTAACCTCAGTTACATGCCATGAAAGTGTTTGCTGTCCCATTTCTTCTGATGTAAATTTCTCGTATCTATTTCAAAATTAATTAAGATGTGACCATCTTTTGGTGTAAACAGTTCAGAAGCCCCTGTATTCCCTGTATTCCCCAAGAACAGACTCCTTACCCTTCTGACACAGTGCCTGCGGGGGCTCTCGGTTTTCTGTTGCAGGGATCCCTACTTCATTCCCCAGCATTGGCCAAACTGTGCTTTTCTCCCTTGTGTCTTTCCTCTCTCAATGGCCCATTTTAATACATATTTTTGAAATACAATAATCTACTGGTTTTTTTGAACACAATGAGTTTTGGCTCTTTTGTATTCAGGTGTGTACTATTTTTATGCTGTTCATGCTTTAACAATGAGTAGTAAGAATTAGACTTGCAGAGCTGTAATTTTACATCATCTTGCCAGAAGTGAATTGTTCATGGATGGCAGCCCTGTGATCTGAACACAGCAGTTCACAGCATGCCATGCAGTGGCTGCTCAAAACACTTACCAGGTGCTCAGTCCGAGCCATGTTTAAACCAAACAAATCTGTGTCAAACTTTAGCACATGGGAGATCAAGAGTCTGACTTGATTTTGACAATTCTTCGGCATTCTGGGGGAAAAAAAACGCAGAGGAAAGGTGCACAGGCAATGACAGTTCACGGTCTCTTCTGATACAAGAATCAGGTGGTAGCAGATGAAAATAGCAGGTGGTAAATAACAGATTCAGAACAAATAAAAGCCCTCTTTAAATTTGGTTGAAGCTGTCTGACATAATCACAAGTTTGGGGGGGAAGACTGACAGACAGATGACTGCATTAAAAAAAAAAGACACAGTTTTCCCTTGAAAAACAAAGCATGCACTTAAAAGAAAACAGCAGCTTCCTTAGCCCAGGCTGGTCATGCCTGTCTGGCAGAGAATTTATGCATGGTCATTGCCCCCTGCAGATGCCAAGGGCACTTAGCCCAGCGAGGAGGATGAGCCCCAGCCAAGACCTTCGCTGCATCTGCCTGCAGGCTCTGCTGGGGGCTGAGACCTGGCCAGAGTGACGCCCCTGAGCCAGTTCAGCACTTGCAGACGGAGCACTTGGAGCTGGGCTGAGGCGCACAATGGTGTTAAAGCACCCAAGTGCAGGTGAAAAATCAGATGCCATTGCTTTGCCACCTGGGGTCAATGTGACTGATGTGCTGACGCTCACATGTCTTGTGTCACGTCTGCTGCCTTTGACCAAAAAGCTGGGTGGTGGGAAGAGGGTCACAATTCATTAAGGAAAAAGAGGGGTTATCTGTGCATTTTTGTAATCTCGAAGTTGGTAATAAAGCAGGTAAGCACTGATTGTGACTCACCATAGTTTAGCAGGGTGCACTCCTCAACAAAATCAAAGAGATCTTGACATGATCCTTCCCAGCTCCACATGCCCATGGGCCACTAATCACTGACAGGCTGCAAACCAGCTGGCATAGGGAGCACCTTCATCTTGTAGGCAGGCCCTTCCCACCACTGCCTGCAAACAAACCATCAAGAATCAGGCAGCCCTGTGCTGTAAAGCTTTTCCGAAAGTCCACGCTCAATTTGTTCAACTTTTCCTGGAGCTACAGCACTAACTCTGAGATGGATTAGGACAATTTCTCATACATGGCTGAGTTGCTCGTTGCTCTGTGGACAAGGATAGATGTTAAAAGATGCTGAAAATCTTTTGATGTTTGTTGGAAATGGCACTGATGGGGAACATCAATTACAGTTTCAACAGAAAGCTGAAGTGCTTTGCAAATAGTTCTTCCACAGCAGTTTGTTGTGGTACCATAAATAGTAATGAATCTGAAAATATCAAAAGGGGAGTAAAAAAATAATAGCAGCTAGTGGCTCAAATATCGCCACTCTAATACTTGCAAATTCCAAATAAATAAAACAATGCTCCTAATTTTGGATAATCACTGTGCTAGTGATGCCAAATTAGTCTAATAAATTGCCAGCAAAACTACTGAAAGCACCTGTGCAATCATGCATTTGTCTCTCCCTCCCAGACATTTCACTTGCACAGATTTATTAAATCAAGACATAAAGCATGCATAAAAATACTTCTTGGAAATCAACTGCTAATTTGCATACAAAATCAAACAAAGGAATGTTTTTTGTATGCAGTGCAGGGATAAGAAAGGCCTAGAGCGGTAGAGGATTGGAAATGTTGTATAATACGAAATTGAAAGAGAGACAGGATGGCTTGAAGGAGCTGAATGGACAACCGAGTCTATGAATTAGGCTCAAGGTGGGCATACAGGGCAAAGGGCTGTAAGGCCAGCTGAAGCATCAGTACTATGCCACACAATTCATTTCTGTGAATATGTGTTGGTTTTTATGAGCCTAGAAAGCTCACCATAACAGAAGTAAGTTAAAGAGCACTGTTAAGGCTGGGAAGCCAAGCAAAGAGAATTTAGGAACTGGCAAGACTATGGTCATCAGAAATTTTCATATTTACAATATGTCCTATGGCAGTCATAGAATCATAGAATCATTAAAGGTTGGAAGAGACCTCCAAGATCATCGAGTCCAACCGTCAACCCAACACCACCATGCCCACTAAACCATGTCCCTAAGCGCCTCATCTACCCGTCTTTTAAATACTTCCAGGGATGGTGCCTCAACCACTTCCCTGGGCAGCCTGTTCCAATGTTTAACTACTCTTTCAGTAAAGAAATTTTTCCTTACATCCAATCTAAACCTCCCCTGGCGCAACTTGAGGCCATTTCCTCTCGTCCTTTCGCCAGTTACTTGGGAGAAGAGACCGACACCCACCTCGCTACAACCTCCTTTCAGGTAGTTGTAGAGAGCAATGAGGTCTCCCCTCAGCCTCCTTTTCTCCAGGCTAAACAACCCCAGCTCCCTCAGCCGCTCCTCATAAGGCTTGTTCTCCAGACCCCTCACCAGCCTCGTTGCCCTTCTCTGGACACGTTCCAACATCTCAACATCCTTCTTGTAGTGAGGGGCCCAAAACTGAACACAGTATTCGAGGTGCGGCCGCACCAGTGCTGAGTACAGGGGCACTATCACTTCCCTGCTCCTGCTGGCCACACTATTTCTGATACAGGCCAGGATGCCGTTGGCCTTCTTGGCCGCCTGGGCACACTGTCGGCTCATGTTCCTTCATGATGTGTTCATACACTGGTTTTCCACAGGACTCTTATCAGACAGACCATTTTAGGACTGAACTGGGGACAGACAGGCACAAGCAGTGTTGCCCGTCAGCACTCTCCTTGCTCTGTTACAGGACCAGGGTGAAGGACACCACCGCGGTCAGAGCACGCTGGATGCTGACTGAAGATGTGCTCTTATCTCACTGCTGTTCCCCAGCAGTGCCGGATGAGGTATATAACCTCACTTCTCAGCAGCTGTCACCAGCTAAGCGGTCCTCAGTTTGTGGTGCCTGGGGTCTGATGTACAGAAGTACCGAGCACATTGAAAGACAAGCTAAATCAGGCAGAGGTGCACCAGGAGAACCAAGATCAATGCTGCCATTGATTTCAGCAGGGCCAACTACAGATCAACTCCTGCATTTCCTTCCAGACTTCCATTTAAGCAGGAATAACAGAAGAAGAAGGGAACAGAGAAAAGATGGGCATTTAAAAATACAGCTTGTGCAATCTGCTATCTCCATATGGAGTCATCCTTATCTAGCTGGGAGAAGGAACCATCTGAGAATGCTTCCATACAGAGCCATGAGCAAGAAATCAAGGTAATACATCTGGGGGATTCACCTGCCTTAACTTAGGTGTTTAAAAGACAGATGTCTGAGCCTGGGATAGCCACTATATACCGCCTTAATAATGGAGAGAAACAGGTAACTCCAGATACTCTAAACCAAGTGTCTAAGATAGGCCAGACAACATGCTCTGAAGGGGTCCATTTCCCTCTGTTGGCTGTGGTGGGACACTAATTCTATTTTTGCTTTGGCATGTACTTTGGCAAAACAGAAGAGCAAAGCAGCTGGTGCTGAGGTCCCAACATACACACTATATGCAGTTTGGGGTTTTGCTTTGGACTAGATTTAGTCTGGCTCCCCTAGACCAGCTATCCCACCTAAAACAGCTATTCCACCACATACACATTTCAGAGTTGCCTGAAGGATTCATTCAGACCATTATGCCTTCCTAGAGATAGAAGCACATCTGGTGCACACCTGGAACAGAGCTTTTGTTTAAGTTTCCTCCAACAGGAATTCAGCTTAGCAGACCAACTGCTCTGAGAACGAGCCATAAACAGACATGAGGATGAGATTTGCTTTAGAGCTGCGCCACCAATCTGTCCCTAAATACTGCTGCATATGCATCAGGACAACTAGCTCAGACTTAGATATCTAATTTTTAGATGCCTATGCTTGGTGAATCCCAGGCTTAGTGCCATATATCATAAAACCAAATCATATTATTTTAACAAAGTCAATTGAAATTATTTACATAGCTGCAATTATCACAAATCCTTTTGAAATGCCATTTGTTCAACAGATCATAAAGTGTGCAAGGAACAAAGTGAACATGTAGCAAAGGTATTTTTCATTAGAAATGAATTAGCTACAGAGGATTGTTAATCAAGTTACAGATTATCACTTAGAGCAACTTTTCCTACCACTGTCAAAAGCAAACTCCTAATTCAAAGAGTTATAAATAACACCAGTTTAAGCAGGATTGGATGGAAAGGCTCTTGGATGAATGCAGAGCACATTCAAATACGATTCAATGCAATTTCTCTCTCTGTTTTCTTAGATGTAATGGAAGTGTGCACAAGTTGGTTTCAGCTGCAATAGTGAAGTTTATTTCTTTATATTCGCCGCAACTTCTCTGGGGAAATTCTGGCTCCGATCGCAAAAGCGCCCTTCCTCATTTTCAGCAGGGCATAGATTTTCTCCTTAAGCTTCCCTTTCTGAGGATTAACGTCTTTGAAACAGACACTCCTTTAAACATTACAGGACCAGCATC
Source organism: Pygoscelis adeliae (assembly GCF_000699105.1). NCBI lineage: Eukaryota > Metazoa > Chordata > Aves > Sphenisciformes > Spheniscidae > Pygoscelis > Pygoscelis adeliae. The sequence continues at coordinate 1,479,040 of NW_008825615.1, forward strand.
CTACTTCAACCAGAAAAAAACTACAAATTCCTTACTGAAGCTTTTCAAAATATCTGTTAAGTAAAGAATATTTACCATCTTACATGGTTGCTCTTGCTTATGAGAACATTAGTGAGAACATGCAGAGCTTTTCCATCCCCACCAGAGATATCAAAAGCATTTGACTTCTCAACTGCTTGGCCCTGTCACTTTGGTTATGTGTTCCCAGGCTAAAGCTTGTAGGGAAGATTAATAGTACATTGTAAAGCCAGAGAAAGGGAAAAAGACAGGTATTTATGAGTGAGAAGGAAGCAAACCCAACTGGTGGACTATGCAAAGGGCTACGAGTGGTGCTGTAGGAGGTAGCTAAGCCTTCAGTGGCAGCACGAGTGCTCTGGCCAAGCTGGGGAAGGTGGTTGTTGAGTGTTCAGTGACTTACCACCATCTGGTTTGCTTTGAAAATGGATCCTCAGGCAGGTGTCTTGCATGGCCTTCATTGCCATGGCATCTGAGCAGCTCGCAGTAACAGCTGGCCATGCCCAGTGTTGCCTACCAGGCTCCAGAAGTTACTCTTTTGCTGTCTGTTCAAGGGCTGTCTGCCCTAGAAACCTACTTCCCAACAAAGCGGTGCTCAGCTCTCATATCTAGGCAGGCAATAAAAGGCGATTTGGGAGAACCAGGGTGACTCATGCTATTCTAAGGAACCAGATTAATTTTATAGCCCTGACAGAAGTTCACACATTGAACAAGCCCCAGCTGTCACATTTTATCACCTATTCCTGCTCTCAAACAAAGGTATTATTCCAACTCAGTTGCAAAGTGCGGATGCAGAGCCTGAAATCCTGATTTCATCTTTGTGCCTTTAATGAGGCTGTCTAGTGTTTTCCTTTTGCATTTTATTTTTCTGTTTTCCTTTAATTCATTTGTCCTTGGGACTTCAAAATGTCTGTGAGCATTCTCCTAACAACAGTCTATAAGCAAACCTGGGAGATTATTCATGCCTGGCTTGCCAGCCATGCAAGTAGACACCTTCACTCCAAAACTCTGAGCTCCTGGAAGACTCCCCAGTGCTTTTACTGGGACGTATGACATGGCACGCTGGCGCCATCCTCTCACTGTGGGTAGCACAGGCTCAGGTTCCTGAAGTATATTGACATTTCATTTTTGTTTACTGCATTTTACATGAGCCATCGTTTTGTATAAAGCCTCTTTGAATGAGAAGAAGGGAAGTTTTGTAAATCCTGATTAATTGAGTGTTTTGGTTTAGAGTGTGATTCAATACACAGCTCCAACCAGGAGTGGATAAGTGAAATATAGCACAGAGGGAAAAAGTAGTAGTCAGGTGGTAATATGGAGAAGACCAGGAAATCCTAAAGATGCCTTTGCCCAAAAAGCCAGTGCCTTGTGAAGGCAGACCCCTAGCACAACTGTTCCTAAATTCTCAGATAGATCAGTTGGTGTAAGAAGAGGTATTACTTCTTCCTCCAAATCTTGTTGCTGTTATTTCAAAAAGAATAGTCCTAGTTAAAATATAGCTTAAAAATCTTTGAAAATTGTGTTAAAACAAGAATCCCGAAGACAAACCCTTCTCTGCCATGAAAGATCTTTCAGGACTATTTTATTCTAAAATAATATGGATGCGTTCTGCCACCTCCAATGCTTTTCACAAGCTTTTTTTTCAGACCATAAAACAACTCAGTCCAATGTTGCCAGCTTTTAGCTGTGAGCAGTTAAATCTGCCCCTTTTCCCTCCTGCTGCCCTAGTGGGGACTTCTCCCTTCCACCACACCAACAGGAGGACACTGCTGGCCCCAGAACAACCACGCAAATAAGCAGGACTGCACAGTTAGTTTATTGAGATGGTCCCTTAGGGCAAGACTTGCTTTTAAAGGCAGGAGCTGGGCTATCCTGAATCCATACCACCACTTTTCTAGCCTGCATAACCCAAATTCAGCCAGAAAAATTAAACTGCTGCTCAAAAAAAAATCAACATCTATTTATATATTTCTGGCCACTCTGCAGTTGCTTAAAACATCTTGAACATTCAAGACACTTGAATGCCTTATCCATACCGCAAAAGTTTAGCTCATTGATTCCTAATACACATTTGTGATATATCTTATATTTGAGGAATGAAATATGCTTCTGAAAATCAGATAGGATTTGATTTGAACTAACACTTCCAGCCAAGATAACAAGTACAGGAAGGCGCAGCAGTGGTGTAGGACAGAGAGATGACAGCTTGGAGCAGATTGGGACACGTACCTGAAGTCACAAGAGGCAAAGGTGGAACAGGGAACCTTGTAGCTGGAAGTGCTCATTTACAGCAACAAACCCGGTTGTGAATGGGTAAGCTAAAAGAAGCCCTGGGAGGATGCCAGCTTCTAGATGAGGACGAAGAGGGGTTGTTGGCGTGGTATGAAAAGCACAATACAGATGCCTTAAGAGTATAGCAGGAAAGAGAGCACTGGGTGAGGAAGGGGCAAGGGGTAAGAGACAACAAGGGACACCCAAAGTGCAAGGCTGTGTGTCCGACGCACCAAGGAGGTTGGGACCAAAAGGACAGTGTGTGACATTACATGCCAGACAAAAACTACCTAATTAAACGCTTTCCAAACATACAAGCATGCCTACCTACAAACTGGTTTAATTGAACTTGGGAGGAAACTATTGTAATGACATTGGACTAGTTATAGGTATTTCTTTATTCCAAAACAATATGGAAATGTCCACACGCAAAGTTTCACTGAATTCAAGTCAAGGTCTATGCTTGATCTGTAACTAATGCGATTATTTTAAATGGATTTTTCTTAAAACTACCTTACTTTTTAAATTGTTTTTTCTCTCGACATAAATCCCAGTTTCAGTTAGAGCTATTGACTTCAGGAGCAGCCAGCCAGAGAGTAGAGCTGCCTGCAGTCAGAGCTGTGGAAACAGCAAATTCTGAGTCTGCCCCAGAACACACCTTACCTTTTAACCCAGACTCGTTTGATTTCTCTTCTCACCAAAATAAAAATGTGGGGCCAAAGAAAGCTTCCAGTTTTTCAAAGACAGAATAATGGAAAGTGAAGCAAAAGCCAGACACACTTCACAAAACCATGACAGTAGTCCATGCACTTTTTTTGTGTGGTAACTTAATGGTTAATGTGCCTACCCAGCACACAGAGGAGCCCGGCTCAGCTCCCTGCTCCTGCCGTGCAGATCCCCCATTAGAGGGTGAGCATCAGAATGCATTGATGCCCTCTGGACTCCGTGTCCCTCAGTCTAACCATCATAAGCTCTTTTCATTCATTGCCTCACACTTTCTCTTTGGTTCAGCTCCAGCTCAGCTATTCTGCGAGAATCGGGACAGCGCTGGTTGGACAGACTGAGTCTGTACCTGCAGGATGGCAAGTCATCATTCTGCATTAAAATCCCATGAATAAAAGAAAGGAATGAACCCCCACCTCCAGCACCCTCAGGGAATTCCTTAATAACTACAAGCTTGAGTGAAGTCCTGGATCTAGCTTCAAAAACAAAATCCACAGCACACATTATATTCAGGTCAAATATTAAGATGTCCTTAACTGCAGTTTTGGTGAATAAACTATTTCCCAAGGGGGGGGTGGGGAAGGATTCCTTTACTGAGCTTTCAAACACTCACATGATTGTCCTGGTTTCGGCAGGGATAGAGTTAATTTCCTTCCTAGTAGCTGGTACAGTGCTGTGTTTCAGATTTAGGGTGAGAACAATGTTGATAACACACCAATGTTTTAGTTGTTGCTAGGTAGTGCTTACACTAGTCAAGGACTTCTCAGTTTCTCATGCTCTACCGATTGAGAAGGCTGCAGGTGCTCAAGAAGCTGGGAGGGGGCACAGCCAGGACAGCTGACCCCAACTGGCCAAAGGGATATTCCATACCATGTGACGTCATGCTCAGTATATAAACTGGGGGAAGAAGAAGGAAGGGGGGACGTTTGGAGTGATGGCGTTTGTCTTCCCAAGTCACCGTTAAGCATGAGGGAGCCCTGCTTTCCTGGAGATGGCTGAACACCCGCCTGCCGATGGGAAGGAGTGAATGAATTCCTTGTTCCGCTTTCCTTGCATGCGCGGCTTTTGCTTTACCTATTAAACTGTCCTTATCTCAGCCCACAAGTTTTCTCACTTTCACCCTTCCAATTCTCTCCCCCATCCCATTGCGGGGGGAGTGAGCGAGCGGCTGCGTGGTGCTCAGTTGCCAACTGAGGTTAAACCATGACAATGATGAAACGAAAACAGACTCTAGAGGCTCCTCCCCACAGGTGTACTGAATTTCTCCAAGGTAAATTAGCCCACCACTTCATCTATCCCAAGTCATCCCACTTTAAGTCAGAGTACATCCTGCCTGCACCACTCTGTGGGCAGTACCAGGACCGGAGTTGGTGTGCAAGGGCACAGGGACGCTTGCTGTGCGGCAGAGCATGAAGTTTTGAGCTTACGCAGATGTGAGGAAGATCGCCTGCGCGCCTCTGCCAGGCCATGCTGGGAGAGCAGCCGGGGTCGGGCAGGAGCAGAGCGGGCTTGAGCATAGCATCCTGCGGGCGCAGCTCTCCTCCTTCCTTCCCTCCCTCCCTTCGCAGAGACAGTGTAGCCAGGGCAGGCTGCATCCCTCTCTGCTGCCCGAGCGGACATCCTTCTCCCAGAAGTGGTTTGCTGGGGATGAAGTTTGCAGACTGCAGCTGGATGGAGAGGTTTCAGCTCAGTGACACAGGTGAGAACTTAAATGGACTTTTATACGATGCTTCAATATCACAAGCTAAAGGAATAGTCTTCTCTTTTATCTATTTCAAGTACCTCAGCTGAGGTACAGTTTAAGCTTCTAGTTGCACCCCTATTACACAGTACCTACACGTCTGCTGAGATGCTGGCCCTGAGCCACTCCAGGATGTCCTTAACATCAGGAAGAGCAGTATGAGAGCTGATGAACAGCTGGGAGGGGGGGGGGGAAATCTGTTGCCAGCATCCTTTTTTAGTCACATGCAGACCATCCTTTTGAAAATGGACAGCAGTTACAGTGTTATCAGCCTATAGGGCATGAGGAGCAAAGCCATGAGAATGACAGAAAGACCTAACATTTTTAAAAAAAAAAGAAGGAAAAAAAAAAACCTGGAGTACACATGTGACTGGCTTTACCTACAGATTTATGTGGTCAATTCCTACAAGTGCCTGGCTCATACAAGCACCTAGATTTTTTTACATTATCCCAGAGGACACATGAACACAAAATCGATCTTCAAGTCTTCACGCCATGGGCTGAGTTCTTAATTATATTAACGCCATCCATTTAAGGTCTCTGCACTCTTCACAAAAAATCCTAGCTTGATGTGGCCCAGCACCTCATGGCTGTCAGAACCAGAGTCTATATTCTGAGAATTTGTTTCTTTTGCAGAAATCGCCACACTTACTGACGCAAAGCCTCAGGAGCCAAGTCAAACAAAGCGCAGAAGCACGTGAAATGCTCTTTATGCATCAGGATTTAGTTCAAGCAACGGTCTTGCCTTTACGCATCACTACCAGCCTATTTCTTTATCACCTTGGGGAGGCAAGGTTTTTCCTTTATCTTTGTTCTTCAGCTCTCTGCACATTATTCTTCAGCAAACATTTAAATTCGTTATAAATCTACAAGAAACCTTTTTTTTTCCTGCCAGTAGACCCCTTTGCTTAGCTGCAGCTTACTCCACCTCTGTACAATCATTTACTCGTTTTACATTCTTTTCTAGTGTTCCTAGACTTAATTTTAAACTATTGCAGGAGACAGCAAAAATGAGTTTATAAGAAATATTTTTTTCTGCCAGCTTTCATTCCACTATTTCCTTTCCCACCAATTCTCCAGCCTACTTTATTCCTTTTCCTCCTAAAAGGATTTTCTGCATTATCATCCCTAAATTGTTCATATTCCTGTTTAGGCCATAGTGTTCTCGTTGCAAGCAACAACAGTTCATGTTTTGTGCTTCAGGCACTTCTTAGAGACAAATCATTGTGCAAATTCTCTGCTAGAGTAACCCTGTGGAAGTCAGTGAGACTCTGCCAATTCTTGCTCGCAAACCCTTTGACCTGATATTTCTAACACTTCATCGACACTAAGTCTATTTTGATGTAACTTGCATTTTAAATATATATATACATACACACAATTTTCTTATTTATTATGACTATTTAAAACCCCGGGTTCTTCAGTTTGGACAACACCAATAAGCAATTTAACAACCCAGAGAAATTAATAACACTCCCACTGAGCTCCATATTCAGGCCACAGACCTGATCTTGATGGATTGCCTGGCATAGTCTCAATATCCATTATTAATCTGGAGATAATTTCTTTTTGCTCAGAAATAATTCAACTGGAAGGAAAGTTACCTTGTCAAAATGTCAGCATCGTAACAGCTGAAAAGAAAATTTGTGAGTTAAGAACTATTGCATAGGAAGAAAGGGTATTTGAAGAAGTAATATTCATCTGGAATAAGTCAGAGACTAGGACCACTAATATGAAGTGGAACATCTATCAGCTGTGCTTATCCTGGGACAGATTGGTAGGGCATTAAATTGTACTAACTTTCACTGCAGCTAAAAACATGATCACATGTCTGTTTTTCCAAAACAATGAGAAAAGTTTATCCTCATCCGCTCTGCTTCTAAGGAGTGCTTAATTGTTTGTTTAGCCATTTCTATGCAAATAAGCTAAGTGTTTTAATAAACATCAAGACAGAAATGCTTTATTACTGATTGCGTTACAAGTATATTACCACTGTGAAGCTTTGCGCACACAGCCACATCAATTAATCTTCTAATTTTTTTTTCTACCAGTCCTAAGCAAATTCCCACTTTGTGGCAAAACAAAATTAATGGCCCAAATGGAGCATAAATGATCTCCTATTTCAGTGGTAATAGGTATTATTTAGCAGGGGATTCTTTCAATGTCATTCTACAGTATGTTCCTTCACATAACTTACAAGATTAAGAAAAACAGTTCTATGCTCACTAGCTAAATGATCAAAATTAAGTATTCATATAAGCCCGATACTTACTGAAATCTGGCAGCTCAGCCAAACGTGCAGTAAAAAGTGAGCCATTAACAACCCATGGCAGTTCATCACACATCACCAGCACTGATGTTGCAGTAATATCTGCTCAAGAATAGATGGTTGCTCTAATGTTTACATCCAGAAACTACAGCTGTATCTACAGACATGTGGGATAACTTTTTTAAAAGCCTAGCACTGACTTTTTAAAAGGGTTAACGTAGTATAAGAAAGGCAAGATGAACACTGATTATAGACATGCTGAGAAGCTCACCCTGTCTTGCTTTGCATGCCCAGCTCTAAGCACCGACACTTTGCCTGGCACAGAAAAGGAGACGTCACATCAGGATGGGTGGCAGTACCTGTCCTGCAGAACAGGCACACAGAATTCACTAAGTTCCTCCATCCCTGGTGAGAACCCCCGCAGACCACGTGTACTGAGTTAAATGTAAAATTTAAGATAGCCTTGCTGGGACCAGCCTCAGCCTTTTTTGGGAGGACAGGGATTTATTGCAGTCTTTTCAATAATCTGGAGGACATGATCACCCTAGGAACAGAAAGACTCCCAAACGCTATTCCTGACTCATCTGCTGGCTCATGGGTCAGTCTTGATAAATACTATAAATTATCTGTATGCACAGGGCATTATTTTGAAAAGCAACCCTTTTCTTGTTGCATAGTGACTCAGTGTTTGATATCCACTGATGTCTTCTACTAAATGCCTCTATCATCATGGTGGTCCAGTGTTTTACTGGGGGAAACCAGACAGCAGACTGGTCTTCACAAGTGACATGAAAGCAGCAATGCAAGCTCGTAAACCCAGTCGCAAAGGACACTGATGACTTACCTCCAGCCCATCCTCTTCATCTCCCCTGAAAATGGTCGCAGCTCCTCAGAGGCAAAGGCTGCAGGCCAGATGCAACTACCCCCAGCACAGCTGGATCCCCCAGCAGTAATGATAGGTTAAGCATGGCATTGGATTGAAGCTTGCAGCTTCTTAACTACTGATGGACAATCCTGCTCAGCTGCTGAAGAGATAATGCTTGAGTACAAGGGGAGAGAGGAAGGGCAGGAGTAGCAAATGCTTTTCACCTTTCACAGCCAAGAACAGAAAATGCAATTCTGACTAATATGTTTTAACAGACACTCATTTGCAAGAGTGAAATGACTTTGGGAGGTCATTTCTGCTTCCAAGATACTCATTCCTTCAGAAAAATACCTGAACATTTGGAATAGTTTAACATCTACAAAAAACATTGCTTGTGCAATATAAACAGTTTACAACTACTTACTACTTTTTTTGAATTATTACTCATCTTCAAACAGTCCAACACAATGACTGATTTCACATTTGACTTCTTAGATATGAAAGACCTACATAAAATTCACTCAGTAATGAAGAAAGATGACAAAAAATGTAAAAATACTCAGGGCCAGTTTCTGCTCTGAGTCAACATTGCTACCTCGCCGGCAAGAGATAGCATTGCTCTGTATTGAGCCCAGCACTTGTAGCAAAAAAATAGACTTCAAATAAAATGTGTTCCCACCTTTAACAAATATGTATCTACAGCTATGCTGAACTTTGCCAAGGGCTTCCCTTGGTGAAATATTGATTTTTCATTCTATCTTCCAGCAGCAGCAGGGATCTCTAAATCCCACAGAGCTGTGAGAACAAGACTTCTGGAGTTAATGTCACAATATCACCTCCCTGCAGTATGGTAATTTTCCCAGAGAAAGAATTTTCTCCTTTCCTTTGTTGATGCCTTCCAGTCTGTTTTTCCTACTTTGCTGAAATCAGTATTTTTTTTTTTTTTTTTTGCCACTCAGCTATGCAGAGCTTAGAACAATGTTATTATTTATATAGTAATATTTCCATACCAGGGAGCCCTTCCCTTAAAAATAGTTCAAAAAGATGCCATTCTTCATAAACCTGTACAAATTGTATTATTTTTCAGCCAGTGTGTCCAAAAAACAACATAATTTTTTTTTTTTTCTCTTTGTAAGGCCAATTCTGTTGAGCTGAAAGCTTCTTCCTCCTGTGGTTAGTCTTTCAGCAGTTAATTTTATTCCCCTTTTTCTCGATCCAAAACCAAGGAATATGTGATGAAACTGTTTGGCAGCAAACTGAAAGCCCATAAAAGATCATGCTGTTTCACATAGGTGGGTATCCCATTGGTGCAAGACAACACTGAGGCTGAGAACTGAACTCAGGTCTTCTGGGCCACTTCTCGGTCTTCCTAAACCCTCAGTTACATTCCCAGGATGAAGAGGTTCCTGTCAAAAGAAAGGTCCAGTCCTGAACGGCAATCCTGTCACAGGGACCCAATAAAAGGGGAGAAGTATGAAATGCTGAGGAGAAAACCAGTGCTGGCGGTGGGAGAAAACAAAGGAAGGATGGAAGGACAAGGGGGAGGAGGGAGGTGGGAGCACACAGGAAAAGTGCCAAAACAAGAAAAAAAGTGAGAAGGTTTTCCAAGAAAGTGAACAAGCGCAAAAACACAGGGAGAACACAGAGGGCAGGTGAAAGCAAAATTGCAGAATAAGAGGCTTGTGAAACAACAGGCTTCAAAGGCAGCTGGTAGCTATAGCAGGGAGAGAAATAACTTCCAGGCACCCCTCACTTACTCCTGGGTCAACATAATCTGCAAATGTTAAGGTTTAGTTCTTAATTACCACGTGCTTTTTGCCTTGGAGGTTTTATTTTTTCCTAGAATTGAAAGATTACTGCCTTGACAGTTTTATTTCGGTATGGTTCCTACTTAATTAGACACGCACAGATGCGCACATGTGAAACGATGTGCCAGCAAAAGGGGGGGAAAAAACAACCTAAATTATTCACTTACCCACTGGGGGAGGGGAAATAACTTATTTTTGATCCCTTTTCTTGGAAGTAGTGGAAAGATCCTGAATCACATGCCTTTCTCCCTGGGGATGTCCTGTCGGCTGTCAGATTTCCTGGAGCCAGAAGGAGCCGGCAGAGCAGGCTGAACTGCGTGGCGTGGTGTTTGTGGATTACTGCACATGGTATCCAAGCCTGTCCTGCGAAGTCCGCCGGGAATCTGCAACGTGGCTATCTGCACACGTGCAGATGAACCCGAAAAAAAAGAAGCAGGCAGGGATTGTTCAGAGTATGCTTTCGCAAAGTGCAAAGCCATTTAACGCAGCTGTTGTTCTAAGAATACCTTCCAGAGTCACTATTTAGTATAAAACATGTAATGTCTTTTTGCAGCCAAATTAATGAACACGCTCCTGCCTTGAAGAGTTTACAGTCCGAACTGACCACATGTAGCGTAGATAGAGAATTAGATACAATATGACATAAATTAGTGAGAACTGAATCTTAACACTATGTGTTATTTTTGTCACTTTCAGACTCCACTGAAACTTGTAAAGTATAAAACTGGGAGAATTGAGGCCCCTTGTTTCAGGTCAGCAAACAACAGTAACAAACACCAGTTAAATTGCAAAGGATTAGTATTTTTAATGGTATTCCTAGTCTTCCTTTTGCTGCCAGTGTACCTGTAGAAGCCTTTCTTGATGCCCTTCTCATCCCTTGCCAGATTCAACTCCAGATGGATTTTGTTTTTGCAAACCCCAACATTACGTGCTATATTCCTTCTGGCTCACCTGCCCCTGGTTCCACCTCTTGTATGCTTCCTTTTTATGTCTGAGTTCTGTCAGGAGCTCCTTGTTCATCCATGCAGACCTCCTGCCTTTTTGGCTTGATTTCCTGCACTCTGGGATGGACCATTCTTGAGCTTAGAGGAGGGGATCCTTGAAAATCAACAAGCTTTCCTGAACCCTTCTTCTCTCCAGGGTGGTATCCCATGGAATTCCTCCAAGCCAATTCAATGAACAGGCCACAGACTACTCTCCTGACATCCAGGTCCGTGATCCTCCTGGTTGCTTTCCTCCCTCCTCTCAGGATCCTGAATTCCACCATCTCATGGTCACTGCAGTCAAGACCACCCTCAACCTTCACATGGTCCTGACTGTCATGGAAAGGAACTAATTTTGTCGTCTTCAGGTTGCCAACCCTTCAATAAGAAGTTTTGATACAGGAATACTTGAGAATTGCGTGTCTCCATTGTCATTCCCACCCAAGCAGCACCCCTTTTCTGTGCTGATGGATACTCCTGTTTAGACCACCAGATGCTACAAGCATGAGCTGACTCACATTTGTGATTGATCTACATCTCCTGGGTGAAACAGAAAGAGTCAGCACCTCCTCAAGCATTTTCAAGAGTTCCTAGAAACATGCAGACACAGTTTTCTTCAAGCATTGAGGAAATATTCTGCCTTTGAAGAGAGCAGTGATCACAGCCAAAACCTGAAATAATGTTTACACGTGAGAAAAACCGTGAGGTACGCATTTTCAAAGCATTGATTTCTCAATATCCAATTCTCACATCTCTGCACTCTCAAGTATACATTATAGCAAAAAGCTTTTGTGTGTTAGTACTATGTGTTCCGTCACAGGACACTCAGAAGGCCCACCATAGGGACATCCCTTCCTAGATTCAGACATAGTGACATGCTGCAGCAAGTAAAATGGTCTCAAAACAGCTCCTAATTTCACTCCACTGCCCTAGATTTTGGTAGGCCTTTCCAGCAGATAAGGCTAAAGGAATAGTTGTATAAGGAGGTAAAAATCTCGAGGTGTATAAAGGATGGAAAAAATAAGCAAAGTGAAAAAGCGATGTCCTTTCTCAACCACCTTTACCACAATGTTTCTGTAGATTCCTCATTGCTCTGGAAAGTACCTGCCTTGTTATATACAGTAATATATTTTATAGAGCAAAGCACAATGTTCCCATAGGCTATACACCTTGTGGCCTTCTGACAAATCCACCTACAAAAATACCGTTAATAATACCTTGCATTTGGCAGCGAGATCACCTTTCCATGATCAGTACATACAAAATGCAAGCTCCCATTGGCAAGTATGGCAAAGTGCAGGCACATACATGCAACAAATACGGATCACACAGAGCTATCTGAAACCATGTCCAAATCACACACTCTCTCTCTTTGTTGCTCCTGCTTTGAAGTACAATTCAGTACCAAAAACTGTCTCGAACAACCTACAGTAGACTTTTTGTGCTTAGAGATATGCAGGGGAATAATTCTTTCTTCAGTAGTTCCAACATATTTTCCCAAATTCTTTTAACAACTTTTTCTAATATGAACAACCTGCTACCACAATAATTTTTATTTGCTTACAGAAGGAACAGCTAGTACTTTGAGAATGGTGTTTTAAACAAGTCTTTCTTAAGCTGAGTGGAAGCAGTTTTTACCTTGCACGGAGACTTATGATGTGCAAGGAAGGGTTTGCTGTGGACCGGCTGGAGCACAGGCAGTGAAGGAGTCCAGTGAGGGACCTCTGCTAGACCTGTCATCTACTGTGACAGCTTCACAGCAATCCAGTGCACGGGGATATTTGGAGCCTCATGCCCCTAAAACAGAAACCCCTTCCTCCTGAGCTAGGGTTAAATCTTTGGAAAAGATTTGTGAGATCTGAGCAGCTCAAAGGGAGCAGAAAGGAGTAATTTCTCTCCCACTGAATGAACTTCCTTGACTGTTTCACGGAAGCATTATGTTACAAAAGTTTATGGTTAAGTTTTATAACACAAGATTTTGGAGATATATAAAGATTCTGGGGTTTTTACAGCAATTTTACTCATTCAGCTGACTGCAGGAAGCATTGAAAATAGGTAGAAAATAATGTGATGAGCAAAGAGATGATCTGTATTCTGCTCAGCTAAAAAGACTGCGTTCCAAGTAGGGCAAAACTGCCCTTGCTGGGACGCATGACAATAAATTACAGAGATCTGCTATATATGAGGAGACACCTTTTGGCCTATATCATTTTCAGTTGTGAAATGTTGCTCTTCTTCAAAGGAATTTCTTCTGATATGGCAGTGATGCTTGTCTTTATGGGGAAATATGTCCATGACAACTCAGAAACTTGAAACACAAAGGGTCAGTCAGATCTATTCCTCATGTCATTTTAATGACAGTGTGAGATTTGGATGTTTAGCACTACCAGATTCCTACTTTTTATGAAGCATGAGTATAGGATAGAAGCAATTGTGAGTGGTGTATCAGTTCAAAGCAGTGCTCAGTAAATGGCATCCTGCAAAGCAGCTGTTACGGTAATTCACTATCAGATGACGAAAAGCCCATTGAAAAAACTTTCTATTCCTCCTGACTGATGTGATTTCTTTAAATTTGAAAAAAAAAAAAAGACAGAGAGAGAGGGGGAGGATGTTTTCTAATCACAGAATTGCTATATGTTCCAACTGCAGCTTCACACCCGTTGGGAATTTCAAACTCTAGACATGTTATTTCATTTCACTGCAGGGCACAACAGAGTTCAGATACTTTTGACTGAACAAACTGGCGAAGTTCTCTGGCTATTAATGCAGAAGAAAGAAAACCTCTGTGCAGGCACTATCTATTTGTTGACAAGCGATAAAGAAAACTAATTGATTTTGTACTCCAAGCCTTACTAATTATTTTAGACTGACACAAGTAGATCTTTTCATGAGCTCTTTGTATATCACTCAGAAGCTTTATTGTTGACTTGCATGAATTTTGAAAAACTAAACCAGATAATTACTTAACTGAAAAAAATCCAAAGTCTGTGCTTTAAAACTTTCCAGGACATTAAAAAACTAATGTGATATTTGTAAGAAGCCTGATCCAAAGCCCACTGAAGTCAGTATGAGTCTTTCCATCAAATGCAGTGGGCTTGGATCAGGTCCTTAGTGTAAAAACAGAATTCAGAAGGAAGATGATCAAATAATGTAATAGCCTGATCTAGGAAAAATAATCCATAATTTCCAGTATGTTTTACTGACAGTAAGAAGTCATCTCAGACTCCTCTCTCTGCTACACCACTTAATTATGTATGTTGTAAATCCTCAGGCTTATACCTGAATACATCATGCAGCCACAAATTCTACTCATCTTCCAGGCATTCAAGCAAATTAATTCCTTGACTGGCCATTTTGTATTTTAGTTCTTTTGCTGCTTTTTGCAGGGTAGGAACAGATTAACTTTTCTGAAGTCAGTGCCTCAGTTCCTCATCGCCCTCTTCAGTCCTTTCTGCACACCAACTAGCCACAACCTACTTCCTTGCCACTGCTCAAAAATTGGGGGTTATTGCATAACCCCCTGTCTGTGATCTCCACCACACTGCTCAGTACCCTGAGATAGCCAAATTGTCAGGAACAGCTGGAAGCTGTAGAGAAAGTGCCATGACTTCTGGTGGTGTAGTTGGAATTTCTAGCACAAAAATGTGGTTTTGCATCACTTGCACACCTAGACGTTCATCAGGCTTTGAGTACATATGAAGCATCCCTACAGGATGATGTCTCATCCATTTATCTAGGTTATATGGAGCTGGATAATGCTTTTTCTGGAGCTCCAAGCACAGCGCCCCATCCTTCCACAATTCCTTTCTTCAGAAAGAGTGGAGTGGAGAGGGTCTAGTAACTCAAGGGTGAAAAACAGATTAACACGGAGATCCTCTAGATACAATCCTTTATAAAGGACTTGAAACTGTAGGGACCCTGCAGCAGCTCAGTGTAGACCCCCAGAGTGCTCTGTGGCTAGAAGACCTTGTCATGACGGTCTCCTTCACCATGCAGAATCATTCTGGGGAACTGCTGAGCTTCCTAATACTGCAATCTTCCCAGCTCTGTTAAATTGTGCAGTCTTCTTCTGCCCTCTGTGCTTGGGATATGCTGACAAGAAGTCAGGTTAAAATTGTGTGTGTGCATGTGTATGTGTAGCCTTCCAAATTTGCATGGTCCCTGATGCCTCTTGCAGCCTCCAGCCTGTGAGGGTGATTTGATTCGTGCTTTGAATATCAAAAGACCCTTCTGCCTCTTCCTGCATATTTCACTAAGAAATGAACACTCAGGCTGCAATTGCAAAACATTCATGTGCCACGTATGCATGTTCTTCCCTCTGCTAAGAGTATGTTTAACTGGGCAGATGTGATAACTTCTGCCTGTGGGGAAATTGAAGAGCGACAGCTGATCTGCAGGCAGCTTGTCCTCTCTGCACGGCACAGGTTCCCAGGGTACACAACAGAGGGTATCGCAAGAAGCTGGGTGCATGTCAGGGAGCAGCCAAGAGCAGGGATGCTCCCCCAGGCCGGGAGCTGTGGGGGACCCCAGGGTGGGTAGGGAAGAGCCCCTGCCAGCCGGGGCCCATCCCACAGTACCCGAGTGAGGTGAGCAGGACAGACCCTGAGATGGTGGCCAGTCCAACCGAGAGTGCAGATCATAAAGCAATATTGTGGTGATGAGGCAGGTCCAAGATCGAACAGGGAAGTCAGTCTGCAGGTCAGTGTTAGGATCAGGACCGGTCATCACCAGGCAGGGCCATAGTGATGAGGCACGGCCAAGGTCAAGCCAGGAAATCAGTCGGTGAATTGAGGTTGGCATCAAGGAGCAGCATGGCCACAGGCCTGCATTTATATACATTGGTGAGACCCCCCTGAGCCTTCTCTTCTCCAGGCTGAACAGCCCCAGCTCTCTCAGCCTTTCTTCATATGTGAGGTGCTCCAATCCCTTCATCATCTTCATGGCCTTTCATTGGACTCTCTCCAGCATGTCAATGTCTCTTTTATACTGGGGAGCCCAGAACTGGACACGGCACTCCAGGTGTGGCCTCACCAGTGCTGAGTAGATGTTACCAGTGACAGCAGTGAAAACTGACCATGTGGCTGGAACACAGTTTTCTTCTAACTTTGACCCAGGTTACATGACTCAGTTCAGCACCTTCAGATTGTCTATTGCAATATAACAGAAGTCACCCATGTGTGTTGCACAATGGAGTGTCCCAAGCCTTGGCATGCCCTCAGCTTGTCCTACTGACATGCTGCTGCTTCTTCTCCTGACAAGTCTACTCTGAATACTAGGGCTTTCATCTCAGTTCTCCTATTTGCCTTAAGCTGAAAACACTCATGGTTTATTGTTGCTGACTCCAGAGCTAAAGGAGCTTTTCCTGTAGTGTATCTGGTTAATGTTATAGCAATATGTTAAGCATGGGCTTTTACCTATGAAATTATGTACTGCTAGGACAGTTTTCTTGTTTTTCAATTTTAACTGTTTGAATTTGCTTCAAACTTCTGAACGTTTTACCTGTGTTATGAGCTAAATGCAAACATCCTGCTCTCATTAGAGCTGTTTGCTAGAAATCTGGATGGATGTTCAAACAGAAAGTTCATATTGTTCAATAGTATTATTAAAGGCTTTGAATGTTATTTCTGTAAACACCATTTTTAATCAGGTAGTGGAAAGGGTGCTGTTAAAAGAGACTGGGGAATTCAGAGTGAGCCCTGCAGACATCCGTAAGTTGTGTGTGCTTTTAGCTGAATGGACTTCACACAGCATAACTGTGGAAGGACTCGGTCTCTAGCACTTACTCCCCAAAAATGCAATCACATACTTTTTCTTCAGAAAATGAAGGCATGCAGATACTAAGAAAAAAAAAGGCTCCGAAATCAGAGTAAGTTGCATGAGCATACTAATGAACGTCCTCTCCAGAAAAGTGGCCTTGTCCCTCTGAGACATCTAGTAACTCAAACAACAGCAGATCCCAGTTTTCTTGGAAGCGGCTGGGAAGTAACAGACTAGGAAACCATTAAACTGGGCAGATATCAAGGGAAATGTTTTGTTTGCCTGTTCATTTAGCCACCATGTTTTTTAAAAATGTTATCTTTTCACCTCCTCCCTTTTTTCAGTTTGCTTTTCCATGAATTATGCTTAAATTGGTCTTTTCTTTTTGCTATTCACCAAATGATACATATTTCCTTGTTCTTCTAAAGAGGTCTTCTGCATTTTTAAGTGGTATGGTTGCAGGCAAAAATACTGGCTGCATTTACTGCATGGTTTACTGGTACAAGTTATACACATACGTCATACCATCTTCCTGGAGAGAGAGCACCAAAGTCTCTCCGGGTGCAGCTGGTGGTACAGATATGGTTATACTGGAACCGTACTGCCCTTTTTGGAAAAAGTGGTGCCTGGAATAAACTAAATGGCATCAGGGTATCTGAACTACACTCATTGCGAGCGCTTTCCTTCATGCATTAGACCAGCAAACCTGCAATGACAGAGGACTTTGGGCCGGCTTGGCCCATGCAGGATCGGATTCATTGGCTTTTCCGGCAACACTGGGCTCTGAGCACTGTAACCTTTCTCCGATATCACGGTTCAGGATCAGCAGGCAGAGATGGAGGTGTAACTAAGCATGCAACACTATTAATGAATCTCATCAAAAGGAGATCACAAAATCCTTGAGCTGCATAAATCTCTAGAGGCTATCTACAGCTAATTTTCTCAGCCGTGTTGTTTCTCCAAGCTCCCTGTAATAATGAAACAGTACTTACACCTTTTAAACAACATATTGTGTAAATTATAAGTGACACATAACCCTCCCAGCAAACCAAGGAAAATGACAGCATTAAATTCCCAACAGCTATCAGAATACATTAACAATTTTAGAGGAAAATTACTTTTGAGAAGACAAATTTTAAACGAATAAACATGAATCTACAAGGTTTCAGCAGAGCATGGGATTCATCTGCAGCATTTTGCTTCGGGGTCACATAACTCCATCCAAAGCAAAGCAAAAACACTCTTGATTAGAAAGATTCGCACGGTTACAGTGAGTTAATCTCAGCTCGGATCACAAATTTCCCAAAACTCAGCAGCTTCAGCTCAGAAGGGATTTATGTTGGACTGAAGCTGAAGAACTTATCAGCCCCTATCACAGAAAGCAGCCCTTGCAAACCACAGAGGGAGAGATGGAATAACTGGGGCTACAGCTTCAGTCAATTTGGCTATAGTATCCCTTCAGCTGCTGCTCCCTTCTGTGCACTGCACTTGTCAGTGTCATGACATGGCCTTTCAAGCGGCCAGCTTTGCTGAAATAATATGGTCTAGTTCATAAGCATCCATCTGTTTGGGTCTTGAGCTTGGCAAATGAACAGCAGTAAATAACCTGGCACCTACGAGACAGTGGCACAGCTGGCCCGGCAGCTCCGAGCCAGCAGAGGAGCCGACATGTGCTCAGCTCCAGCTGGATTGCTCCTCTGTTTCCCCTTATAGCTGGTAGTTGCCTCCGTGTCTACCTCTGTTACTAGTGAATGTGGTTTGAGGAGTTTCACGCTACACTGTGGTGGGGCTTGTGGCTGCTCATTTTGTTGTCAGGTTGATGAGAGTCACTGGCTCCCTCTATCAGTAATGCGCAGTGACAAGGTGCCACGCTGCCTACATTGGCTCCGGTAGTATATTCAGTGCTTGAGCCTAAACCAAGGACCGTACTCCCGTGTGCACATCCCAGGTGTGGTATAGGCAATTGCTGGAGCAGCTCCAAGGGTCGCTTTGAAAAGACTGTCATTCACAGCCACCTTTGGGCTGCAAGAGCCATTGAATTTCAGGAGGGAACAGATTATGTCTAAGGCCGGTGTAGGTCCCTTAGCCCTCTACTTTCAGCCTAATGCCATGTCTCAAAGTTGCACACCTCCAAATCCATCCCTACAGCTTTTGAGCAATGCAACAAGTGAAACCTGCTGAATCAGCAGCTCTGGGAGAAGAGAGTTAGGCAGAAAAGGTTTCAGAACTGCCAAATTTTCAAGCAGTGGCATGGGTACAGAAAGTAGAAAGCACTCAGATAACATGCAGAGAGCAGGCTGGAAGGCGCTGGAGATCACTATACAATCTACAAGGAGAGCAAAGGGCATGTGAGCAGCACAGAAAAGTGAAAAGTACCGTGACTATTGGAATCAATGCAAATGGGTCCCCTGGGAAAGCATGTTTTCGTACAAAGAGCCAGAAAAGAAGTGAGGTGATTCACTACTCACGCAGAGGACAAAACACAGTCCTGGCAGTCCTCACAGTTGGTAGACAGACTAAGCAGAGACCAAGGTCAATTGCTGGGTAATTCATATTCGTATCAAAACAAGTATGGTGCAGAACAGCGGATATTTGCATAATACCCAGCGGATATTTTGCATAAGTAGTGAAAAACTGCATATCACATATTGGTGTAAGAAGTACTCAGAGCTCAATCAATTAAAATCTAGACTAAGAAAATGAGAGCTTGAAAAAGAAGCTGCAAATGCAGACTAAGCTGATTCCACAGAAAGCAATGCTGTAGAGAGAGAAACTCAGATGTTCGAATGGATGCATAACTTGTTGCAACAGGAATGCAAATTAGACAGAGCTTTGAAGCAGATCTTCCCAGAGTAAACTCTCCAACTGAGACTACAAAAATTTTAAACTTGGAAAAGCCAGGTTTCATTAGAGTATAAACTCAAATTCTCAACAACTTCTGCAGAGAAAACCCATAGTCCTATGTCAGGCTGAATAGAAATAAAAAAGCTTATAAAAGACTCATTCCCCCATCCACTATGTCTTTGCAGGGCAAGCCCCTGTTGCCAGTTTATTTTTTAAAGTCAATTCAGGGATTTTCTGAACTGCAGCAGACTGCCCAGATTGGGTCATTTTCTCTTTCTGCCACCAGTGAGACAGGCAACACCTGGAGTAGTACACAGGGCAGGCACGGACATCTCTTTGCTCCTAAAGTCAATTGGTACAATACAGATCACATCCATGGGGCAAAACACTCCTCCACTCTCTCTAAGTAGGGTATCCATATCCAAATTGCCTCACCGGGAATGGTCCCTTGGTCCTTTGGTCCCCTGACTCCTTCCATCTGTCATGCCCCTCACAGCCTCAGCCTCTGCACATCCTTCTTTCCCTTCTCTTGTCATTCCTTCTCTTAAAATGAACACAGGTAGTATCTGAATGCTGACATCTAGAAAAGTTATTTAACTTTTTTTTCCCCCCAGAAAATTGTCAGGATACATTGTCTTTTCCTTTCCTAGAGCACCCCAAGTGCTATTGTAGGGTTCCATCCCAAACACATCCACCTCACGGCTTGGGGAATGAAATCATCCATTGTTTCCGTAGCAACAGTAAGCACTAGAAAACTCAGGGAATTCAGGCGATGATGCCATCTGAGGGCTTAGCACTTAGCTTGAGAGTGAGCATCTCAAATAAGTTCCTTGTGTCAGAAAGATCTCAAATTCAGAGCTACCCCTTCAATCAGCAAACAGCAACATACACAGCTCATTGGCTCCAAATTATTGTGGTTAAACTACAATCTATATGGAGGTGCACATTAGATCAGTATATGCTTTTTCTTATTAAAAAAAAAACTATGATAAAGTAATGAAGAAAAATTAAATTTAGTTTAGGTACAAGTTGGTATCCAAAAACCACAATAGTTGGATCACACTTGATTTCACTAATAGCCAGAGGTTTGTACATGCTAACCTAGAGGAATCATTAAGGAAATTAGATATTCTTTAAAATGTCTGGAGCATATATGTGCTTACATAAACGCATTACGTGCTGTCCCCTAAATTGCTAGTTGCTGTTATTAAATACTCTACACACATTTTTGTATGTGCTGGTCAAAAATTTTCATTGACTAAATGCAAAAGGAACTTTGAGAAGTAATACTATTCTTCTTGTCCTAATACCATTATGAAAGTCACACGCTACAAAGCATTTATCCCATTTTTTAATTTGTACCACAAGGCTATACAGGAGTGCTGTAGATCAGATGTAAAGACAAATGTACTGATCAAGACAGAGACCAAATGTATTTTCTATAAGCAGTTGTATAAAGGTAATGAGGATTTTTCCACACAGAAGGGATTTGTTTAACATTTTGGATCAAGAATTCAGGAATGTTGGAGTGGAAAGGACCTCCAGGGTCAGTTTCTGCAGCTAGAGGTAGCTAGATCATAGCACTTCAGAGGAATTTAACAAGCTGACACAAGACTGACACAGCCAGGGGTCACTTCAGCTGTTCCTCTCACAGGCGTTGAGAGCCATATGAGTGCCTAGTGTGTGGTCTCAGCTGCTGTGACAGAAGGGAACAGATCTGCCAGGTCTATGAGGATGTCCCAGATACTCTCAAGCATCTCCACTGGCATCTGATACCTATGTTTAAGCAACTGTGTTGTGCACTTGAATGTAGGTGCCAGCTTTCAGGAGACCCCAAAAGAGCCACATAAGCTCCCGTTTAGAGTTAGTGGAGCTCTAGACACGGGAGGCTAGGACATGATTCAGCTGACCACCGCTAGGTCTCAGTTTATTTGCTCAAACCAAGGTATCTAACACTTTTTAAGATGCCATACAACATCATATATGTATTCATGGGACTCACAGTAAATCCTGGTGTTACCAGAAGCCAGGTGAGATAGCCTACAGCATCTCAAATAGCTGTAGATCATTTTGGGCAACTGAGTTGAGCCCTACGTGTGTACTTTAGGGTGAGCTGAGCTGCTTCTTAGGTGCTGTTGACTATAATGAGGGCTTAAAAACCTTTTACCTGGTTAAACATCTACATGTAGTTACCTAAATTAGGTATCGTTATTTCACGTTGAATCTTACCCCAGGTTTCAATACCTTCAGAGATCCGCTGTTCCCATCCAGCGTTATGTCCTTACCTCCACACTCCAGTTCCTCATCAGATCAATCTCTTTCTCTCCTTCCTCTCCACTCACTGTTTTTCATTATTGGTCCCTATTTCCTCTCTCTCTTCTCATCTCTTCTTCAAATCCCAATCACAGATTTTCTCTTTCTGTCTCTGAAATCAGTTTTGCTAACCTGCTCTTCTCCCTTTTCCCAAAACCAAGCCAATTTCTGTCTCCCCTGCATTTAAATAAGGCAGTTTCTTCATGCACGTTGCAGAAAAAACCCCAAGGGGATCTGTAAGGATACAGGAAAGGCAGCCCTCCTCCCATTTCCCATCACTGCCTGGGGGATTGAGGGGAAAGAGGCAGGGCAGCTGCGCTGCTTACTGTACATGGAAACTGCAGAGATTTATGGAAGTCTAAACTGTGATTAACATTTAATGAGCATGAGCAAATGGCAAAAATTTAATCAAATATGGACACATATTCATAGGAAAATGAAAAGTTCACACCTGGCATAAAGGGTATCCCTTAGCAGATTTGATGCCTCTGCCTCAGAATAAAAAGGCACCGAAGGTTTTCAAAGAAAAGTAATCAACTCTTGTTTGTACAAAATCTTCTCTTTTTTTTCCAGTGTTGCTGCCAAAGACATATTGACTTAAACTGTCCAAAAGCACGCAACTCAAGGCAGTGCTATACAGTGATGAAAGCCAAGGCCTGGACAGCTTGGCTAAATGATGGTGCTTCCAGTCACTTCATCTAACAGTGCAACCTCTTAGCTACAATAATATTCAGCACCTTATGTTCCAGCCCTGACTACAGTTGCAGTAATCCCTGTTTATGCAGCACTACTACATCACTTCTCCCAACACCTTATGCTGTTCAAGTGGCTGCATTGCTGCTAACCAAGCCACAAACCCTTGGCCTGTCCCCTTCAAGCTTCTCCTGTCAATGTCGGAAGAGATTGCTCTGCATAATGGCATTTTCCTACTGGCACAAAACAACTTCAGCAGCAGTCAGGATGTGAAGTTTTTAAACCAGCTGTTTATTTGGAGAAGCCAGAAAATGAAAGGCACATCCATCTTTCCAGGTGCTAGGCATTCAATCCAAGGAAGATGCAAAGCTATATAATCCACCAAATGTTGCTTTGAGGATATTTGTTCTCGCGTCCCCACTTTCTTTTAACACGTCATCCTTTCACAAAGTCAGGCTCTTTCATCCATTTGCAGGTTCTGGATTCATGTTTCAGAGGTACCAAACTGCAGGTGCTATTTATATCAGGCAGTGACAGAATATTTCAAAGTGACAGCACACTTGACAGAATATTGAAAACTGGCATCTTCCCCCAGTACATCCAAGGAATACCCAAAGTAGCACATACAGTTTGGCTCATTTGGACCAGTATACTGCCATAGTCCCACTGAAGTCAATGGTGTTATGTTAGCAGCGGCTGTGCTTTTTAGGCACTAATTCAGCAGAGCATATACTGGAATGTGAATGTATAAAATTGCAGCTAATATTGTTGCTCACCTTACAGGTGGAATCAGCTTCAGGTTATTCTGCCTCAAAATTAGCTGTGCTTTAAGCAAAGCACAGACCAGAGTGCTTCAGTGAATAGGAATAAATTATTGAATTGACACCTTAAGATTTGATTGCTGGCTTTGCAGCAGAAAAATCAAGAAATACTCAGTTAATATGATAAATAGATACGTTGTCTTATTAGTCACGTTGGACTCGGAAATATTTCGGTTCTAAATAAGCAAATAGTGCTGGATACAGACATCAGTCAGGGTACTTCAGAAAGGATGTATCAATTTATTAGAGATCTGGGAAAAGCTCCCATTATTTAATTAAGTGATAAAGCAATTAGAGGAATAATAGGCCACGTGTGCATGTAAATGTAGTACTGTATTATCTTGGGTAAATCGTGGATGTCATACATACAATAGCGCACACATAGATTGAGCTGACAATTTTTAACTCCAAGTCCTAGAATTCTGGTATTTTACAAATTAGGAAAGGAATGAAATAAAACATAAAGCATTTATAGAGTATATCACTGTTAAAATGCTACCCATTAAATTGCTATTAATTAAACTCATTTAAATTCAGTGGAATTGTGTTGCTTCACAGAAGTGCCAGAGTGACTCACATAAAAATACATCAGTAGTTTCTCTTCAAAGACATCAATAAAATGGTGTTTTTTCTCACTCATTGCAAAAAAAATTTCAAAGTAGCTGTGATCCAGGCACCTCAAGCAATGACTCCTAGAAGAGCTGCAGGGTATACACTGACAGGAGGTATTATGCCTCCCTGCCTGTGGAGCAAGAGAGTAGCGTATTGAAGGCAGGCATGTGCCACAGTAGCTAATGCAAAAGAGCTGTCTCATAAAACCTAGTAGGACTGTGCTGAAGACTGCAAACATAGCAAAATAAAAAGTTTGCAACGGTGCCGCACAGATTGTCTGCTATGTAGAAGTCTGGACACTTTTATTGAATCAGACTTAAAATTAACCCAGTTTTATTTCTAAGAGTACAAGTCTATTGTTAGAGAAAATTAGCTCTGCAACACTGAACTCTTGCTATTTTCTACAGAAAACCCACAAGTTTTATTTAGCGTAGCAACATTTGCAAACTGACACATTATGAAACTCACAGCGTCTCCCGTATAGGCTGATATTCAAAAGTAAACTCATACTATTAAACTCATAAAACATTTGCATTCAGACAGGCAAGGCTTTGGCTAGCTATGTATTTTGTTACAAGTTTACATGGCACTCAAGTCTACATTGCACCTCTAGAACAGCTTGAGAGAAGAGACAGCTTAATAGTTCATGGCAAATCAATGTGACAAAAAGAACATTATATGCAAAAAAACCCCAACCCTGCGTTTTGGGAAGACCAGTGTGCGAAACTACTCCCATCAAAGTGCACCTGAGTACAAAGGAGAAGTTTCAGGACCGGAGCATCTGTCAGGCTTTTAGTTATGTTTGCATTTCTTTTCCTTTGTGTGACTAGGACACAACAAAGACGTGCAATGTCCTTGTGGCTTGAAGAAATGGCATGCTTCACATTTGTCTGACTTTTAAGAACAATCAGTGAAGAAGTTCTGACAAATAAATCTCTTATCTGGTGTGATTTATTCCATTTTTTTCCCAGAGCATCCATGTGCTTTGAATCAGACACATCTCCTCTCACACACCATTACTCCTCTCAGATTCAGTCTCTTCCTAGTCCTTGCCTACCTGAAGTTTTCTTTTCAGCAACTCTCTCAAAGCACGCTTGGAGCTTCTCTTTTAAAATCGTCTTTAATCCTTCTCTGGGAAACCAGTAACAACCAACCCTGGTCTGGGCCAGGAAAGAGCAGCCTGGCCCTACTTATTCTGCAGCACCCCCTTCCCAGACCCTAAAGCTGTGCCTACACACACCTCTCTGAGCACATCTGTTCTGCTTCGTTAAACTGTGCCAGAGACCCAGCAGGGCTCTGCCTGTACTGCTAAAATTTTGCATGGTTGCTAGCATGCTTTTGGCCTGGGCTAATTCCTAAACACAGTTCAGGCACAGCTCAGAAACTAGCATGGGCTGGTCATCCACCACCAGGCAGCTCGGATGTGGTCACCCTGCGTGCACTGGTGGCTAAGAGAGCTTAACAGCATGGACATGCCCATAGTTCCCCTGCAGGGGCAGAGAACAGACCTTAGCACTTCAGTTTATTGGTATAGACACAGCACAAGTTTATTATAGCAAACTCAATGCCAAACACCTTCAAAATCTGCACAGTCTTGGACTTAGATATGTTCAGGAGCGTCACAAAATGCAACCTGCTTAGATGTCTCAAAACCACGCAAGCCTCCAATGCCCCAGACTGCCAAACATACCCCCCAAGTCAGCACAGCCCAGCACACCCCTCTCACCCACCCAGCACCCCACATTGCCTCTCTTCCCCCACACCAGGCATGGTTCTTCATGCATTTCATGACATTGGCTGCATTGATGGAGCTGCTTCCCCTGCAACACGGGTGCAGTGGGATACCCACCTGCCCCTCCAGCCCTGGCACATCTTGTGCAGGGAACAGGGTGAGGAGTTGTGATAGCAAACACCATCAGAGACAACTTCTGTAAATGGTTGTGCTAAAACAGAGCATCCACTGCATGCCTGGTGCTCTCACAGGGGTAGATGACTTGCTCACGCACCCGCCATGATCTTTGGTGGGAGCGGGAAGAAGCAGAATATTGCAGATGCCCTGTAATTTATGTTACCTGTCAAAGCTGGAGATGGTAAGATGGAGGATGTGACCACCTCAGAAGCACTCCTGAGCCTACTAGTCTAGCCAAAACCTCTGTGCCATCTCTCCAAAACTACTTTCTTTTTCTTTTCTCTTTCCCATTCCACTTTTTAGCTTGCTGAGGTGGGGGTTTTGTTTCATCTAGGGAAAATAAAGATGTGAGCAGTGCCTGTAAACAAAAGTGGTTTTATGCAATTGCAATCTCTATCAGCTTCTGAAATACAAATAGCAGTAAGAAAAAGTCACAATATTCCTACATCTCCAGATGACCGTTTATTCCACATCCTTTATATCTATGTATCACTGACACTGAGTGAAAAACTACTGAGCTGAAGTATGGAATTGCCCTGAGGAAGTTTAAGACCTTATCATCTAGTTATTGGTAAATATATCTACCTAAAAAAACCCATAGATATGGAAGATTAATCAATTTCAACAATACTTTGCCTTCAACTAGTATGTTCATAAGCATTCCGAGTATGAACAAAACTCTGATTCAAGATTTCACATACAAGAATTATGTTACTTCAAATGACAGCACACAGCTCTACAGAGATCCAGCATTATGCAGAACACTGAGCCTTCTTGCCTACTCTCTCTCCATGATTTCTTTCTCAGACAGTAAGTTGAAAACTGACAGTGAAAGGATCACATTAACTTTCAAATATTAGCATCCCAGTTCTCACTCCATAGCTGAGACTACCTGCTCTAGACAGGGAAGTTTGGTTTAATAAATTCATAGTTGCAGTCATAGATCTGAACAACGCTACAATTTTTGACAAATATAGTGAGGGTCTCGGCTTTGGAATTAACTTGGGTTATAGATCAAAAAGACCACTAAGTTTGTGCTTTTAGAAACCCAACTAAAAATTTCAGCTTACCCACATGTGAAATTCTGCTTCTGGGTGACTTCCATAACTCTGGAAGTCAATGGCATCTCCTCCCATATAAAAGACAGAAAAGCATATCTCAGCCTTTTTTTCCCAAAAAATGGTTTCTTGAGAGCATAACATAATTCCAGGAGCCTGTTTATTACCTTGCCTGTGTTGTTGCTTTCCCACACTTGTTTGATACATCCGAAGTGTTGCACTGTGTTTGGTATGTCATTTATGCAGTCATTAATGGATTCAATTTCAAATAAGACCCAGTACATTACCATGCTTATTTCTGTTACTCTGTTGAATTTACCTGGTGTGGTTCTCCATGAAACTGTAGGGATCGGATTCAATTGGATCCTCTGAAGATGTGCAGAGCAGTATATTATGCCATCCATTTCTGCAGGAGTTCTCCCTGGCTGGATTTTTAAGGGATTACAGTACTTAGGAGCCTCCAAATACTTATGTATAGCACCACTCATGAAGAAAGTGAATCATGCACACAAGCATTGCCAAGTCTGAGCTCTGTATGTAAAGTACTAATGGGTTCAGTTATGAACTGATTGAGTAACTTCTGACATCAATAGACAGATTCCTACTGTCCTCAAGCCTCTAGAGGTGTTGGGTAATGGGATAGGAATTCAAATATAGGGAGAAAATCTAGTTTCCTCTTTCAAGGTTATAAACCACTTAGTTGTGAAGACTGTGGGGAAAAAAATTCATTATTTCCAAAATAAAGACCTATATACAATCAGCATTACAGAATGCTTGTCTCCTTCTGCAGCTTCAAATATTCACCAATGTCAAAGCCAGATCAGCCATCCAATCTAATATAGCAAATTACACAGATTGATAGTTGGTTTTAATACAACAGTTCCCATAAACTGGTTATTCCTGGTATGAGGCATTTAATTAAAAGCCAAAGAGCTCAAAGTCACAAACTATCTCCGTAATTCATGCCGATGTGCCTGGGTTTTTGAAGCCAGTATAGTTCCAAAGTGCCAGTTTCACAGTCAATTTGGTCAGTTCTTATTTCAGTGATGTAAAACTTTCCTTTACCTCTGATGATTACTGACTGCATGATCACTGGGGGCTATAAGGGTCCAAGGCTTTTAAACATCACCTTTGTATTATTACAACATATTCTAAAAGTAGAGTTTTAAAAGCATAAAAAAGCCCCAATAAACCTGCCTGTGTCTGAACGGTCCACTACATGGAGGTCCCTCCAATCAAAGAAATCTTGATTTGATTCCCCATATAGCAGCGAGAAGAATGAGAGTGACCAAAAGAAGCCCTAACAGCCCTGGACAGGACAGATCTCTGCAAGTTAGGATAGCTCTTGTAAATTATACAAATCCCTGTTTATCTAAATTGCTTTGGAGACCTCTAACATAGCCCAAAAATTAAAGATTAGCTCAAGACACTATGTTGTTTCTTCACCTCCACCGTATCCCCTGCCTCATGAGCTCCAGTCTGCTCTTCTTGGAGCCACCTCACAGAAACCCATGGTGTAGTAACAAGCCTGTGCAATAGATGGATACAGGTCCTAACAGTCCTGAGTTTAAAGATCCCATATGACCTGCAATAGTAATCCAGTAAATCTCTGAAAGGCATCACTCTCCAATATGTACCAACATGGAAGCTTTTCTGAAAGATTATTTTCCTCGTAGACTACATAATGGCTTCAAAGGAAACTGTTAAAGTGAACAAAATTACTATGTCAGAAGCTAATTTTTTACTTAATATCTAAATAAAAGTTTCCATTTGAGTCTACCATTTAATTACCACATACCAGATATGCATTTATGCTGTGCAGGCCCATGTAGTCAACTCAGCAGTCACGCTGAGCATCAACCTTCCAGTGAACCAAGCTTAACATACTAACACCAGGGGCTCCTTTGACTTTGACATTAAGTTTCTCTGTTTTAAGCAGCTTACTTTGCCTTTCCACTCATTTTCCCCAACTGCATTTTACTGCTGTTACCAATAGGCCTCTTGACCAATTTTTGATCTCTTGATACTCAAAAAAATAATTAGCATCACTATTACTGGGATTCATTCTAGGCACAGGCAAAATAGGTAGAAGCCTATGGCAGCTGCGGCTCAGACAACAAAAGCAGCAGGTCCTCTTCCCCTTTTTGCCCATGCCAGGGTCAAGCTTAGTTGTGCTGCTGCTGCCAGGCCTGAGACTGTGTATGGTGGTGGCAACTTCAGGCAGGAGGAGGGCAGATCTCTCCTGAAGGCACCAATCACTCTCCCATTGTTGCTGGTCACTAGGTTTACCAAACCCAACTTTTCAGATGTGTTCCCCCGTTCTCCTCACCCCCAGCCTCTTCCCACTTGGGGCTGTGGCAGTTCAGCCCTGTCTATTGGGGCAGCAAAGTTCAATATTGCCTGCACTGCTGGGAAAGTTGGGTCTACCTCCAAATATTACAAGGTAAGAGTATTCATGTCAACTAATGAGTAACATTTGGAATAAATGTGTGATTTATATAATTAATGGTGCTTCTAGATTAATTACAATCCTCTCTTTGATTGAGTATCCATCCCCTTCAGCTGTATAATCTGCAGTTTTGACATTTTTCTGCCTTGCTTCCAAATGCCAAGATTGTTCAGACTGCCCACTTTCCCGTGAGCGCTCACCTCTTTTAGCACACCTTTTAAAATGTCAGGGAGTTACTACTCAAAGCCTTGTTATATGGTCTTGATTCCTTTCTTTTGTTGGAAATTTTCTTTCACCATGAAGCACGTCTCTGCTCTGTACACTGCTGCTGGGATAGCAATACTACCCACCTCCAGAAAACTGACAAGGAAGAGTTCAAGATGCTCTCCTAACTTCTTTCAGACTCATGACCCTCACACCGTAAGAAGGAGAAAGTGAGAAGGAGGGTAGAAAGGGCAGGTAGTAGTGCTATTTCTCACAAACCAAACCAGATGTGGTAGGATAAACATGCTGGTGGCATAGTCAACAATGAGGAAATGCTTATTACACCACGATGCTCTGCTCCACATGCATGCACATCCAGTTTACCAGTTCCTTGGTGACAGACAGGAGGTCAAGCAACAGGCTCTGCCTCACAGCTGTGTCATCCCAGAAGAACCTTTGGTGACCAGACACAGAATCACAAAATCACAGAATTGTTGAGGTTGGCAGGGACCTCTGGAAGTCATCTTGTCCAACCACCTGCTCAAGCAGGGCCTCCTAGAGCCAGTTGCCCAAGACCATGTCCAGGCAGCTTTTGAATATCTCCAAGGATACACCAGCAGCTCTTCCTCCACTCCTTATGTGAAAGGCTTCAAGGAAAGGCTTGCTGAGCAATGTTTGCAAGTCTGGTGCTCCATCTGCTTTAAAGGAGTAGATGAGGATCACCCTCATGAAGAGTTCATTGTCCTTGCAGGATGAGACACTTGTGTCCTTTGCCTTGATTGTGGTGCAACTGATAATGAATAGGGTACAATAGATCCCCATCAAACATTCAGATTGGCCTAATCTATGAAAAGGAACAAAGACTTTAGTAGTACAGAGATAATGAATGTGTGCTATTACAAATTAGGATGCAACCTTTAGTTTTCTGTACTGGTCCTCTTTAAAAGACTGCATCCAAAAAAGCTGTGTAAATACTGTTCTTAAGCTGTTTCAGCTTACAGAAGTTCCACTTTTCACAGTATTACAGATAATATTTGCCCCTACTCCCTTACTTCTTCTTTCATTAATGTAAATGATGTATTATTTTAAATGACAGGAAATAGAAATTAGAGATGAGGTTCAAATGCACAATCTAGGGATTTTAATGCTCTAGACAATCTTGTACATTTTTTAATAACAAGAGTCAGTTTGTTTCAAGAGATTTTCTACAGTGCCAAATATGTTTGGCAGTATTAGGGGCTGCATGTTTCTGCAGCTTCTGCTACCTGAGTCAAAATGCACTTCAGACTACTTCAGCCTTTACTTGCTGGCTACCGAATGCTTTCACAAATCTTTCCCTGCTGAGAGCACAGGGACTCTCCCACTTTGGTTGCTTCGTGATTGGAGTTACAGAATAGACAAGCATTTAACACGAGCTTTGAAAACTCCTACGTGGGATTTCACAGTGAAGGATGGTGCATTCAGCTGCATTCTCAACAACAGTGTGCCTAAGTTTCCAAAATATTAATTGCACCACTATTCCAAGTATCCTCTAGTGAATGTTATTCTTCTCCTTTTAAAAACAGAATTCTCAATTCTGCAAAATATGAGCTCTGGGTCAGTATATTGTTATGAGTTTATTTACTTACATTATTTTTACACCATTTATCTGAAAAGAAAAATACATTGCCCCTTCAAATATACAAGGCACTTAAGGTTAAAGAAGTATGGAAATACAAAACACTTATGGGTGAAAAGATGAGAAAAAAAATTAATAGGGCTGAACCCAGTTAACACAGTGACACTACAAGGTTATTAATGCTTCTTTTGCAAATTGTTTCTGAGAGCAGGGTCATTAACTTGTCTGATTGCCAGGTGCCCTCTTCCATTAAGAAGACTGGCATCTCCTTCTGTTGTAGGGCCCATGACAATGGTCCCTACAGAACTCCTCTTCCAGGGAGCCTGGTGAGGCCTATGAGACATCATTTTAATCAGATGTAGCTGTTTGTTGTCCTCTTTTTGCTCATGGAAACTGAGGCACAGAGATGACATGGCTTCCCAAGGTGTGGTGGGCTGACCCTGGCTGGGTGCCAGGTGCCCACCAAAGCTGCTCTGTCACTCCCCTCCTCAGCTGGACAGGGGAGAGAAAATATAATGAAAGGCTCGTGGGTCAAGATAAGGACAAGGAGATCACTCAGCAATTACCGTCACAGTAATTGGGTAACTGTGAAAAAAAAAAAATTATTACTAATCAAATCAGAGTAGGATAATGAGAAATAAAAACTAAATCATAAAACACCTCCCCCCCACCCCTCCCTTCTTCCCAGGCTTAACTTCACTCCCGATTTTCTCTACCTTCTCCCCCCGAGCAGCGCAGGAGGACGGGGAATGGGGGTTGGGGTCAGTTCATCACACGTTGTTTCTGCGTGTACTCTGGTGTACTTCACAGGTGTACTCTGTGCTGGGTCAAAAACTGGCTGGACGGCCGGGCCCAGAGAGTTGTGGTGAATGGAGTTCAATCCAGTTGGTGGCCGGTCACGAGCGGTGTTCCCCAGGGCTCAGTATTGGGGCCAGTTCTGTTTAATATCTTTATCAATGATCTGGATGAGGGGATCGAGTGCACCCTCACAAACTGTTCCAGCGTGGGTCCCTTCCATGGAGCGCAGTCCTTCAGGAACAGACTGCTCCAGCGTGGGTCCTTTCCACGAGGTCACAAGTCCTGCCAGCAAACCTGCTCCAGCGTGGGCTCCTCTCTCTCTACGGGCCCACAGGTCCTGCCAGGAGCCTGCTCCAGTGCGGGCTTCCCACGGGGTCACAGCCTCCTTCGAGGGCATCCACCTGCTCCAGTGTGGGATCTTCCATGGGCTGCAGGTGGATATCTGGTCCACCGTGGACCTCCATGGGCTGCAGGGGGACAGCCTGCCTCACCATGGTCTTCACCAGGGGCTGCAGGGGAATCTCTGCTCCGGCGCCTGGAGCACCTCCTCCCCCCTCCTTCTCCACTGACCTTGGTGTCTGCAGGCAGGTGGCAGCCTAGGCAAGGAGAAATGTCCCTCAGCATCCTGAGTGCCCACCCAAGTCTAGCCGTGAGCTCAGGCTTGACTTTAAGACCCTCATGCTGGTAGTTAAGCAGCAGTAGTGCAAACATCAGCGATTTGTTCATGGTAATGCATTTATTTTATCTTTCAGGTAAAAGGGGAAAAAAAACAATACAGAAAAAAAAGCCAGATGACGTCCCCAAGCCTGTGCTGAAGGGACTCTCTTCTGGAAAAGGAGGAAATTCAGAAAGCTTTGTTTGACCTTCTACAGGACTGGAAAAGGCCGATGTGTCCCTAGGAGCACAGAGACCCTTCTGCACTTTAACTAAGTCTAAGCAGCCCCTTACAAAACATTTATGGACAGGCAGCCACACAAACCAATTTTAACTTGTTCAGGCCTTTTAAATGGAAATAAATTCCTCAACCTCCGTTATCAACGGTAGAGCATACTTTCTTGCCAGCCTATACTTATAAGTGTATAGCTTGTGTTAAATTGCCCCCTGGAGGAGACAGCACAGATAAAACAGAATGAAGAGACTGAAGCCAATTTTAACATTTTTTTTGAAAGAGCAGCAATAAGACCGCAGTAGTGCCATGCTGTTCTTTCAATAAATCAGGAAGGAAATCTCATTTTCCAATCACCCTTTTATTCCATTTTGCTTCAAGGGCATAAAAATCATGTATTACAAAATAAAATTATGTTGTAGTTTCAAGATGAGGAGGCAAACCTTCATTGATCAAAGGTGGAGTTCTGTTTGTCAGACAAGGAGCTGCACTCTTCACTTGTAATTAACTTTAAGGAGAGCAGGATGAGGTTTTGGTTAGAAATGGATCAGTCAACTCTTTCTGTTGTTTCACATCCGTTCAATTCCGAGACGGCATTTTAAAGCTTTAATGTGTCCTCTTACCATGCTTAATTGATAGGCAGCTTTTGCAAAAACAATGCCCTAGAAAAAAAAAACTCATTAGCTGTTGCAGCCCTTTGCTCTTGCAACAGGAATTTGTTCAGATTTCTTTAAGTTTTCCATTTTATGAAAAGTTGTCTTTAAATTTGAAATAATGGCTATAGCCCTTACATTGACCTTTTCACCCTTACCAAGCCTGCCTACCAATGTCAAAAAGAAATTAATAGCATTATGTATCCTAGGGGTAAAATGTGTGTTATCAGTTGTGATAAGGACCATCTGCTTTCATTAAAAAAGATAAGTGGCAGATCAAAGCATTTTTGCCTTCTGTAACACTAGCTGAGTGGAAAAGCAACACATAAGAGCAAGAATGTGGGTGAATGGAGGTAGAAGAAATAAAGAAGAGAATTTAAATGGCCAGGCATCTAGGGAAAAATTCATCCATACTGAAAGCTTATTGCTATGAATTTATATCAGAGATTAATTTGGCTCCTTTTTTGGGAAACCGCAAAGAAGTATATTGTCACATAAGCTAAATCAATGCATTAATCACCATTTCTTATATGAGGTTAGGAAACCTGTTAATCCTTTAATGCAGTATTCTGAAAAAAAAAAAAAAAACCACAAAAAGAAAACAAACAATTCTGGTTGCTACAGCTGTCAAGGTGTGCAATCCATGACTGTTTTACCAAAACAACAGCAGCACTACTGCAAATTGCAAATGACCAGACTGAAAAATGAGATGAACCTGGAGAACCTAAGATATGATATAGCAACTTAAGAAATGAACTGGCTAACCTTGATACCTTCCCCAGGCACCTGCCCTGCCTCTCCGATGGATGCTGCTGTCCCCAAGGCAGAGAAATCTGATGCACTATTAATTAGTTCTCAAATTGCTATAAGTTTATGTATATATAAATGTGGAAGCAAGGCGCTGAAAGCCTGGCATTCCAGGAAAACCATCACAAATGGATCGGATGTCCTTTGTACAGGCAAGGAAAACCAGCTGGAATGACACTGATATAAATTTTAGAAGTATCCTCTGTGTTGGAAGTTACAAAGTTAATTACAATATTTATTTCTGTGTGCACATATCAGCCAGCTCTCTCAATATTCATGGGTGCATCCAATCAGGGTCAATGGACTTATGTACATCCAGTTTGCTTAAGTATTTTCCAACATGATCATCTTCCACCAAGGATAAGACATCCTTGCTCCACTTTCCCCCTGATATCTGCAGCCTGGGATTAGCTGCAACTAAGTTATGCTGTTCCTTTATTTGTGAACAAAGACCTGTTCTAAATTGCGCCCCACGAGTTCATTTATGGGAGGAGAGGAATATATCATCTTGAAACTTAAAACAATAATTCTAAATATAACTCTAGAGCCCACGGTGTATTCCGAAATAAACATTTCTGTAATTACTTCAATTCTGAGACTCACAGTAACAAAGGGCAGTTGACATCCTTCATAACTAAACCCAAGTACTTATAAATGCTTGAAAGAATATGAACAATACAGAAAGAGAAATGTAACAAAGAATGTAATTCCATAAATCTGGTGCAGAAGACACATTATCATCATTCTTATGATACATGAGAACTGCATAATAATTTGATGGGTGCATTTGTAGAATTGTGTATAGTATCTCTCTGCTGCCTCTACACATTACAGATAGGAACAATGTATTTTTATGGGGATGAGAAAAATGAGTTAAGGCATACATTTTACAAAGCATTAAAACAGAACCATAATATAAAATCAATGTGAGCTACAGTAGAAAATGCATAGTAGGAATGTGATCAATTTAGGCTTACCCGTGACTTTGCTGTAAAGTTATATCAAGTTTCCACACAAGCTAATCTGTGTAAGAACATCATATTGCAAAAATGGAGTTGAGCTTTATTTGAGATATTTTATCCAACCTTCTCCTTTTAGGAACACATTCTTTGGTGCTTACCATTCTGTAATTTGAGCATCCTTCAAAATCTTTCAGAAAATACTGTGTGAAACGCTGCTGGTTCTTCCAATGTGCTCGAGCGGAAGCAGTTGTAGCACAGCAACTCATTGCCATCCTACATGCTCTCACCAGGTTCCCAGAGATCATTTAATTTGGCTTTCTTTAAATCCTCTCAGCTAAGTAACCAAAAGAGCGCCATTATCTTCACAAAGTGAGAAAACAGTGAAATTGTGGAAGGGAACATGAGGGATCTGGAGTTATGGCAATGAAAGGGAACAGGCTTTGTGAGGTAGAAATTTGCAGAAAATCAGGCTTCAGTCATTCCACTGGCTGATGAGGAATCTCATCCTGTGTTTCTAGCTCCTATCGTTTTCTGTTAACCTTGAAAATACAGATATAAGAGGCACATCCGTCTGTTGGTGTAGCCCCATGACCACAGCAAGGTGGTCAAAGAGCACAGTGCCGCTGAATGGGTGCCCCTTGTGCCACCCATGCACTTCTGCCACATCAGGTTCAGCAATCACCACCTTGGGGGTGAGCTGGGTTCGCTTGCTGATCTGACTAGAAACTAATCCTACCGAAGAGAAGACTTAGTTGAGGCATGCCTGAACCAGTGGTAGAGCTGACACTCTAGCAAGTGAGTGGTGACAAGAGAGGTGATGGGAACACACGCTGAGATAGCAGGGAGAACAGCATCCTGCGATTAGACTGACTTTAGTCCACCATGAAACTGCGGGACTAATATACACAGAGAAAAACAACAGCTCTAAGCACTGAAGAGCTGCATTGCTCTCCTTCAGGGATTTTGGGTAAGGATTTCAATTCCTGGGCCACAGACTCTCCCATCCACAGCTGCTTCTTGTCCTCCAGATCTCCCCACAAGAAGGAACTCTCTGAATTACAATACCATGGGTCCTGCCTTGCTCTGAGCCAAGCACCAGAGTGAAGTTTAGCTGGTTGCTTGAAACAACTACAGATAGCTGCAATAACCAGGCATGACAGTAACAGATCTGTGAAAAGAAAATAACCTACCCAAATTAACTCCACGCCAGCCTTTCCTGACATCCATTTAAGGACAATACTACTGCAGTGAGGGGACACCCTTAGCAGTGCATGAAATGCAAGCACATGAGAAATCAAGATCTGAGATTTGTTGTACATATCATTCCTTTTTTGGATGATGGTCAGATCCAGGGAGGAATCAGCACAGACTGTGCATCAACAACATGAGAGAACATGTCTTGAAAGGGACAACACACATTTGTTACTGCGGTACAGCGGGTCTGCTGTAAATAACAAACCAGCCAGCAGCAGCTCATGAGTGCTGGGCATTTCTAGATCGGCAGAGTAAATCTCTTTTGATGTCAAAGATAAGCCACATTTCATCACCCTTCCCCTTCACCAAGGGAAATCAGAAAGAGCAATAACAGGAAATATTCATTTACAGAAACATCTCTGAAACAGATGTTGAAGGACTGATAACAGAAGATGTTTGCAGAGCATTTTGTAAACAATCTACAGAATCGCATAAGAAACTAACACATCATAGCTTGTAAACCTATGCATACACTTAGCTTACACAGAACAAGTGTGAATTACTAAGTGCATTCTTCTTAACTTCAACTTACACCCACTGTGTTCTCCCGGTGGCAGGAATGTAAATACTATGCTATATGCTACTGTGCTATGCTGATGCTACTAGTAGTATGTATATCAATATCTTTGCATATCTTCGCAGTAAAGTGTGAAATGACCTTGAGACATTGAGATTGTTCCTCTAAGTCTGTACTACCTGTCAGTCCCAGGTAAAAGTGGGTTGCCCCTTCGTAGAGGTCTACTCCCCATGTCCGACTGGAGGTCCATGGAGGTGGGCTGTGCAGTTGTCCTCTCATTTCTAGGGCAGCTCTGCACTGTACCATGAGTACCATGAGAGGCTCCCTGGACCTCAGACATACCTTTTACAGCAAGAATATACTATTTCTTTATTTTCTTTGTTACCCCTAAAACTGGTTTTGTCCAGGTCTGCGCTTCTTTATCTGACCATGGGATAACTGTTTATAGCCGTGGGGTCTCCAGTGCCAGGCCAGTGCCTGCATTCCTCCATGCTGCACCCCATTTTTCCGCTTCTCAGGGCACCTGCTATTGTACCAGGGCTGTATTTCTCTACACTGTATCACTGTGTTAGAGCCATAAATATCTCATTCTACATATAGAATAACTGCCTTTTACAATATCTGTACAGAACTATGGTTGTACCACACAAAGATAAACAAAAGCCAAACAAATTAACCACAGACACCTGGTCAATTAGAGAAACTGCTGTCACAGCCAGACCAAGTAAAACAAAGCCACTGGCATGTCACGAAAAGCTCAGACGGAGCAAGCCTGACAAACTGCAGCCCTGCTGCCTTGCAGATTTAGTTCAAAGCTTGTGGTCTGCTACCCGAGAATGGCAACCCTGTGCTGCAAGGACTAGGTTCTCATTCCTAGATCCGTACGTCCCAAATCCTGTTATTTCTCCCTTTCCTCTGCCAAAAAAAAAATCTTCCTTCTCTAGCTGAGCAGATGAAGTCATCAGCATTTAACTTCTTTTCTGGGAGTAACTGACTTGGCCCATGCCTGCTGATATCTTACACAGCTAGTCCCACCATTTAGAGAATGATCACGATGGGATCACCACCGGTCTGTAGCCACGCAGAGGCTTTTAGGGCAAGCCAGTGTGCCTCTACACGGACTCCATTCCTGAAAGGCAGAATGAAAGAAGAGGATCAGATTCTCATTCAGTATTGATCAGCACAGCTTCACTGAGATTAATGACAACTGAACTTATGACAGATGTGAGAACTGTTAAAAATCCTTTTGTTCACGTACAGCTGGAATTTTTACTTGCAATTCTACCTTTAGAAAATCACTATTTGAATTCTTTGAATCACGTTTGAATGTACAACCAGATATGAAGGGCAGTTTTCTGGTCTCCTAATCAGTGCCCAGGAAGGGAATCATCTCCTGCAGGACCACACAGTAGGTTCATCCTCATTGCCTACACATTCGCTGAGCACAAACATAGCACCTCTGAGCATTTGAACTCCTTACAGGAATCCTCAGTGCCTCACACAGATCTAAGGAAGTAAGGAGGAGGTGGAGGGGGGTTTTGAACAATGCTCCACAATTTAGCTCTTTGACATTTTGGATTTGAAGCCACAGGTTTTCTGCTTTGATTCAGGTATATGAAAAGTCATTAAAAATGTTCAGCTAAAACGGCAAAATGTATGCAAACTTGTGACTGTTTCTGCCCTCAGATGACTCACCTCTTTCTTTCCCACAGTGCCCCGGTTACCGTTATTCTGCCAAAGAAGAAACTATCCACCCAGTTTAATAATTGTGTCACGTCTAGGCATGCTAATTAATAACTCTTGAGCTGCTATTACCGGCTCAATAGCCCAACATAATAGCCCAAACTGCAGTGTTTATCTGTTGGGTTTCTCGGTTTGCTTACCTCCAAAGCACTGCATGAGGATGCTGGAGGTACGTGGATCACATCCATTTCTATTAGAAGTCAGTATCACAAAGAGACTGTGAGACAAGGCACAGTTTTATAGTCATTGCAGCAATATCTGACTTATCAATGCAAGCACTTTCATATTTTTGTTTCTGAAGTGCTGCTGCTTCGGCAACCAGGGTTAACATTGGTATGTTGGGGTCACTGATGAAAGCAACCAGACTGAGTTTATCTCTGTACCCAGATATTAGGGGGAAAGTGTGGAAAACAGTGTTTTACTCTGGGCAGTGAAATCTTAACTTGTTTTCTGTGGCAAGACTTCTACATAAGAAGAGGGATAAATGTCCTTGTCCCCTTTTCAGACCACGTAGAAAAGGCTTGGACTAGACTTTTTGAAGTAGAATACTCCATGGACTGGGACAAGGACATGGAAGACTGTATAACAGTATTGAATGACAGACTAACAGAGTCCCAGAGGAAAAGAATAAGGCTTAAAGGAGTAAGGCTTACCTCCCCACGCCATCCACATGCTTTCACTTTGGATTAACAGCCACTAAAGAATGACACTGATACCTTTATACAGCTAAAGGCAAACCCAGGGAAGACTACGTTGCATGAACAAGCCCCCACGTTTGGCTGCCTTTACCGGCACATCCTCTTGCCCACAGAGGAGATCTCCCCTTTGCGAATACCTTCTGCTACCCAAGAACTCAAGGCACATGCTGGGGACTGGCTGATTTCTCTGCATATGTAGCAGACCGCTGGCTGCTGGAGAAGACCTGGCAGGTACTGCCAGCTGACCGGTAACTTTGGCCTGAGAAAGGACTTATTGCAGATAAGTCAATAAAGACAGATTAAGAGCCCTGCCATGGGAATCTTGCAAGCCAGGTTAAAAACTTAACTAATTGAATCATAGAATCATAGAATCATTAAGGTTGGAAAAGACCTCTAAGATCATCGAGTCCAACCGTCAACCCAACACCACCATGCCCACTAA